>NC_137218.1:7603209-8039746 GCF_949987685.1 Ammodytes marinus
TCTTCAGAAAATCAGCATAAACATTGACATTTAATTCACCGGCCATCTGTTCTCACATCTTGAACATCACAGCTTATGTTCTCTGCTCTGGTCTTATCTGCTCTTCTCTAATTTCCTTTCCTCTCATCGTCTCCCTTCACCCGTCCTCATCTCAGAAACACTCCTCCATTGCTTTCTTTTCATTTCCTCCCCTTGTTGCTCCCACAGCCAACACTTCATTAAATGTCAACTTCTCCCTCTTATACGTATTTGTTGTAAATAGGTTGTATCAAACTTGTACTAGAATTGCCTTATTGTGCCATGATGACATCACCATAATACACAGTATACACACACAGGTGCTACTTTAGTTGGGATACATTTGAAAGGAGTCATGCAGAGGAATGAAAGAGACAGAAATGCATGCTTGTAAAAGTCTCCAGCCCTTCGGTGACTCACAAAGTATAGGTGGGTGTAGATAATGTGTGGATGGAAGGTGCGTATTTTCTGTTTGACCTGTCAGAGATGTTCAGAAATGCATGGCAATTTTGACGGCGTGCCAATGGCTACAGCCTAGATCCGATTACATAATAATAGACAGAAAATGACCCAATCCAACAGACATGGTGCTTCAGGCACATAAAGTTTGAAAAGTAATAAAAACAATCAACTCTGTATCCAGGACAGCTCATGAGGCCCCGCCGCAAGGTCTAACATGTCAGAATTGTATTTGCACACATTAACGACATCTGTATTCACAAGTCTGCTCTTCCTTCCCCACTACCTTTGCATGTTGGGCAGGTTGTAGAAGAATGTGTGCAATGTTTTTCGGGTAATTCTGACTAGACAATCACTTACTCTGACATATAGATCCGTCTGGAAAGATTTGTAGTCTGATTTCGAACTGGTGGTGTTTGCTGTTGAAATTATTGGGATGTGGAGATGCATGTGAAACACAGAAACGCTAAGAATGTGAGTGGAATTTTAGCATAACATTTCGCTGCAATGTCTTTGTTGAGACGGGCGAATTGGTATGGAACCCAACGTGGCAGGAAAAAAACAAACCGCAGTCGGGTGTTTTGGCTCATTGATCTCTCCCTGCTGTGTTGATGTCAAAACTTTGACTACAGTTTGGGCTGACCAAAACTTTTGATCTGTAATTATTGGATCAGAATCATTATTTTTTTTGCTACCAAAGACTACCTAACACCTCACATTTTAATGGCCATACTCTTGACTTCCACTTTGGACACTGCTGTTTTTCACCTCTGCTTACTCACTAGTCTCACTTTTTATACATCTGTTTTTTTTCTACAAGGATTTCATGACTGTCTGGTAATGATTAAACATTTTCAGGGCTTGACTTGAGTACAAAACTTGGAAAAACTATTAGAGAAATATTAAAGCAGTTTCAAATAAAAAACGAGTTACGATATTTTTTTAATGAAGCAATCGTATAAAGCAGGGGTTTTTAAAGTGTGAGAGAGTGAGCCCCCCCTTAGAGAACAAATTTCAGCGGAGCCCCCCCCCCCCCCGATAATTTTTTTTCTAAATCCATTTGTGTTTTGAAAGATCTTTTAATTATTTTACACATTTTAAACAACTCTGTTCCTATTTTACACATTTTAAACATATTTTTGAAACATTCTAAACATCTTTGTGCGTTTAAATTTTTTTTTTAAACATTTTAACATCTTTATCTAAGTATGTTTTTTTGTTTTGCTCTTTCAAAATACATTCGAACATCTTAATCTAGTGGTTTAATCCTGCTTCCTCTAAGCATGTATAGTGACTGAGTGTGCAGTGGCGTTAGAAAGATAGGCAGACAGACTTGCCCAAAGTAATGATTTTCGTTAAATGTCATTCCCAGTGTTTTTTCGCTAGTGCCTCCAATGTCCTGCTGGGTAAAAATAGTAGCCAGCAGAGATCCTGACCCTCCTAGGGGGGTCCGGGGGTATGCCCCCCTGTGAGATTTTTTTTTACCTTTTTAAAGTGAAATGGATCAATCTGGTGCACTTTGAGAGGAAAATTAGGAGGCTAAATATAAGGAATTTTGTGTGAACAAATAATTTGGAGACACTGGGTCGGATGAATTAGAAGCTATTGAAGAAAGACTCATGCATTTTCCATAAAAATATTAATTTAAAATAGAATATGCAGGGTCCTCTGGGTTGGGCTTGGAGCTCTTTTGCTTTAATGAGACATATTTATATGTAATATAGTGAATGCATTTAAATGCAGTGAGAGGAACGAAGCAGAAGAACTCTGTTGTCCAGCTATCTTTATTTCCACAGACGAGGCTGAAAAAGGCTGTAGACTATACACAGTGCATGGGCAACTGAGGGCAGCTAGACCAAAACATTGTATTCCTTTTTTTGTATGATAACTTACATTTGCGTAATATGACACAAAAAACTAACTCCGCGCCCCACAGTTTGAAAACCACTGGTATAAAGAAACAGAAAAGTAGCTCTGCATATACTGCTACCTCACAACTTCTACTCACATAAAGCAGTAGATGCGTCTAAATTAGTTCGAGTCCGTTCTTGTCTGGTAACAGAAATTCAGAGGGAAAAATTATATGATGTGAGGAAAGGAACCCCTCTGGGAGTTTTTCTCTTTCACTGAGCATATATCACATGAAGAAAAAACACAGACTAATCTCAGACTTCAGAGACAGTACATGACTGTGCCTTGGAACCCACTCACCGGGCGGACAGCTTCAAGTTTACTTTCAGGGGTGAATTGTGCACAGCGTTATGTCAGCGCTGTTTTTTCCCACAGTCGGGAGTCTGCAGAGTGTATCCTCAGAAACAGCAGCTAATGTATAAATGAGAGGCAAACAGGACCTAGCGGATGAGTCAAGATAGGCACCCTGCTTGGGGTTATTTTTCATTCTCTTTCAAATGAATTTTTTTCCCCATCACTGTTGGTATACTTCTCTAGTCGTCTTTTGCCTCTTCTGCTTATTTTTCTGCTGCGTCTATCTCTTTCAATTCATTTTTTGTCAGGTGATTTACATTATTATTTTTTTTGCCAATGATGCAATACAGAGGCATTGTCAACAAGCGAGATAGATACATTACACAGTGTGTGTTGTTATCTTTGTACGGAGAAGGTAAAGACAAACACAAGGTCACATAACCAAACTGATCAAGCAACGTATACAATTTTTCTTCGCCCGTATATATGAATTATTGCTGACTGGTGGGGAACCAGCTCTCAGAAATCCATTCAGCAGAATTTGAAAGTGAAACACAACCTGTTATCTAACCGCAGAGAAACAAATATTCTACTCAGATAAATGGTCGACTCATTCTTTTTGGATATGCTGTAGCTGTTTCTTGATAATGAAGCACTTCTGTTGTTCCTCTGTTTGAATAACATTTTAAATTCTAACTACATTGTCTAGCACTTGACAAACTTTCCAGTGCAAACCATCATGGGAGTGAACATGTTTCATACCATTTAGTATACAACATGACAGGTTGATTTTTGAATGGAATTTTGGTATTTCTAATTCGTATATTGGAGATTCCCAGAACTAGAAAATAATAAATCAGGTTTTTTCAGTAAAGTTGCCTCGGCAGAAAAATAAAACAGTGGTATGGTCATTTGGCCCAACGTGCTTTGGTCAGTTTGTCAAATCTTTCAGAAGCAAAGTATCCTGCTCAGGGTGCAATAAGACTTGTACTTATTTATATTCATAGTCTTGAATCCTGAAGTTTTCGGTGACCCTGACCTTCCCTCTACTGTATAAGGCCAAATTTGTTCACTTATTCCAGAAAAACTCATATTTTAATGTGCAGATTACCATGACAATCAATGAGCACATTCATTCTGGAGGAAGATGATTCAATAAAAAGTACTTTAAGCCTTCCGATCGCCAAAATGTCAACTTTGAATAATGCAGGAGACTGTTTATAATACCAAGGTAATTAATCTTTCATTTTAATTACCACATGACTTTTGTTCATGCCTTCTTCAGGAAAAGCATGTCTTGAGGAATCCCCTAGTTGTGCTTTACATGTTTAGACTAGTCCAGTTATTGGCATACAGGTGACCCTCTAGCGTGAACTCTTAACACAAAGCTGGGGGCTTGTAGGTAGTATACCCACACACACCCAGGACCACCCAACTTGAAAACTCCAGAAAAGGATAGAGCCAATCCCCATTAAGCCCAACTATAGCAATGACTTGTTGTGGAAACAATCTGTATAGCACATTGCATTTATTATCGCAATAAATACAAAATAACACTCCTCTTTGTCATTTATATAGCTTGGTGGTGTTTTTAAAAGTGTGCTGGTGATAATAATGGAACAGTTAAGCTCTAATACAGATGTGAAGGCTGTAAAATGAAAGCACATACACTCACTGTAGTGAGTGTCATTAATGGGAGGAGTGATACGCATACATTTGTGAATTTATTTGCACATGAAAAAATATGCTGCTTGAGAAAATAATCAAATACCCTGACAAAACTGTTTTCAATAATTTTCCCATGCAAATCTTCAGTCCCAATAACTCAAAAACGAGAGTCACATTCAAATGACCTTATCTTTCCGGAATCAGAACAACATCAGTGTTTCAGATGCACAAGTGTACGGCATTCTAAGCAGTTCCTATTAATAATTTTGCAGACCAAAATGACAATAAAAAAGCAATAAAAAGAAACGTATGTGAATGTGACATAAACTGAGTTCATTTCAATTTCCCTGCCTTGTTACAGGCCAATAAACAGCTGACAAATTGAAATATTACGTCACAGAGAGTTTTATGCAAGAGAAACCCTGTGAATGCTTTGTTTACACAATTGGTATGAGGCTTATGAGTGGCTATGTTAATTGCCGTGGAGGCTCATCAAATGCACTGTTAAGTATTGGAATACAGTACATGATGTTATATTGCTAATCTGCCTTTGTATAGCTCACCTGATTTGATTCGTATAGTGAGCCTAATGTGTGTAACATGTGTTTTATTAATACTGTGTTTTCAATTGGTTTCACTGCTTTCTCTGGTTGCTTGTTAGCTTGGCAAGACCATCCTGACCTTGCCCAGGCTTCACATTCTTTTCTCATCATGGTGAAAGGCAGCTTCTGATTGGTTCGTTGTTTTTTAAATTCCTTTTACACTGAATTGCATCTTTTTCCATTGCAATGTCGCGTCTACATGTGTGCACATGGGGTTAACATAGCTGTTTGCTTTCACGTTGATGTTTGCCATGGTCGCCCTGTGTGTGCAGACAAAACTGCTGAAGAGGTGGTACTGCCAACCTCCTACTGCCTGTAAATCAAATAAACTTTCCCCTAACATCTGGAGTGGCATGCAAATAATGTGATCAATATTCCACACAGCATGCCACACATGGGGGGAGAAAAAACACCTTGCAGGATAATAAATACCCCTGCTGCAACCAACCAACTACTGAAAAAGAATCTCACTCCACTCTCCCTGCCAAATGAAAAACTTTGAAAATAAAAGCTTTTTTTTCGAAGGAAGCCGGAGCGATGCTTCTTGCTGCAGTGACAGATAAGGAGCCCAGCACAGATAGCCTGGATTGCTTTTGTTAATTACGGTGGCATACAGTATATCGTACATATAAAAGTCTCAAACACAAGGGTCTGCTCTTCACAGCGGCACAAGGAAAAAGCTGACGTCTGCATATGGTCCGATCACAGGGGAGTTATTTTTCCTTCCTCCGGCTGTCGTGATGTATGCAGGCCTGATCCTTCTCAGCCAGCGAGGGAATTCTCCACTAAAATTATGGCAAATCTGGGAGCGCTGAAAAAAAATCAGCAGTGTAAATGCAGTTACACAATGAATACAAGACCTTTACTCTTGTATTTTTTCTCCTGCATCCGCTACAGTCAAATTGATTGAAAGTATATTGATTAACAACATGTATTACAGTTAAGTGCTGTGAATTAGTCAAGTACTGTAATAAAAAAAATAAGGGTTGCAGTTGAGACTTGGAAATCGCATAAATAAGGCTGAACACCTGACTTGGACTTGGTTGCTGACATGTGTCAACTGTCATTTCAATGGGCAGCAATCAGATATACTATCATGAAATACTTGCATCATGACTTGCAATGACTTGAGTCTGAAGACCTTTGACATGACTTGGATTTGCCCCCAAAATACCTAAAAACAGCTCTGGCAACCGGTACGCTGTAGGATGTCTTGATATATGAAAATAACAGACAAGGCGAATGATCCTATAGTCACTGCAAATAGATCATAAACAGTGTACGTGTGTTCCCGCCCTGTACTGCAGCAGCATCCTATTCTCCTGCCACAACCAGTGTGTCATAAAGCCTTCACTTCACTTTTACAGCCTGCATGGCAGAGAGGCAGCAGCCCAGATGCCTGCCGGAGAAGCCTGTGTGTGTGTGTGTGTGTGTGTGTGTGTCCGTGTTTTAGGCTTCAAGGGAGTGACACCCTGTAGTGGAGTTGGACGTGCATAGAAAAGTTGAGGCATTGAGCACGAAAAAAAGACATGCTCGCTTACTGTATGACACACACACACACGTACACACACACACACACACACACACACACACACACACACACACACACACATAGCAGTCGTAGCAGTAGCGTGGGATTATAATCAACACATCACCTATAGTGACAAGGTAAAAGGTGAGTGCAGGGTGAGATCAGTGTTAGCTAAAAGGATGAGCTGAAGAGTTGCTGTCACATTGGAGATTTGGAAGAGCAGGCTGTCACACACACCCACACACACACACACACACACACACACACACACACACACACACACACACACACACACACACACACACACACACACACACACACACACACACAGAACTCAGCTGCAGTGACCAAAGGTACGAAAACGTCGTCCTCTTTTGATGAACTGTCAACGCCACAAGACTAACGGACAGAGAGATGGAACGATGAGAGAAGTATGTAGTAGGGCAGAGAAGGAGAGGTGGGTTAAGGGAAAATGGAGGGATGAAGGAAAGGTGAGCAGGAGGAATAAAGACAAGACAGGCGGAACAGATGGATGGAGGAGCACAGAGATGGACAGCTGAAGAGGGATGGAGAGGTAGAATGAGGGAGAGATAAAGAAAGATGGGTGGACAAGTTATACAGGGATAGAGTGGTGCAGGGATAGAAAGATGGAAGGATGATTAATAGAAGGCTGGAGGAGCACAAGAGTATAGGCGCTATGATGGAAGAATAGAGAGATGTTAAGTATTAAGAGGCAGAAGGTAACAGGAAGTCAAGGATGCAGAGATGGATAATGATGGAGAAGAATGAACTGATAGATGGAGGAATGTTGATATGAACGAGATAGATAGATAGATAGATAGATAGATAGATAGATAGATAGATAGATAGATAGATAGATAGATAGATAGATAGATAGATAGATAGATAGATAGATAGATAGATAGATAGATAGATAGATAGATAGATAGATAGATAGATAGATAGATAGATAGATAGATAGATAGATTGTGTAGTCAGTCAACAGGCAGTACAATTGACATACAATAAAATGGACAAACCAATTAAAGTCAGTTTAATAAGTCAATAAAAAGTGAACAATATAACACATCATTAAAATTGCATGTGAGAAAGTGCCGGAGGGAAATATACATAGGCTCCACTCCCACTGTCTGCTTTCTGAGGTGGGACAACCGCTTCAGGAAAAAAGAAAAGAAAAAAGAAAAAGAAACCCTCCCTTGTGATGTATGTTCAGATTCATCGGTGAATACAATCCAGTGAGATGTGACATCATCTGTATTCACACGACAAGTGGCCTCCACCCCTTCCATCTCCCTTGGGCTGGCTGACCGTGAACAAGGGGGGGAGCGTTGGTTTTCGGCGAGGCAGAGATTTGTCACTCCAGTCGGGGGGGGGGGCGGGGGGGATGGGGGGGGGAGCTTAATGTTCCGGCTAAACTATACAGAATGGATGTTGACACAGAAGTGGCAGGTTCAGAAAACTGACATGACCACTGGGGTTTGGGGCGGGAGGGTGGCGGAGCACTGTCCTAAGTAGATGTGACGTGGCGTCGTACATCAGACGAAAAAGCCTGTGACACACAAAAGAGAGAGAGAATGAACAAAGAGGGAAGAGTGACTCCAACATCTCTGTCTTTCTGTTTTCTGTCACTCTGCATGTTTACTGTCTCCTTCCTTCTGTCACATTCTTCTTCGTCACTGTCCCGCTTCCTATTTTTCCACACAATATTTCAATCCTTTTGTCTTTATTTTTTTATCTCCCCCCCCTATATGCCCCAGTTTTTCTTCCATTGTATGAAGAATCTAAATAATATTTGCCCTTTTATCAGACTCTATAGTTCCAGCAATGGTAGTTATTGTTCGCGGTTGTTCTTATAGCATAGGCTTCTGTAATGTATAGTTGAAGCATTAGCGCTAGCAACAGACTGAGATGATTGACCTTATCTCCAACCTCACCTGATGCACATGATGTATGCTAATCAATAATTTACACAGTGTTGTATTTATATCAATAAATGATGACAAATGATGTACATTCAATGTGTTGTTCACACTTACAAACCAATAGAGAATTGACACCTGTAGTTCTCTTCAGCTCCATGGATCGCTTTAGCATGTAAAGTGTTTTGGTTTCATTGTACATTTTCCTTTTTGGTAAAATCGAACAACTTCTATCAACTTGGTTTCAGCAGGGAGCTGTTATGTGTTGTTGGAAAATGTGTGTTGGCTGAAAGTTGCCTCCTTAAAAGTTTCTGGCAATGGTAAGAAATTACCTGAGCCTGGCTTTATTTTGTATAAACGGTCAGTAAGCAAACCAAATGAATGTTTATGAGGATACTTTAAATAATTTAAAAAAATTATAATTACGGAGAGCCAGAGGCTGAAGGAGCCAGGTTTAAATGATCCATTATAAGTCTAAAGACCACAGGTAAGTTAATTAAATGAATCATATTTATTGGATGTGGGTGTGTGAGTGCTGGATGTGTACAATAGAGTAATAAGGGCCTGCAATACGGCTAAGCACTAATTTGGTCCAATAGACTCAATAATAAAGGCAAGGTAGTGATTAGAAGAAAAGCAGTTTAGACATATTAGAGAGAGAGAGAGAGAGAGAGAGAGAGAGAGAGAGAGAGAGATATATGGAATGATGAATGAGAGTAAAAGACAGCTTTCTTCTCTGCGAGGGAGATTAGTTAAGAAGAGTGTTATATCTACAAACAAAAGAGATATTGTATGTCTGATTGTGTGTGTGTGTGTGTGTGTGTGTGTGTGTTGAGGTCTTATTATTCTAATCTTTTATCTTGCTGGATCTCTTCCCTAACTGCCCTCTTCTGTTGTTTACCTGCTACGTTTCCAGACATTAGCCATTTAATTGCTTTTTCCCATTTATTTCTTCTGACAGCAGAGTCTCTCACCACCGCCCTTATTTATTTTGCATTACTAGCTGTCTGTGACTCATCAGCTAATTAGTTTCTGGAGTAATTACCAGCTTCAATGCTTTGTAATATTCTCTCCTATTGTTTAAAGAGAATAAGAACAAAATAAAAATACAATTATTTGTTTATTAACTTGCGGCCAGCCTGGAATTTAAAGAGCCTGGTTAAGAACACAATTTGCTCAAGTCCTCTAAAGTGCCAATCAATTGTATTTGGCTGAATCCATCTTTTCCTGCATTTGCCGGTCTTGCCGACTTGGACTTTTGCTTAAGTGGTTCATGAATAAAAATTTCCCTTCCCAGACAGTAGGTTTCCTTTTTTGATCTTGAATTGTTCAGGATTTGCACAGGAATGTGAACACTGTGCCATTCCTCACAGGAGACCTGTTACCTCTGACAAAATATTCATGTATTTAAATAAACATACAAAATAAATTGATTAGCAAAAGTTAAAGTAAAGTAAAACACATTTATTTTTTTAAATGTACTACTGCATTGTCAAAGCAGACAAAGTGTAGCTGTGTCAACAAACATTAGCATTTGATTAATGCGTTTATGGACACTCCAGACCAGACAGCGAGGAAGTGAATACAATTGGTTGCTTTCTTTGGATATCCACTTAAGTCCCAGCTTTTTTTTCCCAACACATACACAAAAACAAATTCCCCCGTCCCTCCCTTGACTCACAGCTTTTGTATTTGCCTCACTCAGCGTGACAGTCACACTGAAATAGATGATATGCGTTGTGTCTGACTGCCACTTGAACAAACACTGACGACGGAACCAGTGTGTGTGTAAGTGTGTGTGTGTGTGTGTGTGTGTGTGTGTGTGTGTGTGTGTGTGTGTGTGTGTGTGTGTGTGTGTGTGTGTGTGTGTGTGTGTGTGTGTGTGTGTGTGTGTGTGTCTGGACTGCATGCGCTCATAAATTGGCACTCAGGGTGTCAGCTCTCTGGCACTGAAATGGACTCTTCTTGAATTCAGAGGGTTACTAGAGCTGCTGTTGATTTATTTAGAGCCTCATACTGAGTACTCTGCACTGGAGGAGAGAGGAGTTTGGAGCAGAGGAAGCTTACCAAAATTAAAACTGGCGTATGCTGAGTAAGAAAGTATGAATACAAAATAAGTCAATTCAAATCTATAGCGTTTAAGCTCCAAAAAGGGTCATGACCCAAATGACATAGTGTTGTCTAAAAGCCCTGCTCACAATGATAAACCCCCACAGGTGATTTTAATCATTTTGATTCAGAACACGTTTTGGAAGGATTTTTTTTTACCTTTTTATAATGAAATAATTCTCCAGAGTAATTGATCTATGAGTATTGTATGTATTTGTTGTGCTTGCATGTAATTTGCAAGCCCCCAAGTTAACCTCTCACTTGTTATTGACTTGCACTAAAAGTTTCGACGCGCAAACCATGTCATCCTTTGCCATTAGGCTGGGCTATATAGCTAACTGTGTTGAAGGCAGATTGATTGTGTTCTTTTTCTCCGTGACAAAAAATTAATGAATCAATAATGTCCTCACAACCTAATTTAATCATTTATTACTAACCGCCTCTTCCGGCGATGTATTGGTAAAAAGTGAATATTGGACCATAATGAGGACACGGGTCAACAATGGAGCATTATGCTGCTCAAGTAATTGCTTGACATTTGTAGTAACACTGTCTCCATTGGAATTCATTGTTGACCTCTGTGAATCAACATACTACAGCAGCTATCGACACCATTGAAAATGAGGGTCACCCCTCAATTGGTCTCTCGAGGATAAATAAAAGTTAAATGAAATTAAATTAAATCTTCCCAAAAAAGAGCAAGCTTGAACATTTTTAGACCCACATTTCAAGCCTATATTGAAATGAGGATTGTAAGATCATATGTTTGCAGATGATGAGATGATACAATGGTGTAACTTTACTTGCAGAGCTAAGTGAAAAGTGCATTGCTAACCGTCCGATTGGTGAAGGATCAATGTGTTTTTATTTCAGGCATAGACTCCCATGATTTCCCCTGGCTCTTCTCCTCCTCCCTCGTTACGTTTGATTCCTTGCAGCTTTCTCACAGTCAAGAAAGAGGTCACCATCTGTGCTAATAGTTAGGCCAAGGCAGACAACCTCATCTATTAATAAGAGCTACATCTTCTAGCATACTTAACACAGCCTGCCAAACTGCATGCAGGAACATAATGCGAGTGAATATTTCAAAAGCTCACCGTATGTCATTTCCCCTCAGTGTCTTCCTCCATTGAACAGTGGATGTGAACAACTTGTAGATGTCTTGGTAAATTAGATGAGCAAACGGGTAAGCAGATAACAAGCTGATAAGAAAACACAACATACAACTGAGGCTGATGGGAATATAACTAGTTTTAAAGATATCAACTATTGGACAGATTAAACTTTTTAAATATGAGGTCACCAATATTTAGCATTTTTCTGTCGTTGACTTAGCCTGGAAATCCAGACCATAGAACGATAGAGGGTCTGGCGACGATCAATAGTAATTTCCAACTCAAGGGGCGGCTCCTACTCGTGCATTTCAAATGCCACTGCACGCAGTTGGATAGCACTACAACCAATCAGAGCGAAGCACAAGGCGACGTAAGCCCCTTTCGTTTAGCGAACAGCTGTTAAACTGTTAAATTAAACCTTTGCCGTTGTCGGTCGGCAAAATAGAACATTCCACTTACTTGCTAATGAAAGATTTGAGTGCCGTCTTCCAAATCGTTAAGGGTCGAGGCCAAAGCAGTCTCAAACTCACACAACATATCCGCAGCCATCTCTGATGTTTACTATCACGGCTTCGACGTCGCATGCACGTCACTGTCGTCATCCGGTTACGTCCTCCCCAGAGTACCATATAAGGGGCTCTGGCGCGCCCGCCAGATTTCTGGCTTTCTTGATAAGCTTCAACGGAGCGTGTCCAGACCAACACGCGCAGCAAATTTAATTTGCCAGCGCCTAGTGGCAGGTCTGGGAATGCCAGGCTATCGTTGACTGTCAGTCTTGACCAAAGTGGTCTTGACCTACCGAAAAACAGACCAATATAACCACCTCCATGCTACTTTGGAGGCTTCCAAAAAAAATCTATCTTTAAATTGTTATTAACACAGGGTAGCCTACAGCTGTCCCTGCGGCCATTTGCAGTTGATTCAAATTGGAAAAGACACACTAGATACAATCCTCACCATGAGGGGATATTGCTGTGATTAATATTCATTCAGTGTTTCATATTCTGCATGGGAACATAATTGTTCGGATAAAAGCAATTATTGCAAGGAAAAAAAGTCATGCCATTTAAAAATATGACACATACATCCATGGATGAAATGGATTAGAGGTTGGATGAAGAGCTTCTCTCACCTCTAATAGGTCGCACAGCATGAGATCATCCAGCTGTCAAGCAGCCATCTCGATAATGTGTTAAAATTCACCGCGATTCCTCTGTGCGCTGCGCTGGGAAAGTGCTGCCGTTAATCCCTTTGGACATGTTAAACATCCCATAAAACACAGACCTTTTGGAGAGTACCCGATTGCTTGACATTTGAAGTGACAACTAAACTTCTGTAACCACGTTGTTATAGGGCAGGGTGTAGAGAAAAATCAATGTCACACCCACATGAGCAGCATGGCTACAGCCTTGTTGCTCTGCAGTTAAAAGCGGATCCACATTGACATTATGGGCACGGATCAAACACAAAGACTGAAATATTGGAGCAAGTGGATAGCAGTGATTTGACGAGGGTTCCTTACCAGAGTACGCCAGCACATTTTATATGAGGGCTGAGATGGACATCGATACTGCTTGATTGGGGAAGAAAATGTGTACATATTATATGTAACGATTATGTTAGTGGGACTACAGGGAAAATGTCAGAGCAAGCAAATTCAACTTGATCTTATCTGGAAAAGCAGCAAATGTAGTTTTCAAAGCTGTTATCCATGGGTTCAAATGCTGTTCATTTCTCAAACATCCATGGATTTATATGCAATTCTTATGAATCCAAATTAATTCGTAGATCCCAGACTTTTCCTATAAGTGCCATCAGTGCAACACATTCCCCCACAACTGGCACAGTCTCTCAAACTGACCAGAGGGTCAGAAGGGATCCAAACAAATTAACATTTTTATGTGATGGATAGAGTGTATGCCTTGTGAAGAAATAGTTCTGTTCAAGTGTGGATAATTAAAAACAATATGGCTTGGAAAGATTAGCCTAATGGTAAATATAAACCAACAACAGTGAAACACTTTGTATGGATGGCCACCTCCGCCCATCTGAATGATTGAGTGGCAAATATCACCCTCATTATTTGTTTGTTCACAAGAGTTTGCTTCTCAAACAAAGGTCGATTTAAGCTGCTGAACAAACAAGCAACATTACGTTTTCAGACAGTGCTAGACAGTCTCTACGGTGTTGTGGTTAAAGGATTTCCCTGCTCAGAATGTTGCAGTGTTTCGTGGTTGTCGTTCTCTTGAAAGCTGGTCCTTTTTTCCATCAACATACCAAACCTCAAAAACCATTGCATGTCGCTATGGGCTATATCTGCTACATCAAAGTAGCTCAAAGGAAAGAACAGGTGAAAAAACAGACCTGATGAATCTTTTGATCATTCAAAAAAGAATGAGAAACTAGCTCTCCAAGAGATCGATTTTGAGCAGCCAGATGCTCCAGGGGATTTAAGTGGTCACTGGTGGAGGGCCTATTAAAAAATAAATATATTCTCTGTATATAACTGCCAGGAAAAAAACAACAAAACAATCATTAAAATGATTGAATGAATTATAAAGAGATAGATTTAAAAAAACGCTCTTGAATAGAGTATGTGTTTGCCTGTATAGTCGTGTTTGTGTGGATGCAGGATGCTTCTGAAAAAATGACAGCGCTTGTTTCATCCACACCCCTAGGAATTTTACAATATATCCCAAAAAATCCTCTCTATACAGAGGGATTTCTTTACACACATACCGGGAGCAGCTCCCTGCCTAGCGGGGGGGCTGCCGTCCCCCGGGGCGAAGAAGAAAGAGATTTTCCTCCTGTTGGCGCATGGGAACAGCTGTTGCGTTTGACCTTCGGGGCCTTGATCAAAGAGGCCAGCTTTGTCTGTGTTAATATCAAATGATGAACATTCAAGCCCCTGCAATGCCCTTTATTTCTGCTGCCAAACAGACAGCGGGAACACATCAGCCCGGGCCTGATTGGTATTCACAGACGCTTGTATACATGATTACGAGGCTGCTGTTGGACAGTAACAAAAAGAAGACTGGCCGCTTGATTCACTGTTAGTTCTTTTATGTCTTCTCTTTCATCACTCTTACCATAACAGTGTTTGTGAATATGTTTTTCCCTTTTCACTACAGGTCCGACTTTATACTCTATGTACTGCATGTTTATTATGATTTTCTTTTCTGTACACCATGAGAATCAACTTGCATAAACTCGTAACTGGTAAGTCTGCTTTTATTGCTGTCAAAGTTGCATATATTTGTGTTTAGGTGAGGTCACAGCGTGCAGACGATGAATGCAGCTTGGCAGGGCAATGAGTAATGCAGCAGCCCATACTCTGGTAATTATGTTTGTATGTGATTGTCCTGCAAATCACTATCTAGCCCATTGATTCAAGATTCAGAGAAGCGTAATGTAAACACATGAACATTGTTTAGTGCGTCAACCTCCATATTGGAGATCCAAGTTCTTGCACAGGGAAATGCATTTTGTGTTTGCTTTTTCTTAAAGTGATCTGACCCTGAACCTTATCCATGTTAAGCTTGTCAAGCTAAGGGTGTAATTAGTTATTTTTGGTTGCAACCTGGTCTCACGGCATTTGAGATGAAGCTACAGCAGCCAGAGGGTTATTAGCTCCGGTTTTAATTGAGGCATTTTGTAATTGTGGTATCATTATCTTCATCTAACTCTTTTGGGGAATAGTTGCCATGGGCAGACATTGTTGAAATAAAATACTGTAATTTCAATCATCTCTGGCCTTGAGCTCAATGTGGGCTTTGGCACATTCACCATCAGTGGTCTGTTAGCCAAGTATAACCATGAGATTTCTAAATATCTCTGTCTGGACACAATCTCAATTTTACCTATACCAGCTTTATTTGTATAAAGATGTGCATGGATTACATTTTACACCCACACACAGATGCAACACTTACTTGGACACCACAAACTCAATCCATAAATGTTTAATTACATTCCTAATGGAAGAGTATAAACAGTTTCCAGATTTTCAAAAAATGTTACAGGGAAAGCTTGTATTATGAGCAGAGCAAATAGCAGACCTCACTGAGATGGACTAACATGGAAAATGCTTCTCCTGCAAAGGATTCTGTATACAAGAGGACAGACAGTCAATGTTTGAGGGATAATTCACACCAAGTGCACATGTTCACAGACATGCACCCACAAACACACACACACACACACACACACACACACACACACACACACACACACACCCACACCCACACCCACACCCACACACACACACACACACACACACACACACACACACACACACACCAGAATTACAGAATTATAGATGTTGTTGGTTCTAGTTCATTAGCAGACCGTGGTTCTAAGATACATACAAGACATACAGGCAAAATGCTTCTCCAGCAAAGGATTCTGTATATAAAGGACAGACAATCAATGTTTGAGGGATAATTCACACCAAGTGCACATGTTCACACACACACACACACACACACACACACACACACACACACACACACACACACACACACACACACACACACACACACACGCCAGCCAGCATAATAGATGTAGTTGGTTTAGTTCATTAGCAGACCGTGATTCTAAGATACATACAAGACATACAGGCATTTGTGTAGTACCAAACAGTGGGATCACTATAGTTGAACATCCTCCATGTGTAGTTGCCCTTTGTGTAACACCTTCCCACCCTGGGAGACATGTTTCAGTTGTGTTTAAAGAGACCTGGGGGTTGGCTTTTCCTCCCCTGTAGTCAAGTTAGGCTCGTTAACATGAACCTTTGATATCCTGCGACCGACATTCCCTTTTTACCATGAATAAACCAATTAACAACATTTTCACAGGTAGAGCTGTGTATGTGCCAGAAAATGGGGATGAAACAGATGAAGGCACCGACTCCCCCTCCATCCCCTGCTGAGCGCAATGTTACGTCTAGAACCAGTACAAGTTATTAGAATGCTGGCTGCAATAAACAAGTTAGGCATATCTCCAAGTTTTATTTTTTTATTTTTTTCAGTTTAATTAAAAAATCCACCTTTCATGCCAACTACGAGTCTTAGTTTTGGGAGAGGGAAAAAAAACTTGTTTCCAGGCAGCATGCATGAGCATGTTTAATCTTACAGCAAGTGAAGCAGGTTTCTCATTATCACAAGTGTAAATGCAGCTCACACACTGCTCTGGATGTGAACCGATGCTTTTGAACACATTTATACAATTTTAAGGAATTATGTTTCGAATGATGTTTATCCAAATTGTCCAGACTGCTTTGTTCGGACAAATGTGAAAGGGTGAAATTAGGACCCACTTTATTTAATACATTGGTTTGGTTTGAATTACAACATTTCACTATATGTTTCATTTTTATTTGTTTGCCTGGATTTCTAATCCTTGTTCTCTTTGATTTTGTATTCTTTTCTCCCATCCTTTAATTACATCAAATCCAGCCTTAACAATTAGTTATTGTATGATTTAATATCTTAATTTAACAAATCTTTATTAATACCCTTGCTGGCTTTATACATGTATATCTATTTAAGAGATAGTCTGATCCAAACATATTTCAAGCAATTGATTGACATATTCAGCTATTTTATCTGTGGGCTGTGGAACCTTCTGTCAGTCAGTCTTTTCTGTATTGATGTCATGTATCATGCCTTGTGAGAAAATTGCCACTGTCAATCTCCCAGACTGCAAATTCTCATCTATATTTAAAGCCAAGGAAACTGCTATCCCTAAACACTCCACAGAAAGTATGAGTTGATGAGTTAGCAGGTGGGAAGTATACAGGTAGTAGTTGTTTTTGTGTTAAAGATGAGCGGGAAGACACTTTTTTTTTACTGGATCTACAAGTAAAGACTGAAACGTTTAAGAGGAATTACAACAACACTATCTGCGCGTACATGAGGTAAGCCTTTGGTCTTTCCTGGCTGATTGTATTCCTTTTGCTGTACGTCCATTTTTTTCTTCTCAGCAGTCTCAACAACTTAAACATTTGTTGAGCACTTCTTGGGATTTGTCTGTGCTCCTGTGCCAGAGTCGGCGGGTGCCACCAGTTTTTTTAAACGCTTTCATTCTTAGAAATACAGAGAGAGTTTCGTGAAGCGGATGGCTTAATCAGCTTTGTGTCAACGCATTTGAAGGTGGCTTGAGTGTAACTGACATTCATTTATATGAAAAAAGTTCCGCACTATATCTTTCATTTGGCCTAAATGTAAAAAAGCATGGTTAAACTTTCTGGAGCTGCAAGCTACCTTTTCTTGGTTCATGATGTCTGGCAAACATTCACATTGGTGGTGTTGGTTTGTGTACACTGTCACTTCAAGTTCAAATTGACCTTCTGTTCATTAAACAGTGAACTGAAATCCTAAATCCTCTATTTTAATACCAGTTAACCTTTGAAATAAAAACAAATCTGAGTTTCTAAAATATATAATAAAAGCAGAAGCGGCATATAGCCTGCAGCAGAGTGACCCTGTGCATGTTAATATCCAATGTCAAGAGTGAGTCATGAAGCTCTTATTTAAGTTATTCCCCCCTGTGCAGAGGTCTTCATCAGAGAAGCTCATGATCATCTCTGGATAAGATTGTCACTTTTCCTGCGTTTAACATTAACTTGAATTTCCTCTTCCTTATCATCTCTCTACTTCGGTATTAAAAAATCCACTTAACAATTTCAGAGTGCCTTACGCTTTATTCATTAAAAAGACAGCACAGTTGCTCTCCTGCTTTCATCACCTCACAGTTTCCCATTAGTATGTAGGCCGCGTCCGTGGTCTTCATCCACATCGCATTAACAGACATGATGTGCAGTTTCCCCTGCTGTGGACACATAACGCGTGGGAATGCATATCTACAGTTCATACATTTGACATGATGGTGTGTGTGTGTGTGTGTGTGTGTGTTCACAGCAGTCTGTCGTGAGCAGCTGACTCAGATCCATCAAAACCCCATCTGAAGATTAGAAATCCCAAGTTATTACTGTGGCTGAATTTATTTCACGTCAGCCACGGTTGTGAGGAAATGTGTTGTCAGTAAGTAATTCCACAACCCAAAATGAAACTCAGAATTGTGCAATGCGTTACAGCCAAAGCAGAGGGAACAACTGCAGTTAAATACATGAAGATTTATGTTTTGCACCACGCTGTGCATCCATTTTGAACCAAACTCGTTACATAAACGTCATCGTTCAACATATGTACCTACAGTACAGGAGTTTTAGGCTGTGAAAAGTTTATATTTATATCCAGTGATGACTCAATTTGGATTAAAACTAAGGGCTAAGGGCTAAGGACTAAGGACATTTTAAAAAGATTTGGCCCAACAGGGGTTCGTTTTAATTCCTTCATGTATCCATGTCAGGGGCAGGATGCATTAGTTTGACTTCACTTAAGAGTGTCCTTATTAAGAGGCATCAATTAGTCAAAACTGAGGCCTTTTTAAGAGTGCCTTCAAAAGTATTTTTCATATTTTTTCAATATTAATGAAACATCACATCAGGGTCTTTGGAACAAAGTGGCAGTTCTGAAATACCACATAAAACCACCGCTGATTGTTGCAGGTTTGTTGAATTATTAAGTGACCTTTCTGTAATGAAATGTGGGGATGCGTAATCTTTCTGGCAGGCAACACACGTCCATGCACGCATTCCATTATATATATATAGCTATGTTGTCTTTTGTATTTAGAATCCGAAAGAGACACTTTGTCCCGACCGCACACAATCTATTCTGTCTCATACAGTATATCTATCTATTCCCTCAGCATGGGTAGCCAAATATTTCATCATCATGTTGAATCTAGGATGGCTGGGAGCTGCTAAAACTTATAGACTCTCCTCTAAGAAAGTCTTGTGGATTTAATCAGTAATGAACCTTCTTCAGAACTGCATAAAAAAAGTATAAATATCACTCAATGAAAAAACACACAACTGTCAAAACTGTATTTCTTTCTCTGCTCCTCCCATTAAGTTTAACACAACCAATATGTTTTTTTTCTTCTCTTGGAGAACAGTAACCTGGAAATCCAGACCCATATCTAGAACGATACAGGGTCTGGCCACAATCAATAGACCTTCCCAGCCCAAGGGGTGGCACCTACGCGTGCATTTCAAATACCACTGCACGCAATTGGATAGCACTACGACCAATCAGAGCAATGAACAAGGTGACGTCTTAAGCCCCGTTCGTTTAGCGAACAGCGGGGTTAACTGGTAAATTAAACTTTTGCCGTGGTCGGTCGGCAAAACAGAGCATTCCTCTTTCTTGCTAATGAAAGATTTGAGTCCAGTCTTCAAAATCGTTACGTGTCGAGTCCAAAGCCGTCTTAAACTCAAACAACATATCCGCAGCCATCTCTGTTGTTTAATATCACGGCTTTGACGGCGCATGCACAGCACTGTAGTCATCCGGTTATGTCCGCCCCAGAGCACCATACATAGGGCTCTGGCCCTCCCATATTAGATACAACCAATTGAAACGTAGCTCAGAATTTTCTGACATATTTAATGAGCTACGATGGAGAGTGTCCAGACCAACAGGTGCTGCAAATTTAATTTGCCAGCGGCAGGTCTGGATTTCCTGGCTAGGAAAGCAGCTCTTCTTGCAAGAAATTTGACAAATTGAAACTAAAATCTTGGGTCTTTCAGATCCTGTCAGTGAAAATGTTAATCTGGCAAGCGTTGCATCCAGGTAGTCTCCTCATTTGACACAGTGACATGACAGGAGAGAGTAACACAAGGCCGGAGTCACTCCCAACATGAAGTGTGGTTAAAGGAAGTGTCTGCAGGATGATTAATATGACAGCTCCCTTCTCCGTCTGTCCCTTGTGATTGCTTTTTGCCTCAGCTCAGAGCAGTAATGATACTTACAATGTGTCTGTTTTAGTGTCTGTTGGACTTTGTAGTTTCCAATTCTAGCCACAGTTTGGGAGGTTTGCTGCTTTGACTATACTCATGCTCCAATCCATTGTAAAGAACCCAATGTACTTACAAGGAGAACACTTGCACACAGATTTTTTTTTACATCAGAAAGTAGTAAAAAAAAGTACAACTTAATTCCCTTTACTGAGTTGATCCAAGCAGTAAAAACAACTTTGTTTCAATGTATAGGTAGAAATTAGCAACATAACCGAAATCTGTTTATCAATTAGACACTGAGACGAATGTAGATAGCTGAGTTTGTTAAAATTGATGTTGTCATATGATTGGAAAAAAAAATAACGGTTATTGATAAAGGATAATAATGATACTTTCTGATATATCAACAAAGGAATGAAAATGCCTGTAGTAAAGTGGGTCTCCATTTATGCTAAATGGTGTCCCTCATCAGCCTCCCTGACCGGATTCTCGATGCTTTCAGAACTACACTTTCAAGTGTCATGGAATCAAACGGTGGGCCGTGGTTGTCTCAGCTTTCTCATGATTTTTCCCTATTGAATTAACCGCCCCGGTGTAATGGTGACCTTCGTTTTGTGTGTGGATCGAAGCTCCTTTTGATGCCTCTCTCCTGCCGCTAGCCCTGCGGGATCTCCACTAGTTAAACATAGCTGGGATCAGGCAGGTACAAAGGCTGAGGTTAGCTTTTGATGGCACATCTCATTTCTCCGTGCAGCACTCAGCACTTTGAAAGCTGGAGGGGGGAAAATGAATCGTGGCACGTGTTGCTTCCCCGTGCTTGAGTTGAAACGACAGCACTGTCATTTATCACAAGAGTCTCGGCGTGAAGTGCTGACCTCTCCACAGGTACCTGAATAACTTACACAGGGATAACCCCATTGTGTCATTGCGTTCTCAGTATAGAAAGACAAGCTAACTCAGCAGGTAAGCTCCATGTCTTATTACAGCCTTATTTCCATTTAAAACCAAAATCATATATAGTAAAGTAGCCCTGAAAAGCCTCGATGTATGAGAGAGGACGCCTGCATATAGTTTGCTGTATTGTGTAAAAACAAAAGTAATCAGGGCAAAGCTAAACCAAAATGAAGGTGCGTAATGGAGAGCCAACAGCTGACTGTAAATGCATTATGCCCCTTTTCTTAAAAAAAAACTACTGGATTTATGAAAGAGCCTCAAACAACCCTAACTAGGCAAGAAGGGCATTCTTGTCAAGTCACAAGACTTATAACGTGTCTTGTAAAATAATGAACTGGTCCCTCTGGCCCCTCTGCCTGCAATGGTCATGCAATTGCCAGTAAAAAAAGGAAAAAAAAGTACACTAATCAAATTCTGCTGTATAATGTTAAAGCAAGACATTTTATGCAGGAAAGATAAGAGCTTGATCTGCTGGGTTTTACTGTAAGTGCCAAATAACAAGCTCAGGGTTGGTCCAGCTACACACCCTGGACTGCAGTTTGACAAGTGTGGAATCTATGATCATCTCTGTGCTTTCAAATGAACTGGGCATACATAATGTCCCGTGTGTGTGTGTATGGATAGGACAATTTGGCCTTGTAATCAGATTCAAATAAGTATTAATCTGTGTGTGTGTGTGTGTGTGTGTGTGTGTGTGTGTGTGTGTGTGTGTGTGTGTGTGTGTGTGTGTGTGTGTGTTGAAAGGGCAGCATGAGTTTGAATGAGCTCAGTAACAGAGGCGTTACTGTGCAGGTTGGCGCATGCAGAGCCTGTATGTGATGAATGGGGTTTGCCAGGCCAGAAGACAAGGGCTGCAGCCAGTGACATGAGATGCGGAAAATGGATGTATCTACAACAGAAGAAATCAATTAAACTTTGCTAGTGTGTGTGGAAGTATGTGTGTGTGTGTGTGTGTGTGTGTGTGTGTGTGTGTGTGTGTGTGTGTGTGTGTGTGTGTGTGTGTGTGTGTGTGTGTGTGTGTGTGTGTGTGTGTGTGTGTTCAGAAACATAGGCAGAGTACGAACTGTGGTTAAAGTCAACCATAAAAGTAATCTCAACCCGAAACTTTTAATCCAGCATCATATCCCAGAGACTGTGAACATATAACTAGACCAGCAGGAGTCAAATGTGCATTTGCATTTAAGTATTGACCTACTGAGAGCAGCAGATGGGTGGGATGCACACAATACAGAAACACAGACACAGGGATAATATCAGTGTCAATCTCCAAGTCGCATATGCGGTAAGGTGACTTAACGGGCAAAGCTCCCAGAAAATACCGGTGCAATCTGTTTAAAGTTGGGGACACGCTGGAGGATTATTGAGTTTATTTACAAGCAGATCAGGAGGTGAAACTGAGTTCACCGACACGGGGGATAAAGGGACTACTTTACTAAGCTGAGCCAAAAGAAGCAAGCTTGCATTTTAGCACCAAAAAACCAACATCCTTTTTATTCTTAAAAACTTGTTTTCTTATGGTTCAAGAGAAGGCTAATGTCATTGTTGCCATATTAATATTAAAACAGATAGGCCTATAATACAATAAATATATATTTTAAACCCAGTAAAGTGCTAGTAGAAATAAGTTGGGCAAAGTGCAACGACTAAATAAAACAAACAGATAATACAACTATTCCAATGTAACAGCTGGTAATAACTGCTGAGGAAGTTATTTTTGTAGTGTTTCTTGTTGGGATGCCGGCAGTGTCGTATAATTATGAGCAATTATTTGTGGTAATTAGGTCAGGAGGTGGCAGCGGCGCGCTGAAGGGAGAATCACAGCCCTCGGCGACCCTGCCAGGGGAAACTTCTCCTGATGTCATTATTGCCAGCGCTGCTTAACAATGAGTAGGACTCTGTCTTTGTGAGAGTTTATTTATAAACCAAAGACATGTTTTCTGCATGCTTCATCAGCCGTTAACTCATTTAAGAACAGCATGTGACTTTTAATATCCCAGTAGCCTAATGCTGGGTAATACTTCCATCTAGAAAATCCTATTTACCGGTTATTAGTTGACATGTATTAGACATGTATGAGTCATTCATTATGGCTTTGCTCTCAGTGGTCTTCTATTAAATGATTATTAGCACTGTGTTACACATGGCATTAGCATGTTTTGCAATGTTAACTGATTTAAAGGTCTCAGTATCGAAACATTCAGACACAAATGTGTCACCAGATGATGATTTTGTTGACCCCTTAACCTTTGGATAGCATCCCTGTCAGGTCAAAATGCACCAAAAAACTTTGGCCCAAAAAAAATGTCATCGAATACAAGTTTAACATGAAAGAAGTAACATGTCTTAAATATTTGTTCTCAGAAGAAAAGAAAACATTTTGGCCCTGGAAATGCACACACACAACACTGTCCGAAGGTGCTTGGACTATGGCACAGACATTGCACCCACACTGCAACAGGAAATATTTCACCTCACCAAGAAATACAACAGAATATGACAGATACAACGTTTGAATGTGGATATTTAACAACATTGGGATTTCAAAGAACAGCATGAAAATGTGGGGAATGAGATATATATCTGGCTGTTGGTAATCTCCCCCTGTGCTCATCCAAGGCAAATCACTATCAAATCAAATCAGTTTTATTTGTATAGCCCAATATCACACATAGACATTTGCCTCAGTGGGCTTCACATTCCATACAGTATTACACCCTGCCCCTAGACCCTTAGCTCGGCAGAGAAAAAACTCCCAGTAAAAACCCTTTAGCGGGATTAAAAAAATTGAGAAATCAGACGGAGAGTTGACAGAGGACAGACAGACAACCAATGAGTGAAGCAAAATGAACATTGAGTAAACAGGCATGAGAGTAGAAAGAGCACTATCCTGCTGGGCGATGAATCAATGTACTATCACACCTGTACTGGATGCACTTCTTGATCGCACGTTCTAAAACCTGTCTAGCAATGCAAACTGAGCCCTGCACTTTTCAGTTATTTTTCCACAACACGTTTTCCTTGTTCAAACGAACTGAATGTTGAGCCAATTTAAGCATAGTTTAGTCCAGTAACAGCAACGTATTCTGGGTCTGAAGACCAGTGGCACTACGGGTAGTCACGTTTGCCCAAATCAATCTTTTTAAAATGGTTGCAAGCAATTTGGCTTCTACAACGTGTATGATGCGCCTTTTAAACACTTGCAGTGTTGTGATGTACTTTTTCTCCAGTAGAAGCAATTTGAGCACATCGATCTTCGGTTGCTGTCAACCAGTGAACATCAAATGACACAACACCAGAGTGTCTCACTGCCAGCCATTATGAAGAGCAGCCCAGAGAAATGTTCGAGGAAGAAACAGTGTTAACATTATACAGCTAAACTCTTCTTTTTCAGCAGAAGTAATGCAATAATATTTTACCTTTTTGTAACAATTTTAAAATATCCTTATTTCCTTCCATTTTCATCAGATTACAAGAAAGTATTCAGCTTTTTGATATCTGTCAGATTTCTACTTTTCAGAGTTGAATTTAAGATGTTGTGTGATAGTTTGGGTATAAGGTCTCATTCAGTGAATGTTCTGACCAACGGATAAAATAACTGTAGTTGCTTTACATTCATCTGGTATTGGAAAAAGAGGAAGTGATTTACCTGAAAGTGAGTGAAAAAGAAAATTATTTTACAAATGGCAGTACAAAATGTGGATGGTGACTTTTGAGTTAGCTGTTTTGGTAATGTGGGCTTTTTGTACAGAACTAAATATAGTATTGGCTTGACCTGTTTAATGTTTATCATTGTCACATCAGATTCAAGCTCTTCTCCTGCAAATGAGTTAAATTGGGTCAAAATGTTTTTTACTTTAATCCAGTGATGTAATACCCCTCTGTGTGAAGACTTCCGTAATAGCAGCTTTTTAACCATGCAGTATTTTTCTTATTTTAAATATATATATTTTTGAGTTTGGGTCATTTCTATTCTAGCAAATAACACTGGAGCAATGTGAAAATCCTCCATTTCTTATACATCTGGCTGCTGCAGCAACTACCTAAATGTCCCTCCACCTCCGCTTTGTGGGTGGCTTGAATTTAAATCCCTGTTGTGCCCACTTTGTTTGCCCCTGCTGGGCTTCCGTCTACAAAGGGAAACATGGCTTCGGGGCATCAGGCAGGAGCTTAATAATTCATGACTTGTCACTGTGAGTCATGGCACACTCCCCCCACTGCAATCACTGGGATCATTTGCTCAGCAAACTATGCTGAATGCCTCTGCCATTTGTCACAACAATAATTAAACGTTTCACATTGATTTGGCCCACCTGTGGCTGAAACGTCTGACCTGTAAACTAAGTGGAAAATACACAGGTGGCACTGTTATTTGCCGATGTGTTGTGTGTCCATTGAACAGGGAGCAGCCCTGCTCTGGTGAGTGTAGTATTGAAGGACAGCTCTAACTGTCACACTGTATAAATATTTCATGAGATAAACCTTTTAGCACAGAGAAAATGCTCAGAATACATTACCAGGGAAGAGTTGTTTTGTTTTGACTGCAGTTCTCCACACATTTATTTTGAACATATGAAAGGTATGAATAGTTAACATTTCTGTTTGTACATCATTTTGTCCAACAAGCCCTTCCACACTGTGGACTAGATTCAGGGTGTCACAGGTAAAAGATGACAACCATGAAAGGAGCATATTGAAATCTGGTGTCTTAGATCAAGTGTGAGACAGACGAGTTTGTAATACATACATACCACATTGGGATAAACTGAACTCCACAAAGTAAATCTTTAATCACCATTTTATTATATTGTATTTCAACATACATTGTTTGCAATATGGCCAAAGCGTGCTTTTTTGCTGCATTTTCATAACACAAAAGTGGTGCAGATGGATGATTAAGCCCCCTGATGCAAGTTTTTTATATGTGTATGTGTGATAATGGACAGTGTTATCAACTTGACTTTACATGACATGATTTATCTACAGTATTCACTTGCCACACATTTTGTGTACAGTCCAACAAACCTCTGACCCATTATGCCCTTTTATTCTGACCCATCTCGTATTGCATGACATGTTGTGTGTAGAGTTAAATCAATCATTGTCTGCATCATTCAACACCTACGCATTGGTCTGTTAATATACAGATGCATTCCCATATACTAGTTCAGGGTTGTTCTGGGCTCATACTTATCTAATGCATACAAACCAGATTCAGCTAGTCTATCTGATTGATATGGTAATCTTATTGAATTAGATTTACAGGTAGACCGGCTGTCTTTCCTATATGATTTGAGGAAGGTATTTTCACAGGGACTCATAACTCGGATTTAACGGCATGGACAAATGTGTACAGTAAGCGCAATCTCTATGGACTAAGACCCATGTAAAAACAGAAACAAAATACTCATGAAAAGTTATTTCCTAGATCTATACGCCGGAGTGAGGATTTGTTGGGAGTAAGAATATAATGAGAAAAACATTGTAGATACAAAAGGGGTTTGTGGGTAATACTAAAATGAACCAAGATTGTGACAATTGATTGACACCTTACCAGATTTTCTTGTCTGTTATTGTTTGACTCTAAAACCTTATTACTCCAAATAAGTGTCCTATCATCACCAACAGTAATACACCAATACAAATATGACTGATGTTAGAAATAAAATAACTAGATAAATAACTTTAACACGTTCAAGGACCTGAAGACCGCAAACAAAATAATTCATGACAATAAATACAACAAAGACACCAATAAAAGTGATTAACTGTAAATGAAAGCAATCTCAAAGAGATCCACTCCAGGCGGCTGGATGGTAATGTCTGTTGGTTTCAATACTTCGGGCCAGACAGACATTTCTCAAAAATCATCGGATGGATGGCCATGGAAATTGGTGCAGATATGTGTGGTGCCATGAGAATGAATTCTAATGACTTTGGTGATGCCCTGACTTATCCTGTAGTGCCACAAGGCCAAGTGTCATTTGTGGATGAGAGTGAAATATATGTATCCAAAAGTATTAGATGGATTGGCCATGGAGTTTTCGGCTATGGCATGCAATTTGGGGCAGGCATTCACAGCCCTTTTTAAACTTTGTTGATCCACTGACTTTTTTAAAAGGTAACTTTCTCATCAGATCAAAACATCAATTCCTCTAATGCTTTAAGTTCCAAGGTTGAAATATCCTCTTGCACCATCCTCACTCATAGAACACTAGTAATACTGCAATTCACATATATTAACAATTCCTGGTCGTGATACAACATTCTTATACAAGGTTGTCAATTAGCTTTTTTTCTAAAACTACCCTCTGACCCATTATGATAGTAACTCTAGCATGACTGATAGATATTCAAAAATTATCGTTAACCTCAACTTTTCTGCCTAAGTATTCACTTTTCTTTACATTTAACGATTAAAGTCTCACAGAGCCAATACCATGGCTGTCGTGCCCTGTTACCTTATCCCAATTACCATGCAAATCTAATTTAAAAAAGTCATATTAAAAATAACTATCCGGCAGCTCTGCCTTTCTAATTAGCATACTGAGATCTGATCACAGAGCAGGCAGAAACAAGTTAAAAAAAATTATTCTTAGATGTGAATGAAAATGCCTTTGTTCAGATGGCATGCACACTTTTTGTTCAAGACTTATGATATGCACAGCCATTGTGCGTGTGGGAGTGTTGGCCCAACGGGTGAAAACATAAATCTCTTCCTGTGAGCAACAATGCTTTGCTTTGTGCAAAGATCTGTAGCATAACATCACTTGGTTAGAAGGTTGAATGTTACCGCCCACAGATATTAAAGGGAGAAAACAATGCTGCTGCCCTTAGTACATCATTTGAAAAACTAAAGTGCATACATTAGTTATATATAATTATATAAATCTACATATGTAATGCAAATGGTTGCTTTTCAGTGCTTTATTCGCCTATTTGTGTCCCTTTTATTGTTCAAGTTCTTAAAGTTTTATTTCACCATCTTTGTTATTTTTGGATGGCATTCTTGGCTCTTCTCAGAGGAAGTCGAGCACTCAGTCGCTGAGTATGAGGAAAAGCTGCCAGTGCTTCATTAATTATAGGCTTGGGTCTGAGATTTCTGCTAGAAGTGAAAATGGACATGCCTGCTTGTTCGCTCTGCTCTTTCGAGGCGTTTGGCTGTTGAAGATGATTGGGTTGTTTCAGACATAATTTGCAAAAATCTTAAGCACATCTTGTCCCCTTTTCCATTCACTGAAATACTGGGGTGACACCTAGGAGCTGCCCAGGCCCAGGAAGCAGATCTAACTGGAGTGGCCAGTTCGAGGAACTTTCATAGTTGTTGTTAAGGAAAGGAGAAGGGTGACTGAATCATTTCCCTGGTCAGGGTTTTTTCCAGGTTGGCACAGAAGCCTTTAGGCCAGAGCTTACCTCCATTTATTTTTGGTCATGGAGTTTTCGGCTAAGGTCTAACCTGCAGGGCACTATTACAAAGCATTTTACATTTGAAGCTATACATATGGTCGGTGAGAGCAGAGGAGACTCCCTTCATAATTCAAGTGAGAATAGAGAGAACAAAGCAAGTTTTTAATTGTATGGAGCAGTGTTTCCAAATATTCCTGTTCAATTTTAATCAGCTTAAGTTTGATAGATATAGAAATTAATGCATGTGAAGAAGTATTTTTTGGTATTTAAAAATGTCTACGTTTGTTCTGTGACCAACATTACCTGAGATTTGTCGGCCTGGTGTGCGTATATTTTTTTGTAGTATTGAATAAATAATATAGTATTACACCTTTGCTCGCATGATGTGTTGTGTAGAGTTGGTAAACTTGCCATGGCCCTCCACATGGGAAGGGATGACGTAGCATGAAAAACAAGGAAAAGCGAGGTTGCACACTGCTTAATGCCCTAAAGACTCCAATGAAGCAGAAAGAAAGTATCTCTGCAAGGCCGTTATTGAATGTTATTTTTATAATGTGGGAAGCAAAGTAAGGGTCAATACCTTGAAGACTTTCGATTTTACCTCTTGTTTAATATAGTGTGTGAATAGCTTGTTTATTAGAACCTATCAACCTGGAAGTAATTTAACTGAATGACTGACCACAGGTGCAACAAAACAAAAACTCAATCAATCAATCAATCAATCAATCAATCAATCAATCAATCAATCAATATCCTTTATTTAACCAGGTTAAAAATTGGTGGAAACAATAGCTTTAGAGCCACTATGATTGGGTCAATGTCAATAAAACATTCATCATGTGGATCAGATGTTGGAGTATCATGTTCATAGCTGACCAAAACGTTTTTGTGATGTTTAGCTATTTGTAATTGCTGCATTGATGACTATTTCCTAAAGCAAAATAGTTTTTTAACCAGCTGCTGAATTTCAGTGCATCCAACTTTAAACTTCAAAGCAATTATCCACTTATTCATCATTAGAGTCACTCATTCTCCACATTAAGTCTGATATTTTTTCAGCCTCAGTTGTTATTTAAAATACATGCTATCAAGGCCTTTAATTTCATTTTCCCCTCAGGCCTGTAATTATGTTGTTATTGCCAGTGATGTAGACGCACACCATCTATGACAGCTGATGTCAATGGTCATTACCATTAGATGTTCCTAATAGATGCTTATGGAGCCGTCAACCGTCGCCACTTTGCAATATTACAGAAAATGGCCTCAGCACGAGGTGGTCCACACACTTGATGATCAACCGACGATAACCACTCACTCATGTTACTATACAACCACACTGGCACATAAAATGGTGCAGCAGATGTTATTTTTGCAACAATCTGTAGTTTCATATCTGATCTGTCACCACAAGATTACCAGGGGGCTGCAAATGTATAGTTAGGTTAATCCAGCATCAAATAATTAGCTGCTGATGTTTTAAGTTAACTGATCCCTTTATGAAGCTTGTCAAATGTCATGAGCGGAATTTTTTCAGACTTTGTCTTCAAAACAAGGCTTCTCCCCAGGCTTGGTTTTAAAGCGTTTTCTTATCCTTAAAGGATAAAGTTGGCTAACAAAAGTCTCTTATGCCCTGTAAACACCAAAGGTCAGAAGAAAGACTGATGCGTAACAGTGGTTTTGTTGAAGTAGGTTCATGGTACACCATATATCTGTCGGGAATTGCACATTAGATGTGCAAATATGGAACAAATAGCACCTTTACATTTTCTTTAATGTCAGTAAAGAATCTTCTCAGCGACACTTGTCGGCACACCAGATGATTTTCATGGCCTCGTTTCATTTTAAGCATCTGTGTTGTCTGAACCAATTACACGAGCGCCGATGCCTCTGTAGGCAGCTTTACAGCATTCATCATTGTATTTGTTGTGCTATACGGTTAGTGTGCTGCCAAAGTTTTCTATTTCCTCAGGCTGCATTCTCCATTATGTAGCCTACAATTATGTATTCTGTTTTCTGATTTCCCATCCCAGAGCGAACTACAAATAAGTCCTTTCATGGTTCCCCAGTGACTATATTTGCATTCAATCCGCTTATAATTTGTTACTTTGCATTCAATCTGAATGAACCACAGTGAATTAGGCCTCCATATATCATTTAATCTCACCCTGCCTAAAAATCCTTTATTAAGCCACCTGTTCTTGATTTGTATTCCTCTGTGTTGACAGAAATGAGTTTCATCAAATTAATCACTAGTTCATTATTTCCATACAACACATTAATGACGGTAAAAGAGAGTAAAATATATGGTGCAGGCACCTGGTTAGACCGTTTTTATGAAATGAATATTTTCCGTGCATAAAGTACAGTACAGTACAGAAATGCATCGTTATTCTCCTTATGAGACAATATGTCAGAAGTTTTCTGTTGGAAGGCAGACTGATACATTTAGCTGCAGGGCCTTGAGGCAGCTTAAAGGCTGCTTTGTCCCATGATATGCCATTTTATGAGCGTATAATCAAACTCCCACTTCATAATAGTGCAATATGAAGCGTGTGTGTGTGTGTTTTGAGGTCTCAAACGTAAACCCATTAAATATGACATATTTTCCATCCTCACCTTTTTCCGCTGACTAACAGTTTGTTTGTGTGTGTGTTTATGTACATGTGTGTGTGTATGTGTCTACAATTCTATTCATTTATTTGAGATTTTAGGACTTCGTTTTAGGTTAAATTTAAGGAAGTAATGATGATTTCAAATAATACAGTTCCACAATCATTGTACAGTACATTGATTGTCACACTATAGTATTTCTCTTCTAGATCATTTGTTTGCTGGCATTTCTTAACCGGTCTGACCCTGTTAACGCAACTAATAGAACCGAGTGCCAGTGCTGTCAAAATAATATCCATCCCACACAAAAACATGCTGTAAACAAGAATAAATTGGATCTCTCATTATGCCAATGTATAGTGCGTACCAGCTTGCATTTGTGCACTCGTGCAGATGCCCAGATTTTTCCTCACTTGACTACAGTATAGCACACACTTCCCATAGCGCCGCTGCCAGTAATTGCTCTGACTTGTCTGTCATTTTGCACGCAGTCCTGCTGCCACTTTATGCTACAGAGGGTTGATGCCCACGGCTAGATTCCAAAATGTCCTCACAAAATATCTCATACACGCTACCGCCCTGTCCTTTGCGTCTGTCTGTAACATGCTGCATGTCATATTAAAGTTATTATGGTAGTTTTAATAAAATAATTTGCATTCATTGAGAGCTGCATCGTATATAAACAGAAGTGCTTTTGCACATGAATCTTCCAGGCTGTGGCCTCCAGTCATTTCACCCTCTTTCCTCCTGAGTTAATAATGTATTTGTCCTACAGCAGGGGGCCTTCTGGCTGAAAAAACCTGCCGTTACAGAGTCAGTAAGATAACATTGTCCATGTTAATTAATTAAAGATATAACTGAACTCCCTGGCGTTCTTCCTTGTCTCCCCCTCTCCTGCTCTCACTGTCAGAAAGTATCAATAATTTTTCGCAATAAGGTTGGAGTATAAGGGTAGGATACATGAATTAATTGGGGGAAAGTCTTTCCAAAACTTAGAGATGTTATGAAAGTGTCTCGAAAAAAGCGCCTGAAAAGTCAACCTGCATATATTTCAGAAGACGAGTCCCTTGGAGAATAAGACAGCATAGGGACAATGTTTTATGTCTCTGAGTCACTGAGTTTCTTTCTAGATTGTCACTGAAAGTTTGAAACAGCAGGAAAAAAAAAAAAAAAAGTAATCAGTACTTAATAGAACAGGATTGCTACAATTATAGCATAGCATATATTAAGCAAACAGATAGGTGTCACTGCTGTTACTTGGGGGCAAAAGTAACGTTATTATTAAAATGTTTTGTTGTTAAATTGTTGTAAAACATGTTCGGCAGCTTCTTGAGAACCACCAATTACCTCAGAGAGTTTGCTACACTGTTCTCTGGGTATATCAGCCTGAGAAAACATCTTGCTCTTCATTTACCCAAAATGCTGAGGCCAATCCAAACAGCGCCGCCTTTAACTAATGACTGGACTATAAGTTAATGAACAGGAAAAATAAATGGAATCGGAGCCGGTGTCTGGCTGGTGTTATATCTTCACTGCCATTATAGAAAAGAGGAATTAAAGCAGTTTTTTTACAGCAATGCCTTGTTCTCAACTTATTTGTGGGGTGTTGACGTTTACTGTCTGTTGTTTGATTGGATGTTTTCTTTACTACTGGAGTCAGAGGTAAATTCAAATAGGCAGAACAAACTGAACTGTACTTTTTGGCCTGGCTAAAATCGTTAAATCAACTATTTCAGCCATAAGATCATGACTTATAGTGTCTATGACTGCCAACATTGGATTCAAATTAATCCAGACCTTGGAATTGTTGACCAATTATCATTTTGTTTCTTTTCCTTGGCAAGGTTTGATGCTTATTTGATGCTTATGCATGGCTTATTGTCTAACATCTTCAACAGTGAAAAACCAGCCATGTGGGTTGGAGCTTCTGCAACCAAATAAAGAAGCGGTACCTTATCTTCCCCTGCCAATGAAACATCAATAACACGTGATTACATGATAAGGATGTGGCTGTTGATAACAAGTACTTCAACTAAACATAAGTCAGACGTGACAGATCTGTAAAGATGTATTTTGGTCAGTCATGCCAATAGAATTAATACAACTGGCCTGTGACTTCAAGTATGATGAGGGGAGAATGCCGATTGTAACAGTTAACAATCTTCAAATTTGTGGACAATAACAGTGTTACTCTACCACCATTTCAATCAGTGTCCCATCTTACAGACTGTAGTGCTTTTGGGTGTAAATTTGGTCCTTGAAATAAAACAGTACAATCAAGGCCAAGACTCCAATGTGATGTTAACTTACTTATGAGGAGTTGGCCAAATGTGTATAAGTTGCAGCCATACATTTAGTTTTCCTTTTTCTCCTGTTCTTCAGGGAGGCCTGTGTTTATTAGGCACCAATTTGATTTTGCTCTTAGAGAGAGATAAGCAGATGCAAGAGCGTTCAGCGGCACAAGGTGGATTTAATGTCCTGCACCGAGGCCCGACATTCACAGACAGCTGCAATTAGAATGATAGTGCCCGGCCATATGCTATTTTACATCCCAGCCATTCCTCTGTGGGGCTCTGCTGGACCGCGGGGGGATTGGTAACGCCTTTGGAGTGAGCTGAAGTGCTAACACTATAGTCCCTGTCTCGCTGCCCGGGCGCCTCTCAAGGATGTTTCCCCTCTCTCTGCTCTCCCGAAAAAAATATGGCCAGGAGCCACAAGTGATGTCTGGAAATGAATAATAAAGCATGTAAGGAGTCCACAGAGGGTGAGTGCGGACACGTGCTTCAGCTGAATTTTGACAGGCTATGACTTAAGCATTTGCATAAGCCCCTGCAGGGTCTATTCTCTGCTGGCACAAGTTGCTGAGAGTTCTTCCAACTTGTATATTTGCATTTTAAACTATTGTTTCTCCCATTTGCTTCACAAATGTTTTTGTTTCCATTTTTATTTTACGCAGTGTTTTTCCACTATACAGGCATCATAACACCAGTAAATTGGGTTAGTAGAATTTGCTCAACTAAGTAAATGCCTGACTTCATGGGCAATGACAAACATCTCTTTCAATTGCAACCAATTCACCAGGGCCCTAATGGCACTTGTGTTCACTCTGTCAGGCACAAGGAGCCCATGAGATTGGAGAAAATGGTGTAGGCAATTTATTTTTCCTATAACTTCATTTAAAGGTTGGCTATACAATTATCTACAGCACTTTTCTTTTAAATTGAAACCTATCCTATCACTGAAATCTGCAAATACTTAATTACTTTATGTGCATGAAACTACACCAGTGATGGTGTAAAGCTATTTCAATTCTCAAACAGAGATGTAAGGGTGATTGTTGTATATAAAAAGGTTTTATTGCGACCTAATAGTTATGGCAAATGGTCTGATACCCACACAAATGGTGATATGGGACATGACAAGGCTCATACTCCTTTTAATAGAAGTTCTAACATACTTTCTGATTTATTTTAGCAGATTCTGCTGTTTCTCCATACATAGGTTTAACTAAACCCTATTGGTAAATGGTTCACAATAACAGCCAAAGGGCTTTTGGGAGACTTCAAACCCCCAAAGTGAACAACGAGGTTGAAAAGTTTAGATGAAACAACAGCAACTAGCAGCAACAGAAAATGAAAACCCTAAGCCACTTAAACTTGGATGTGACCAAAAGTGGGCAACACTTATTTTAAAAAGGTAATCTGACAGGAAAAGCTATTCAGCTGTGTGAAACAGTTGTGTAAACTAGATTGCTTTGGCTCCGTCAGGTGTGATCTACACGTATATGGATATCTATATTTTAACTTTATCAAAACATTTCCATCAACACAAGCAAAGAAAAACCTGCTTTACAACTGCTTGGCCTTCCCCGCCCAACTCCCTCATGAATATCCTTGTGGAAAAAACAAAAATGTGTGCCAACTTGTTTACCTGACCATTGAAGCTGTGAAATACTTTCTATTAACACAGTCGCAACTACACTCAACAAAAATATAAACGCAACACTTTTGTTTTTGCTCCCATTTTTCATGAGATGGACTTAAAGATCTAAAATTCATTCCAGATACACAATTGTACCATTTCTCTCAAACATTGTTCACAAATCTGTCTAAATGTGTGATAGTGAACACATCAAGATGCTGATCTGACATCATGATTAGTGCACAGGTCTGCCTTAGACTGTCCACAATAAAAGGCCACCCTGAAATGTGCAGTTTTGTCTCACAGCAAAATGCCACAGATGCCACAAGCATTGAGGGAGCGTGCAATTGGCATGCTGACAGCAGGAATGTCAACCAGATATGTTGCTCGTGCATTGAATGTTCATTTCTCCACCATAAGCCGTCTCCAGCAATTTCGCACAGCCATTGAAGAGGAGTGGACCAACATTCCACAGGCCACAATTGACAATCTGATAAACTCTATGCGAAGAAGATGTGTTGCACTGCATGAGGCAAATGGTGGTCACACCAGATACTGACTAGTTCTGAGTCCCCAGACCTCCAATAAAGCAAAAAAATGCACATTTCAGAGTGGCCTTTTATTGTGGACAGTCTAAGGCACACCTGTGCACTAATCATGATGTCAGATCAGCATCTTGATGTGGCACACCTGTGAGGTGGGATGGATTATCTCAGCAAAGCAGAAGTACTCACTATCACACATTTAGACAGATTTGTGAAAAATGTTTGAGAGAAATAGTACAATTGTGTATCTGGAAGGAATTTTAGATCTTTAAGTCCATCTCATGAAAAATGGGAGCAAAAACAAAAGTGTTGCGTCTATATTTGTGTTGAGTGTATGACCCTGGTAATCATCTGAGGGAATGATATTGCATTTCATAGGCAGGTAAAAGTTTATCTGATTAACAGTTTAGTTAACTAATGTACATTATGCTACTTGAATTTTTTTTTATAGCCAGCATGGGCAAATGGCCAGAGAACATTACAAACACATTAAGTAGTTCAGTGAGAGAAAGAACAACCTTGCAAATAGCACTGTGTATAGTATTCTTATTCAGATTCCCTGCATCACCAACTGAATGCATGTTGGATCCTTTGGCAAGAAAAATATGAAAAGTGATACATACAATATCATACAATAATATATGTAATTGCATGGCTTCTTTCAGTGGCATTACTCAGGTCAGGTTCCACACATTCCCATATCATATTCCCTCAGCTGAGAATCTATATAGCTCATAGAAAGTATTGTCAAGAAAACCCCCCAGCTTTTCCTTCCCATCAGAACCTCTTACAACTTCGGTACCTATAGGTGCAAGGGATTTGTAAAGGAGTCGATTGGAAAAATAATGTCACTTTTTTTTAAAGCTAATTTAAATCCAAAACTCTGAACATAACCTCCTCCCAAGATAGCATGGCTGAGTTTAGACTACAGGTAAAAGAGGCCTAGAAAGGAATAATAGTGTTAAAAGCACTTAAATCAAATGGAATCTAGTCTTTTCAATTCCAAATTAGGCCTATATTATTGTTGCTCCCAATTCAGATACAGGTCTGATGTTTTGTGATAGAACCTCAGTCTTAACAGTCATATCATCAAAATACATAATAACTTTTACATCAAACAGATCAACCTTCATCACAATTCTGCATTGGTGCGCTCCAGTCACTCTAGTTTCATATTTGAAAACTGTCTTTAGGCTCAACATACCTACAAACTCAATAATCTTGCTACGTAGTACACGCTTGTGGTGTGATGGAAGTGAGATCCCTTTTTAACTTGTCATTCCAGGCTTTAGAATGACCAGCAGGTCTTATGAGGAGTAATATACTTTTTGACCATGGATGAGAAACTGCATTTCACTGCTAGTCCTTAAACACTGACACCCTGACACCCGAGACTCAACCGTTTAATCTCAAGAGCTTTAAATAAATATTTGATTACCCCTGTGTTTAACTCCACCTTTAGGCCTTTAGCCATTGAAGGTGGCCCAAAGGTGGGGATTTTGATCTGACTTTGAAAAGATGCATCATACGCAAACTACTGGGAACTGTACAGGGCAATGGAAAGAGAGGTGGATTCACCAACAAGTGAATCAGAACCAAACATTCCAACAGCTAATTCTTCGGAAGTATTTATCCCTCTGTTTTGTTATTATTATTATTATTATATTTCTTTTTTGGTGGATGATATTATTATGCTGCCAGCTTTATCAACCTTTAACTTCTAAAGCACACTGCGTTGGTTTGCTGATCAATGTGTAAAGCAGGTTGGATGATATCCAAAGATGAAGCCAAACTACTCCGCTGGGAAACAGTGAATTGTTTAGTCCGGGCTGTAATGAAAAACTGAGTTGCTGCCCCAAGTGAGACAGTTCAAGTATGCTGGTGTCTTTTTCTATATGATTGACAGATAGAACGCAAGAATGACAGGCAGATTGATACGGTGTCAGTATTGTTGATGCCGTTGTATCAAACTGTTGGGTTGAATAGGCAGGTGAGCCTGTAGGCAAAGATTATCGATTTACCAGTCAGTCCACGGCCCAACCTTCACACACAGATATTGACACGCGCCTCGGGGGAACGGCAGAAAAGAATGAGATCATAGATTAATGCAGCTGAAATGAATTTTGCTTCAGGGTGCAATTGCTACTCTTTTTTACGTCAAACGTAGACAGTTGAGAAGGTTTAAGCATCTGACCAGGATGCAAAAGGGATTTGCTTGGCACATCCAACTGGCAAACGTCCCCAAGGTAGACTTGGAATACACATATCCCATCTGGCCAGAAAATAAGGCTAGTGAGAATGGCATCTGTGCTACCTACTAGCATTGCAACAACATGGACCCAAAGGAGCACCATCAAATGACTAAATGGATTTTTTAAAAACACAGCGTTAGAATTTGTTTTATTTATTTAACTGATACATTTCCTAATACAGATATCAGTATTTTGACACAGACAATCCACAGTATATTAACCATTTGAATTTTCTATTCATCTAGGAATCAAATATTTTTCACCTTTACGTTCCGTCAAGCTCTCATCCACCAGTGGCTGCCAGGCTGTGATGTGTAGCTCCACCCTTTTGGGACCCTTTGGGGACGGCCAATGATCGGGTGACAAAAATAGGTGCGACTTGGCTCGCTCATTTTGGTACCCTTTTCAACGTTTGACACTGGAAATGCAAATCCATGCGTGCCGAGCAGCACCGAAACCAATCCGCACCGCTCTGTGGAAAAGAGGTTTCTGTGTTATATCGTAATATCTTCAATATTTTTTTTATGTCATGTCATGAAAATAGTAATTCTCTTAAGCCTTTAAGGTTAAAGGCTTCTTTTTAACTGCAACCAAATCTACCCTTGGGTACAAATAAAGTTACCTTACCTTACCTTTCTTTCTTTTTCTCTAACCACTGTGTGTGTGTGTGTGTGTGTGTGTGTGTGTGTGTGTGTGTGTGTGTGTGTGTGTGTGTGTGTGTGTGTGTGTGTCTGTGTGTGCGTGTGCGTGTGCTGCTGCTTCATGTTCTTCTTCACCACCTTCTATCCTCAGCAGAAATGATGGATGTAGTTTAGCTAATCATGAGCTCGTCCCCCTGTCCCCAGTCCGTTGGGAGAAAGCCTCTCTCAGCTCCATCTGCTGTTGTTCCTATGTGGTTCTCCCTCGTCCTCTCTCTGTCTGCCTTTTGTTTTCCTCTGTGTGTCTGTTGTGTCTCTCACCCATGTTTGATGATGGATGTCGCTTCATCGGCTTTCGCTATCTGAGGGGCTCTCAGGCTTGTGATGCCGCGGGACCCAGAGGACGGCGGGCCAAGCCAAACTTTCTCAACGAGGTGCTCATTAAACTCATCATGGGAAACTAATGAGGATGGATTTGGAGACTGGATGTGCTTTTCGTACCAAGGGAGTGCTGGGGCTTCTCTCAAACTATCAGTTCATTTGTTTAACGAACGCAGAGAACTGAAGCTGTTTTTTTTTTTTTTAAATGTTCTTTTCTCTTTGGGCTCTTTTGGCTTTAGTCCTGTTCTCTTTTAACTAGTAAACATATTAAATTGTATATCTGCATTTCAAAAGGTTTAATACAGATACCACTCCGCAGTTTACAATTTAAACATGACTAAGTGTGCACAGGGTTGTGCGTGTCTCCTCAAGTATGTGTCAATATATTATAGGCATATGTGTATCATATTCTGTTAGGATGAGAGCATTTGCTGCATGGATATGTAACCTTTTTCGATTTAAAAAATAGTATTTATATACATATAATAGATGTATTTTTCTGATACATTCACACCTACAACTGTATGTACAATATGCAAAATGTAGCAGAGGCATGAAGAGTATTTCATGGCCTCTAGCTTTCTACCTCCCTTTTAGTGGCTTTCCTCATTACTTTGCATAATTTGGATTCACAATGGTCCAGGGACTATCAACCCGTCTGTGTCATTTAATTATGGGTGTATGAAATGAGAGTTTTTTTTTTCCTCCCGTGCTCCTTTAATGTTTCCTGGAATTGATAAGAGAGAGGAAGCTCATCACATTACATTGCAGAGCTGTGATCCTCCTTTGTTGCAGCTCACTCGCGCTAATGGGCCTCATCATCGTTCCACGGCAGATACCCGACTATTAGCCGGGGAGATACAGAAGTCGTAATGGGATACGGAGGAGAAGCAAGATGGGAGGTAGTGAGGAAATGGGGAAGTGGAAGTAGGGTTCAGACTTTAAACATCTACAACAAAGAAAGAGTCAATGACCAAACTGATAATCATAACGAATACAAACCAAAGGAACTGAATCAGAGAATAGTGACATTTTGGAACTCACTGAGTAAAAAATAAAAAGGATTTTGCATATGAACTATTATACGGTTGCCAAGTAAAATAGACAAATCAAGATGATCAAATCAAAATAGATTAACTTGCATCTTCCATCCATCCATGTATTCTATGGGTACACCAGCCAATCCATACAGAAACTGCGAGCTAGTCATATCCTTTTATTTCATCCATCCATTCATCCACTCATCTATCCAACCATCCACACCACTTACCATCCTCTCCACCAGTTGCTCATCCATCCCTCTATCGATCCATCTATTCATCCGTCTCTTCATACATTCTGGGAACGAGGGTGTAGACCTAAAGGCTTTATCTCAAGTCCAGAGGCTCTTGAAAAGCGACAGAGGGCCTTTCATAAAACATGTGTCCCTTAAGGGGGGCTTGTTTGGCAGAGGTGATAATTTGAAGTTTGTCCACTTACACAAACACACTCTCACTCTCAGGATTATCTGTTATTCAATTCCATTATGGATTTCAGGACCAGTATCTGAGCACAGTGTGTCTCTTGATTTATCCACACGAGATGCCAAAGTAACAAGTGGGCAGAGTATGCTGTGTATTTTCAAGAAGGCACACTGAACAGACATGAGCATGCACCAATGCGAGCTGACAAATAGGCTTGAGAGATGATAGTCATGCAGTCACACAACCAAACATTTGCGCTCTTATGGCGTTGGAGGTGGCCTTTCTTATTTTGTGCTCACCAAATCAATCAGGGCAATAGGTGAGGGCACCTATTTTTCTTCATTCAACAAATGAAGAAAAATAAATACAATGCACCAAAATATCAAGTATCTGATTTCAACAAATTCCCAACATGCAACTCATTTACATTTAATTCCTGGCTCCTGTTTGCCTTGTATAAAGTGTAAGCATTGTAGATTTAGGCCATTTTTTTGTTCATAGTTTTCAAAAAATAAGTATATTAGTAAAAGAATGTAGGCGAGCAGTGAAGAGCAGCAAAGTGTCTGCGCTGTGAGAAAGTAGGAAGCCAAACTAGCATATAACATGCACAAACTTTTACCAATATCATCCTATTTGTATCTATATTTTTGGTTAAAAACTTTTATAATTGGAATGATTTGAAACTCTACGCATTCTGGCTTTTAATTTGGATTCTGTCAGTGCGAGTTGAGGTTTGCGTTCTATATATTGAGCAGCCCCGAGTACTGAAATGTTTTACATCACTCAGTTTCCTACCTTAGGTTTATGTGCATTACCAGTGCACTCAAGAAAAAGCATGAATGTAACTTTCCAATTATTTTCCGCTGCCAAGCTGAAAACATAGAAGATGGACAAAACTGCTGAATGTCGGGAGGCGGGCAGGCAATATAACTGCCATATGTTCTTGTGAGCTGCGAGCAGACATTATAAAATTCACGGTGGGGAAAAAGAAAGAAGGATGCTCTCAAACTAAGTGGAAGCAAATTAACACAAATTAACAACAGGACATTGATTTTTAGCTCTTTAAGGTTAATGTGGTTTGTGACTCTTCTGTCTCTGAGAGACTGTCCTGGGAGAGAAGGACGTGTTGAGAAAGAGTGGGCCAGAGGCGCAGACTGGAATAAAGAGCGAGGAAGATATAAGAAGAAGGCTAAATTCTTCTATGCTCTCTGAAATAAATATGAAAAAAATCTAAAGAATGAGTGTTCTGAAGGCAAGCAGATAAAGAAGGTTGAATAACAGCAATACATTATTAAATAGAAGTGAAGAAAAAATAATAATCAAGGAAGGATAATACACCCAGGGAGAGGGAAAGGAAATGTGAGATGGGGGAGGACTTTCTGTGTCAGTTGTTCGTCATCACCTTCAGGGCAATAATAAGCATTTAACTTAACTTAATAAGGTTTTATGTTTTTCTTTTACGTCATGAGTATGAACTTCATGACATTAGTGCATTAAGCAAAGTCATACTTTTTTTTATCAGAATGCACAGTCCAAAAAGTTTGTAACTCAGTCTCACACGGACTCACAACACTTCTGGAAGCTTCCCGTGCAAAACTGTTTTTCGTTCATTCCTTTAGCAACGATTGGAGCCTATTTTAGGACTGTGGATTAGATTTTGCCAACATCTCCAAGCCAGACTCATACATACTGTATATATGGGACCCTTTAAATCAACACTGTGATGAGCCAGACTGTCATATGTTGAACGTCACCAGCTTGGCAGATTGAGAGCCTGTGCGTGAGTCCTTTGGTTTAACCCTGAAGGGAGACAGGACAAATGACAGTAGAGATCATTGCTTGGCAACAAACATGTAGATGATGTTATGTTCATTTATTATTATTATTATTTTTTACTGCAATACGTCAGTTGGACTAGATCGGCAACAAAGATGATTCCTTAAAACGTTCAGTTAGAAAATCTTCGAATGAGCAACAGTGAGTATACAGTTGAAATGAGTAACGCTGAAGTGAAAGGACTGAGAGTTCAGAAAAAAAGACAGTGAAAAAATGGTGTTTATCTGGTCACAAATGTCATCTTCTCACCTTTCGTATGCGAGAACAGTGGGGCGACCAAAGGGATCCCATAGCGCACACACACACACACACACACACACACACACACACACACACACACACACACACACACAACCAATAGAAGCTCAGGACAGTCCTTATCAGCATCCCTGCACATGTTTTGTGCACACACATTTAAACCTGTACAGTAAAAAAGCCACAACAAACACAATATGACCACACCAACGGTGTGCGTGCACACAAACACCCACACACGTTGTGTATTTGAGGAAGACTATGTGTGTGTGTGTGTGTGTGTGTGTGTGATCCACAATACTTGTAATTCTGTGTTTGTGGTGTGTGTGTGTGTGTGTGTGTGTGTGTGTGTGTGTGTGTGTGTGTGTGTGTGTGTGTGTGTGTGTGTGTGTGTGTGTGTGTGTGTGTGTGTGTGTGTGTGTTTTGTATTTGCAGTTGTACATTTACACAAATGCACGGACATGGATGTTTGTGTGCTGTCCGTGCCTGGATTGTTCCAAAGTAAAAAATATATCATCCGCTTAAGGAGAAAGAGAGCAGCGCACTTTGTGATCGACACTAATGCACATAAGACATGGAGCCATTTTATAAATAATGATTAATCCTTCAGGCTCTTGGTTTCCCTCCTGCTTTATAAAGTGCTTTTGGTCCCCCCATGAGTTTCATATCAAAATCTACGTTTCCTTTTATCAACATTTTAAGTATACATTTATTTACGATTTCCTTGTTTGCAATGCACCATTTATCCAAGGAAATGGCAAGAGACCAAGTTTTTACTTGCATTCCCGATTCATTTTAGCTTGCTGCCACTCACGGACAGTATGACTACAGGAAGATGGAAGAAGCTTGTGTTTTAATTATGTGGAAGATAAACATTAGGCATTTTGTTAGATTTAGCGCTGTACAGAATAATTACACCTCATTTATCACCAAAACCAATCGACTGGGACACATTGTAAATTGCATTGTTTGGGCCCTGAGGATGCTGTGACACACTCCAGTTATTGTCTCATTTGTTTACAATACTTCTACTTTGGAACTAATGGGAAAGTGCATCGGTGGATGAAGTGTTCAGATCCTGTAGTAAAAAGTTACAATTAAGCAAGAGGGAGTTTAGTGATTTGCTATCATAGAAGAGACATTTTTGCAGCATACATTCATTTAATTTTCAGTATTATTACCTGCCGGGCTGTTCTGCTTACATATTGCCTGTTTTATTTTTGTCCAGGGAGATAATATGAAAAGTATTTTATGTGCATATATGTCAATATCCTTTTCACTGTTTAAAATTACTATATATCTAGAACTATCCTAACGTTTATGACACTATCACATGTTGTAGTATGTTTTAAGGGCGTGGTAATCTAGATCACTGCATAAGTCATGTAATATAATGTGTCTGCATGAGAAGTCATAATCTTCAGTGTTTCTAACCCAAGTATAGTTTTCAAGTAAATGCAATTGAGCAAAACTAAAATAGTATCCGAGTTTGTTGTTATAGAAAGTGCCTTTGACTTTGCACCACTGGGAGAACCGATACACTTAAGCTGAACCTCCCAGTCCCTTACCACACTTTAAAAAGTCTCATTGTCCTGTCAACCCTGTCAACCATGGTTATCGTCTTTTTTCTTTCAAACAGTGCTGACATAGTACACTACACAGTTTGTTTGGTGGCACTTTTGAAAAGATGGAGTGCTCCTCCTCCCCATAGCCAGGTAGAGAGAGTCACGGGAGGAGGTCAGAGCGCGGACATATATCTGCTGATATGATCTGTGTGGCAGCTCGGTGATGAGGAGATCAGCCACAGAGGGCTGTGATGCTCCTGAACAGCTGACCTTTTCACCAGACGGACAGAGAGAAACAGGCAGAGACAGAGAGACGTGAGCACGGTGACACTGACATTCATACACTGCAGGATGTTAGCCTGACATATCAGTGGATTGGTTCCCCAGTAGCAGTGTTTCACCGTAGCACTGTCACAACCTTGTCTTTCTGGCTCCGGCCGGCATCAGTGAATATCTCCTCACGATCCGCTACCTGTCCGCACTGTTTGTGTGGCATATACGCTGAAAAAATAAATATAAATTGGTATGTTAACAGGGGGTATGTAAAACTAAGGGGCCCATCGTAGCTAGCAACATGCCTGTTTACAGAAATATAGAAATTAATTTCAGAAATACAACTTAGATATTATACAATTCTACTTATCAAGGACAGTAAGTAACTGTATTATATAGTGTACTACTTTTGAAATTTTGCCGACGTGCACTTTTAACTGAAAAAAAAACACATTTTCTTCTGGCGATCTGCTGATTAGCTCATCAGTTGATGAGCCAATGATTTCAATAATTAGATGATATTAATATTTGACACAGAAGATATAATGGCATCAATGCAGAACTACTTCACAGACCTGCAGTTGTTGAAGCCTTCATTAATGAATGCATCTACTCTGCCTCTTTAAGGCATCATTACATCAGGGAATCTAAATGAATTCTCCGAATCAAACCCTTTTGTATCTCTTCTTGTTTTGCTATTCTCTTTATTGTCTTACTAGAAAAAACGGAATAACTTAATTTCAGACTCAAAGTAACTCTCTCGAGGATGTTAAAAACTCCAAGCTCCATTTTCTCAAGCTTTGTAGCATAAACTAAAATGAAAAAGACATGATTAATAATTTCTGGCGGGTAGAATTTAAATGTTGTATTTATTTCAGAATGGAATTGCCTGCTCTGCTCTGTTATGTTTTTTTATTTATTATTATTTTTTTTAATGCACTGAATGACATCAAATATGGGCACACTTTCGTCTCATATCTGTCAACTGGGAACACAGCAACACTTCATTTATAATAAAGTGATCCGTGTCAAGAACTTCAGAAACTTTACTGACGAAACCAAAATGATTCCCCTACGATGATCAAAAGAAGACACTTTTACAGCTACCCAAAGCTTCCCTGTAGCTCTGGCCTGATAACAAGTGTGAGGGTCCACCTTAACCAAACTGTCCTTGATGTGCAGATTAGGACATTTTAAATGGTTTAATTTGGTTTAATGAGTTAAACCAAATTGATAGCAAATTACTAATGTTGTAGCCAAATCCAGTTGTGTACCTCCTGACAGCTGCAAAGAAAAAATACAATCAAACACTGGGGATACAAGAGAGGGCTGCAGAGACTACTCAAAGTGTCATACAGTGATTGGATACATTTATTTCCCATAACAGTGGTTCAAAGGAAGAGTCAGTAAATTGGGCCAACTGTGTCATATTTTGAAAATGGGAGTTGAGAATTTATACAATAAAACATTCATCCTAATTCCTGCTCCAATTTCGCTTTTGTAAATTATGCTCAAATTCTCACCCAAATAAATAATTCAGTTAACTCGTAAACACACACATCTTTTGACATTTCAGCCAATCAAGACTCTGAGGGAAAACTATGTGGACTTTCAGAAACCACTGAAATTATAAAGGGAGCTATCCAGTCGACTGGATTCATACATATGCAAAAGTTGATATTTGAAAAATTGGGCAAACTTAGTCAGTGGTAGGTTAGTACCTTATCAGTATGCAACTCATCTTCTCACAGTTTTATTTATTCAAAACACCCTTTCCACCTCATTGAATTTGGACTGAGGCTTCACTTGCGGAGTGGTCAGCTTGATAGTAGAGATTATGGCAGAAAGGATGCTAATTCCATATTGTTTTATACTCACAATTTTTTGAAAGACCCATTGTCTAAAGATGAACCTTCCCTGGACATATTGACAGGCTTACCTTCGGTGCAGCGGGTAATGAGAGTGAAAACCAAGTCCACAGCGTTCTTCTTTTCTCGTCTCCCACAGGGAGCGCTTCTCTGTTTGTGAAGGGAAGGGTAGTAATGCTGCTAACGTCTATGCACAACACTTCTCATTACTGAAGGAACATAGGAAAAGAGACAGATTTACGAAATTCAGGACATAAACAGACGGGCCAAGACTGTAGGGGGAAAAAAGACAACTCATCCGTCTTTTCTCTCCATCCCGCCTCCCACTTAGCAAAGAGCTAAAAAAGATGAGATGTTTTAAAGTGGAGGAATTATATTAAGCTTTCCTCTGGGGTTATGTTGAGCTGCAGCGGCTCTGCTCAGAGCAAACACAGTGAGGTGAGCCAGCAGGACAGAGCTCGCCTGGGGAGATTAAAATCTGCAACTCGGGGCCCATTCAGCCCGATAGCTGTCATATCTGTTTACCGCCTAGCACCGTGGCGAGCGGCCTTAGATGCCGGTTTAGCCCTTCCGCCACTGAGAGGATCTGTTCTCGCTGGTGTTTTCCTCCCCAGATACTTAGAATATGTCTGGAGACCGGCAGAGGAGAGCTTTGGAACCAGGCGTCTCTCTTGTACAGAAACCTGTGTCCTTAATATAAAACAAAGCGACGACATGCCCCTCTCCTGTAGTTGAGATATGACTCTCATTCTCGTTTCCAACTGTCTTTACAGAAAATAGTGGGTTCTAAGATATCAAGCACTGCAAGTTTTTGAACATCCACAAAGCAGAGAAACATGAACCCTCTCTATTAAACTCTAAGTTCTGTATGCTCATTGCAAGACACTGAAATGATGGACCATCTAAACAAAATGAAGCATGTAATGCATGTAAATACAGCATGTATAGAAACATGTTTGAATATGAAGTGAACTATTGACCAAAATATAAACCAGTTAGTTTTAGATTGCTGTGCGTTACAGTCATTGGTATCTTCCTAAGATGGGTTTGATGCATTGATGGAAGAATGTCTGTTGAAAGGTATTGATCCAAGCCACATTGACTGTGTCTCTGTTAATCAAACTACATTAATTATGTAATGATTCTTTGTCATGTTGCTGATTAAACCATCACCTTTAAGTGGGGGCGGGACCTGATAAGCCTTTGGCTTCTCCTGCTTCCCTTCGGACGATAACACAAAGTAATATGTGTGAATATGCAATGAGAAAATTATGTATTATGTGTAATTGTCCGGAAAAATAATAATAAATAAATAAATAATGGTTAATTAAATATTTATATATATATATGACATGTTTACCTGCTGATTCTCATATGCACTCCAAATAAATTATCTTAAGATATCTAATCCTACACCTTAAGTTGAGTAAAATCATTAATGTTAAGTGGGGCATTAATGCCATTTGACTTTCAAGTTTTTTGCACTCCTGTCCTTTTGTCAACATGCACATACTATATATTAAATCCCAATCAAAGTTAATATGTTTGTCTGTGACGGCCCATGTTTTCTGGCCTTTTCCCAGTGCACGCTGGGAAATGCTCCAACACCCTGAGCAGTGATAAGCGCACTCAGAAAGCAGATGGATTGGTGTGGTTGTCTCAGAATATTTAATTTGCCTTTTTTTTCTCTATCTTCAACCAGTTTAGAGGTGATTGACAGCAGCAATCGCACTAACACGGCCTATGCTGTTTGCTGAAATTAAAGATGGTACATAATGCTGCATGTGCCGTTTGGCTGCCACTACCTCTGGGGAGAGAGAGAAAAAATATGTTTTTTTTTTTTTTTTACTGGTGCTTGGTAAATGATAAAGCGTGCAATATCTGGAGGAAGTATACAGACGTCCTCGCCCCACATCAGATTAAATTGTCCATCTAATTGGGGCAACGTGACTTCTCTTTAAAGGAAGAGGAATCAGCACTTCAAGGTGCAAGTGTGTGATGAAAGTGATAGGAAAGACGGGAGCGTCGAGGCAGACCACGTAAGAGGCTGGAAATAAAGTGAGATGTAAAGATACAGGAGGACGAGAGGGAGGGAGAGAGGGAGAGAGAGATAGGGAGAGAGAGAGAGAGAGAGAGAGAGATGCATGCAGCTGAGAAATTGGAAAGCATGCTGACCGTAAAATCACTTCCCCTCTTGGAGGATAATCAACTGGTACACCTCCACACACTCAGCCTGCTCCTGCATCATTACATATTGGCATGTGCTGAAACCCAGTCATATTAATTAACCTCTTTAATTCAGCCCCCCCAGTTGTTACTGTACGCTTGTCAATGCAGCTAATCAATGTAAGAATAATTACAGCAGCAGGGCTGGACCAGTAGAGCTCTCTCTCTCTCTCTCTCTCTCTCTCTCTCTCGCTCTCGCTCTCTCTCATGCTGATGGCAGATCACAGTTCTACTCTTGTTCGTGATTAATATTCATAATCCCCCGTATTTTATCCCAAGCAGATTGTGTTTTGTTAGAGGGTCGATGCAAAGAGCAATGAGAGGGTGATGGGGTTAATTGGCTAAACAAAAGGTCAAATCAATTATTGGCAAACGCAGTGTGTGGAGGGTAAAGAGCTGAGGTCATGACGCTGAATACAAAGATTTGTGACACAGTGGCCCCGGGTGGAGCATCAAGCCTCCACTCAGCCTGAACGGATGTAATGTAATGAGGGTTCGTTATTTTTTGCCAATATCTTTTGTATTTAAATGTATCACAATTGCAGGGCAAACATTAAAAGGATTTATTCTTTTACAAGATGACCTTTTCTTTAATATGATGCACATGCTGTGTGGTGGCATGATAAAATAAACGTGAATAAATGTGTAACATTTAAACCAACACATCAAATAGAATAAGATAAAATTCTGAATTATATAAAATAGAATATTCCTGCTATTTCAGTATTAATAATTCATTATAACAATCTTGTATGTGCTGAGATCTAAACTAAATCATCTGCCACACCATCAGCTACTCAATACGTCCGATCATTATTAGTTAATATATTACATATAAACACCAGTTTTTTGGGGAAAAATTGTTTAGCGACAAAATAGATTAGACCCAATGGTCAAGCTTCCCAGTGATTAGTCTTAAGAAAAAATAGTCCTCAGCTTTGGAGCCTTTTCTCTTTTAAAAAGAAAACATATTTCCATTAAAGTTAAACATACATCCCACATAGGTTGTATAGTATGGAAGTGGTTTGAATGATTTTTCTGTCCCTGCAGGTATTTTTCATGAAGACATTTCCAGAAACAGAAAATCAAGGTGGATTGATGCCAGCACTTTGTTCAAGGCATTGATATAGATTTGCTGTTTTACTTCTTGAAGACATTTCACCCAGTCATCCCAGAGGTTTCATCTGTGCTACAACTCACCAGTAGAAATGATTAACACTGTTGGGGTGAGCGGTAGTGAGACAATTTTCGCTCAGGAAATCCTGGTCTCATTTGAAACGTTCAATCACAGGATTTCCCTACTGATTTTCCCTGGGATTCAACAATAGCTGCTGTGATGAGAAAAATAAATACTTCCAAAGTGAATACGACTGATTGTTGAGTTGATTTAGCCTGATGCTGACATATTATGTCTTGTGATCACTTGCTGTGTCTTCCCAGAAGATGTATGTGTTATCTAATGCTAGCAGAGAGCAGGGGTCAGTGTTTATTTCAAATTGCGCAGCTCGCTCTATAATTTTGCAGCAATCTTTGCACTTTCTTGATCTGAGATAAATGGTCCCCAGACTCCCATCTATTATCTAAGCCAGTAAAACACCTATGTGGGGATAGGAACTACTTCTATACACTGTAGATGCATTGTGGAAGCAAGTATCCAAACCAGGAGCAAGATTATTCTTACCTACAATGATTTGATTATTTAATACTTTATGAGGAAGCTACATCAAAGATAATTGCAAGAAGAAAAAGTGAGAAAAGTATGGTGTGTTCAGTCCACTCACATGGCATTTTAACCAACAGTAACCCGGATACAGAGCATTAGATTTATTGTCTTGACCAATAATAATCAAAGAATAATATTGAAGGTCTAAGGTCAGAGCCTTCACAATATTTGTCATGAAATAATTGTTTTTATCAAGAAGTAGCTCGATCTGCTTGGAAAATAATCAGGATGTTTGCAGATGACACCATATGCTATTTTACAAATGTAGTTTTTTCTGCATCCACTTCTGGCTCCATTTTATCTAATCCAGAGATTGTTTCTGCTACACCACCCATATACAGAGGATGTGTGGTTTGCATACCAGCAGAGCAGCATTCCCAGTTTAATTGTTATGAACAGGTGTTTTACAGGTTTTGATAATGACCTTCTACCTACAACTGATGTCTTAATTATGTTAATGTAAATCACAGATAAAGAAAGAGTGAGGACACACTCTGAATAATAAAGAGAGCTAGAGCAAGAGAAGATAGACTAAATAAAAAGAAAGGGAGAGGTCATTGAAAGGTTGCAGAGGCAGCCAGCCATCATAATTCATAAATGTTCCACTATTCAATCTCAAAGGCAGCGCTGTTTAATTTGTCTGCAGTGTCATTTCTCATATGTGGTAGTCACACCGCAGCATCAACGTCAAATGGTCTCTTCTAATTGAAATTCCTGGAAGATGGCTGTCATGCTACATGTCAGTGGTGAAGACATGGAATGGTAACAGATGATGTCCATGAACATTTAGCCGAAAATATCTTCCCTGTGTTCCAAAATGAAATAACACCATAGGCCTAATTGTTTCCACACTTTTGAGGAACATCATAGCTGCAAAGTAATCATTCCTGGTAAACTAAGTTTTAACTATAGACGGTTGTCGCAAATCTTCAGTTGATTTGTGGTCACAAGATCCACGCTCATCTCGTCCAATCTGTCATTAACTTGAATGTGACTTGATGAAAGGTTTACAATGCAAATGTGTTCATACAAAAATGTGTCTGCTTTCCTAGCGCCAACAGAAGCACCAAAATGAAAGATTTTCATAAATGTACAGAGAAGTTTCCCAAAGGATATCTCCTTTTGATCATGACCAAACAGCCATGAGCCTAGCTTCTCCTCTAAGGTACAGTGAAGGGCAGTGACTGAGTAAAAAAAACATATCTTCAACATACAAAATGTTATTATCCTATCTACGATACTTGAATTAATATTTGAGGTTTTGCTAAAGATTTGCTGACATGTTAACAGAGAGAACATTTAGCAAACACAGTTAGCTCCATATGCAGCATCTGGTTCATCAGCAGAAATGTAATCACTGTGCTCAAGGGGCATATTGAAGTCTTCAGTTCTTCTACATGAGTCATTAATTTCACTAATGACACAGATGCACACGCATACGATAAACTTTTCGCCGTGATACATACTGGACTCACACACACTCACACATGCTTCATCCCAGCATATTGAGGCTCATGTAGCTATTCGTCTGTGCAGATTGAGAGACTCCACGCAGCTGTTTGCTTGAGAACTTCCCTAAATGGATTCTCTAAATGGCTCGGCTACAGAGGACTGACCAAACCATCCAACAGTATTGTCATTCAATTTGTATCAGTTCATCCCTCCATCATCTCGATTTGTCATAATTGTCCATAATGTTCCAGGTGGTCTTTAAATATGTAACATCTGCAGAAATGTTGGGGATATACTAGTCTGGCTTGACCACTTCAGCCAGCGTCTATTAAGCGCTGGCGTCGGCAAACAACGCTACGCCTCCATTGGCTGCTTCCCGGGGTTAGCCCCGCCGTAGATGATTGTGATTGGTTTAAAGAAATAAAAACAGGCCAGCCCAGTTTCCCCCCGAATAGACGGCTCTAAACGGAGTGCTTCCAGACCATACTACTTGCTGTAGTTTGGTCTGGCTTTGCGAGACTAGGGATATACTGATCATACACTAAGATGACTCATACAGTGTGAGTAGAGTGTAGCAATTTGACAACATTTGAGAATTTGAATGTGTAAAGATTATTTACAGAAGCCTTGTTTAATTTCCACATTTTCACATACAGATTTTTTAAACATTTATTCCTATGAAAAGTGTCAAATACTTTTGAAATTTGGCATTTTCTTTTTAAATGCCTGCTAGGATTGACCTTATCCTAATCAAGTTTCTTGAAAAGAAGGACAGAAATGGTCAGGATGACCGGTACAATGGAACTTTTTAAGAGAAAATGGGGGAAAATCAGTTTAAAACCAATTTGCTCCTCAAGTTTCCAAAAAGGTTAAGGTTAGTATCGTGCAGGCCTTTAGGGAATCACTTTAAATCAATACAATGGACTTACCTACGTGTCTGTGTGTGTGTGTGTGTGTGTGTGTGTGTGTGTGTGTGTGTGTGTGTGTGTGTGTGTGTGTGTGTGTGTGTGTGTGTGTGCGTGTGTGTGTGTGTGTGTGTGTGTCTTGTGACCTTAAGATTCAAGAGGAGAGTGACACAATAAAATGACTGAAATGTCATCCAGGAAGGACAATTCTCTTACTAGAAGTTGTCCGAGTATTTGTGTGTGTGTGTGTGTGTGTGTGTGTGTGTGTGTGTGTGTGTGTGTGTGTGTGTGTGTGAGAGAGAGAGAGAGAGAGAGAGCTTGGTTCACACTGTCCTAACTGGAATAACCTCGTCCTCTAGACACGAACATGCAAAAACAATTGAATCACCTCGACCTCTGGATCACGTATGCCATCTGCAGACAACAATTTATACCAAGGTCAGCAGTAAGTGAAAGTGCCAGTGTGGAAGGACAGATGAGGTGTGTTTTAGTGTGTGTGTGTGTGTGTGTGTGTGTGTGTGTGTGTGTGTGTGTGTGTGTGTGTGTGTGTGTGTGTGTGTGTGTGCGGATGGCCAGATAAATGGTCAGTAGGTGTCCACAGATGGATGAATGGATAGACTGCTCCTTTTCCCTCTCTGTGTGGCTGCCAGGTGTCATTGATCAAGCTGCTTCTCCACCCTGCATTTTTAATTACTCTGTGGGAAAACAAATTAGACAAGGCTGCGGTGCAGAGGTGAAGCCGGGCAGCAATCACTCAGGGTCCTCATCAAAGACCATCGATAGCATTCGGGGACGCTGTGATCAGGAACTGAGGGAAAGAGAAAAAAAAAACACTGTCACAATGAGTCTGAAAGTGATTTATATGTGTTTGATTTAAAGGGGACGTCAGAGGCAGTGGAGATACTTCTAATTCAATGACCTGCAATGACCCGAGAGTGGAAAAACAAATCACCTACAATTAATTATCTCACTAACTATGACTTGTGTGATTAATGGCCGGGGTGTAATGCAGATGTCATTGTTTGAATATGCTATAACAACGGTGGCTATTAAGGCTTACCAGTATAGTATTTGTGATTTTGAAACATAAAAAAATAAATACTACGTTTTCAGAAATCCCTTTGGCAGAAGTTTCAAAAAGCACTGTTTTTAGTGTCCATTTCCAATGTTTCCACATGGACTAAAGGCCAAATCTCACGGTTGCAGAAATACCAATGTACGTAGGGGACATGGCCTAAATATCCCACCGATTGAGTTTCATTCATACTCTGCCAGAATGTCTTGTGTATTTGGGCTAGCTAGCTTCCCAGCGGTCTGTTTGCTGTTTTCCTGACCTCCTGATTCCTTTGCCTACTTCATGTCCCGTTTGTTTGCCTGTTGGACCGATTCCCTGGTTCTGACCCTTACCTGCGTATGCTGAAGTTTCCTGTAGCTAGCTGTGTCCTGTATCAGGATTTTGGATTCACATCTGATTATCATCCCTGGGTAAGGCATCCCATTGATTTTTCCACAGATTTTTCATATAGCGCCACCAACAGGTCACAGTGGACATATCAATCCTCAGCCTAATGTGCATCAATTATGCAGCATAATATTGCATTCTCTATTAAACAAATATTTTGTTTTCATGCTGTCCCTACTTAAACCATAAATTGACATCAACATGCACCAATATATCATCATCATTATCATTTTATTTGTCTGGACTAGGGTTGCAAAGGGGTGGAAAGTTTCCGGTAAATTACCGGAAAGTTTCCAGAAACTTTCCACGGGAACTTTCGCTCGGGAATTTTGGGAATATTCAAAATTGAAAATTATAGGAATTAACAAAATGGCGGTAATTTAAATGATTTTTTTTCATAACCAACCATAAATCTAAACTTTTAAACACTATGTTTGGTCATAGGCAGACATCCATGCAAAATAATACAATTAAAAAAACATTACATTTGAACAGATTTATTTGTAAGAAGAACTTTATCAAGTTGATTATTTTATGAACAATCAATAATTTCACTGAACAACAAAAAGATGAATGTTGAGTAAATTATTACTCATCTGTCTGACCCCACCCATTCAATAAATAAAGTCAAATTTCCCCCCACCATGAGATGGAGGAATGCACAGAGCATGTAGGGGACGTGGCCTCAGTACCCCTGCAGTAGCATGTGTGCTATTTGCAATTTGCCAAGTGTACTTGCATAAAATCTGGTTGTTTTAGTCAAGATTATGCTAAAATTTATTGTCCCCAACTATATTTAAAATCAAAGCTTAAGCCTCTGTAAACCTGGTCTAGTAAAAATATATTTATGATATCAAGTTGGGTATCTCAATAAACTTTAAAAAAAAATCTGATTTGAAATTAAATGTTCATAAATATATTAAAACTTAGTTGAAAAAACTGCTTTTTACTGTCTAGAACGTTTGCCTGGACTGAAATAACATAGTTAGGAGAATTTAGTGCATTTGGGCTGCTTTAAATTTAGTAAATTCCCGTTTATTCCCGTTAATTCCCAAAATTCCCGTTAATTCCCATAAATTCCCGTTAATTCCCATGGAAAGTTTCCAACTTTGAAAACCCTAGTCTGGACACATTGCATCTCATTCAAATTGTTCCATCACTGCAGTCGCATCGTATGCCTCTTGTTTGCCTCACAGGGAAAGGCAAAACTTCTCCTTTGAGTGCACTCAATGTTATAATGAACCTGTTGTTATTTGTATTCTGACTGATGGGTAAGGTTAAGATAGCAGTGTGAGTCAGTGAGCAATAACGGTGGTGTCACTCTGTATTTTCATATTTATTCAAAAAAAGGGCAGGATGCAACAGTGACAAATTTCCTCAGGGAATGTCAAATCTCTCTTCTTTGTCATCTTACCTTACCTAGTTATGGAACATCAGAGTGTCTCATTCCCTGGTGTGTGTTTTGTTACAGGTGAAATAATATAGAGTGACGGTGTGATGCATTTTTTACGTTTGTAGGATACGTTTGTGGCTCTGGTGTTGTGTCTGATGGGAAATCTCAGGTCTTTTATTAGGCTGCAGCAATGACGAGGCATATTCAAAGTATAATAAACTTGGAGAAAACAGCAATTTGCTTTATATGCGTAGGGTGTTGAAATATAACTGCAGCCAACTTTTTGAGACGTCACTGACTAGTCATCACCTCTCCAGGGGGCGCTGCAATCTGAACCCGATGTGCAGGTTACACCACCTTAAGATGAATTCTCCCTCTGGGATCAACACATGTCTTACACAGAGTGTGTAATCAGTCTGTACTGTACACTTCAGGTGGTAACGGGATGCTGAGTAAGCTGCTGCTATACTTTAACCCTGAGCCTAGACTGTGGCCGCAATCATCTTAAGTGTTAAACCGGCAATAAAAAAACGCAAATAGAAACCTGATGTTTTTGGCCACTTGTGAGCAGCAGTAAAAAGGTTGTGAACATAACACAGTCATTGCCTTTTGAAGTTGAAATAGCGAACTTGTTAGCAAACCGTTTGATATTGACACATCCAGCTATGGCGGAACTGTATAATTCATTTGAATTCTTGTTTCTGTAATGTCAAATTTTGCAATGTTAGTCCAATTGTCTCTCGTTCAGCTCTGCTTTTGGTCTCTAACAACTCCTGAGGGAAACAGCTGGCTATTCAGCTGCAACATGCTTATATGTTCAACCACTAGTCAACCAACGGTCAGTATTTAACCACAAAGAACAAAACGTTCAACCAAATTTAGTTCTGTTTTAACCTATATTTCAAGATGTATTGTGACTTGCACACAATACATCAGGATTATTCAAATCAATGCTGACTGGTCCATTGTAAGATAATGTGGTATCCTGTGCAGGCCGTTGTAGTGCTGGCTGGGCCCAAAAACAGAAGCATGCACCTCATACATAACCTGTTATCTGGAGGAGAGAAGGCACACACCATCGCTCCTGAACCACTGAATATTTATTTAGGAATGCAGGTTTGCTATCAAGGTCAAACAGCCTCGACTCTACCTTCACAGCGGAGTCATTTGCCTCCCCGAGGTGGAGGGGGGAGGAGAGGTGGCAAGGAGAAAGACACAGGAAGAGAAAGAGAGTGGGCTACAAAGGCACTGCAACTTCTGTGTGTTTTAATCTGCTTGCATGTCTGGAAAAAAGGCAGGGGAGGTGTTTGCTGGCACTGTGAAACTTTGTAACTATTTTTCTCACACAAATCTCTCCTAAAATTTACCTTTTTAAAAAAAAAAAATCTCTATTCCAGACTCCTCACTTCTTTCCATAACTCTTTGTCGAAAAAAAGTACAACATGCAGATAATGCTAATCTAAATGACTGCGGCGTCTGGTGTAGATGCGTGGAAATCAGTTTGAAGATGTATCTCTCTCCCTGTGTAATGACTCGCTGTATTGTTGTGTTTATCTTCAAAAAGAACACAGAGGGAACTGATAAATGTGTGTGATACATATTGACACCTCTCAGACTGAGATTAAGGAGCTTTTTGATCCCATTGCAGGGGATGTTGTCTCATATTCCTCACCATCAATTAACCTTCTTCACACTGCAATCATAGAATTTGTAGGCAGAAGAGGAAGAATTGGAAACATGGCGGATGCTTTTGAACGCTGAAAAGAAATCTGGTGTCATTAAACAGCATTGGCTCTGTAAACTGGTATGTAAACAAAGGGTAAGCTATGTAAACAAAAGGCCCCATAGTACAGAGCATGGCTGTGTATTAAAACTGGATTTTTCTTTCAGTCCAATAATAGTACGTAGAGCGGATTGTGAGGATATATTCACAGATCTTGACAAAAAGTTATTTGGACGACAAGCATTCTCCAGATTTTCATTCATTCATTAGCTCTTCTCAGAGGCTACTGGCTGAATATTCATAAAAAAATACAATTGTGGGAGGAGGATAATGAAAGATGAAAGATGACAGGATAAAAATTGAGAGGAAACCTAGAGCCCGATCCTCGACACGTGTCAGATAAATGGAGCCTGACTGCAGAGGCCTCACTTGGACAGCCGGGTTGACAAGACGGTACCTGATATGGCCGCCTGGTCGAATCACTTCATCTGTCAATCTCCATCACTTCTATCTCTCTCTCTATCTCTCTCTCTCTCTCTCTCTCTCTCTCTCTCTCTCTCTCTCTCTCTCTCTCTCTCTCTCTCTCTCTCTCTCTCTCTCTTCCCTCCGACTCAGTTCCCATTTTTATTTCTCTTGGTTCCTGCAGCTAGCTGGCTCTCAGCTGACATGCTGCAATAAACGCAGCATTAGCTGTCATAGACTCTGAGGGAGAGTATGCGACCAGCCACAGACAAAGTGCAGGTGAATGTCGGTCACATTTTCAGCAAATATATTTATTATTCACTTATTGATATTTTATTATGTTTTACCTCATTTGACCCTGTCGTGTTTGCGAGAAAATGCAGTAAACGTATATCGAATGGTCATTAAATAGCCATGCTCACTGTTTGTTAAAGGAAGTGCAAGATCAGGCTAACCAATGATTCAACCGGTAAGATCTTCTGACAATTTGAAGCGAAGAATGTGGTATAATGTATGAATGAATGTTACAACATACCGTATATTCCATTATTCAGCATTGGCATGCCTGAAAAGTAGTAACCTTTTTTATGGTGTACTATAATGTGTTGGAACCCACATACTGTACATGTACGTGCATGAGGGATGAAACGAAAACAGAACTTAGGCGCATAATTAGCAAAAAGAAAAAGAAAAAATGGGGTTGAATTTGATTATACTGATGTATAGATGAATTGTGGAGTGCATTTGTGCATTGCAGTGTCTTTCTCCCAACATACAAGAGGTAAGGAAAGGAGTGGAGGAGCTTTGGTCAAGAAATATATAATATAGTGGGAGAAGGAATAGGTGAGTCAGACAGACAGAATCGACTTGGGAGATGGATGGATAGAGAGAAAATTCTTCTGAGGAGCAAAGTTTGCTGCAATCCTACTGCAATACTTTGACAATTTCCTCATCCCTTTGTTGTTGTTATATTTTGGAATTACATTTTGAGATGAGCAAGGTAGCAGTTCTGATACCAGGGTTACGACAGACCAGATGACACATGTTTTTGATGGACAGTATATCAAAGCAGGTTTAACATTGCAGTCAATCAAATGTTGAGGGTGACAGGAGGCACATACTTTATTACACAGGCGGATTGGTTTCTTCCTGAAGAGTTTGGGAGTCAAAAGAAGAAAGTAAGAAAAATAATTACCTTTACATGTAGAACTGTTGAAAAAAATCAGGAACAATCGGCTTCGTAAAAAAATAGAACTAGAAAGAGTTAAAACAACAATTTGAAAAAGTTGTAAAAGTAAAGAAAAGGTTAAGTAAATCCAGTACATTACAAAACATTAAATAATTTAAAGAAAATTGAAAATCTATAGTGGGCCTATTTCCTTCACCTGTGCAAGAAGTTTAGAAGAACATATGGATTTGGCTTATCCAAGTAATATGTTTTCATCTATCTTACAGGCAAGTGCTATCATAATACCCAGCCACATTAATAAGTGAGACTTGGCTGCATTGGAGCAAACCATGCTTTCAGTTGAGCAGCCTGCTCAGATCGATGCCAGCTCTGACACAGCAGCCGGCCTGTCAGTCCGTCAGTCTTTCCGGTTGGTGGCCTTTTGCTCACCTCCACCTTGGAAATAGCCCCTGCTGCCACCATGCCCCTGTGTAACAGATTAAGTCCCAGTCGCCCAGTCTGTCTGCACACCCAGGCATGGTGATAACTCCTGACAGCTGGCCAGTTTTGCTTCCTTCTCACGCCACACTGCTTCTTACCACCACCACTGTAATGACTGCACACCTTTAAAGCACACCATGAGGGAGGCCATCAAGCTCAGTCAGAAAGGGGTACAGATAAAAGAACGCTGGGACAGGAATCCAATCCTAGCAACAGCAGTTCAGGTTTTTAATGTGTGTGTGTGTTTGTGTGTATGTGTGTGTGTGTGTGTGTGTGTGTGTGTGTGTGTGTGTGTGTGTGTGTGTGTGTGTGTGTGTGTGTGTGTGTGTGTGTGTGTGTGTGTGTGTGTGTGTTCAAGTCAGGAGATAGAAATCAAAAACAAACAATAACACCAACTGACTAAAGCTCTGCAGTTGTGTTGGCGTAGTCTGAAGGTGAGTGTTGTCAGGTGAAGTCTGAACTGTTTGTTCTCTAATAATGTCTTAGCAAAAAGAACTAAAGAACAAACAAACAAAAGCAGAGGTGACACATGTTTGCTCTGGTTGTCTGACTAACTGTTTGGCTTGCTGACAGATACCACTGCTGTCACCCTACTACAGGCTTGTTTTATTCAACATCAAACAAATGAGCTTTCTGTTTTCTTACTATCTGTTGGACACAGACAATTGGGATGTGGACTCGGTTCAGACTATAAAGGTATAAGTTAACTCCAATGTCGGACCTGGGTAAATTGCGGAATAATACATGAATCAGTTAGACAGCATCTGGCAAATCTTGCTTTGTCAAAACCTTGAGGCCAATTGACTAAATTGACTCAAGCCTTAACGTAAAAATGTAAGTGAAAGCAGTGAAAGATTTTTTTTAAATGTTATGTAATTTGAATGATCATTATTTAGAGACATGGAAGACTTTGATATTTACCTGCTTACAAACGTAACGCTAGACTTGCATAAGAACAACATACTTGAGTAAACGTACTGTTGTCATGCAGTTCAAAATAGCTTGCACACTGATTTACATTTTGAAGTGGACTCTCATTATGAGCCATACAAATATGAGCAGCCACGGCTCTGTGGCTATGTCATAATTACAATTATCGAACAGATGATTGTGTGGGCATGTTCGGGAAAATTAGCCTCTGTGTAACTGTCAGCGTCTGTCAGTGCAGTAATCACATCCCTGTTGCTTCTTCCCCTTTTTAATAATGTCAGGGTTGTTCACGTGTCAAAAGCTTCTTATCTCTGTAAAGCTGCTTTCTGTTACCTGCTGCCGTCACTGGCAGAATCTACACTCTGTTTATTTCACAAACATGGAGGCTGGTGAGGCTAAACCATATTGGTGTTTTTACAATTACATTTTTTTTTTCATCATCATAACTGTGAAGTTGTTAAAGCCATTTAGGGCAAACTTTGTTATGTAACTTTTTTCTGGGTTCCAGTGTAGGTTGGCTGGTCTTTTGTTCACAAGTGCGAACGCCTAGACTCAATACATGTTGGTTGGCTACTTCTTTATCAATTGTGCTAAATACAATAAAGTGATTGCTTACCTTCTGAGCTGAAGCGCTTTAAAGTGTCACAATACTCACTGACGTCCATTACTTTCATGTTATGCTATACCTTTTACTTCTAATCTACACCACTCCCAGTGTTAAATTCTTCAGGTTTATGTGTCCATCAACTTTTTGTTTTTAGATATTGGGAGAAAAGTCCTTCTACACTTTACTTTGGTCATTATACCACTGCTAAGTCTGATAAGTACTTACAGATGACAGTAGAAGAGACTGGGAAGAATGTTGCAAACAGCATTTAAAGTTATGCAGACCAAGTTACTTTTGAAAGCTTGATATTTCTGGCTTCATCTTAGAAGGTAATAGCTGAGAAGGTGCTATCTATCAAATGTATCGATCCCCCTCAGAGACATCATCTCTTTGCTCTTTGGGGTTTCAAAAAACCTTAACTTTCTTGCTATTATTTATGTAAGCCAACATTTTGGAGAGTATGTGATCTGAGTTTTGATGGGAGTTACAAACACTGTCCACAACAAAAACAGATACATTCTAAGAATTCCTATCTATTTTCTAGTCCCTCCTCGTCCTCAGTTTGATTTTTGCCTCCTCACGACTTCTTCAAAGTTTTATACACCACATCAACCTTCCTCTTGCTACTCATTGCTTTTTCCCCCCAGTTTTTTCCTCCAATTCTCATTTTAATTCCTTTCCCCCTTTAGTTTATCTGCTCACATTTGTCTCCCTCCCTCCCTCCCAACCTCTCCTCCCTCCCTTTCTCTATCTTTCTACCTTTATCTGTATCATTTGTCTTTCTTGACTTGACATTACTCTCTGTTTTCAAAGTGTGATGATTTTTGTATTTGTTTTATGTTGCCATTGCTGTGTCTAACATTCCCTTTCACTCGGTTTTATCCGGTACTTTGGGTGACTAAATGAATTCCTAGAGCTGACGTTATTCTCTGTTGCTCCTGCTCAGCTGGTCTTTGAGTCATCAGGTGGGTGGGGGGATTTTTGATTAGACAATGAAACCCTTCTTAAAGATTCATTTTGACACAAAATCTATGATGGTCTAAACACGTTTAACTGGATTCTTCTTAGCTACTACCTGTTTCTTACCTCTGACATCCATTTACAACAGGGTAAAGGTTTCAGTATGCTTCACGCAATGTGCTTGTCAGGTCTTGTAAAGTGCCTGAAACTCCCTTCAAACACACGCCTTACAAACGTAATAATTGGGGGTCTGTGTGCAACATGTTTTTGTCCAGGGCTTGGCAAGATGTCGAGCAGTGACAGGGAGGCAGAATTTTAAAGTTCTCTCTGAAACTCTCTCTTGCCATTCCTTACACAACTACTTCTGTCTCTTTTCGTGTGTACGACTGAGTGCCACACCAAGAATGCTTTTGAGAAGTGACTGTCCATAACTGTGCACCGTTAATTTTCCATTTGCATGACCCATCATGTCTCACTTCTGCAACTTTTTCATTCTGCTTTACAGAGTGACCATTTGGAACACCTAAGGACACTTTTGTCTTAGGCATAGTTAGATAGACTTCTTACAAACTAGATTGTTCCAAGAATTCCCGGTCTCTTCTCTTTGTGCTGCCTTTGTTAAACAAGCTTTAATTTTTACATCTGTGGTATGAAATGTATGTTAATTACATTCCAACTGTCTAACAAAGACTTGAATGTGTTTAAGGACCTCTCCACCCACTCTCTGAATTATTGTCTACACTTTAGTTTATAACTTTAGCAGTGCATTTAGATATTTCAACCATTTTAAATTAAGCTATGATACAGAAATAGTCTGAAGACCAAGATGTTATGTTATGACAATAGGGTAACACTTTTTTGACATCTCAAAGAAAACATGTGCTCTGGTGATTTGCATAACATAAGCAAGTGAGAGTAAGGAGCATACTGAGCAAATGGAAGGACAATGGAGAAGTGGACTATGCTTCAGAAGTGTTGTCCTCCTGAAAGGGCTACAAGCAACTCTAAAGGGTACACAGGGTCAATGTTTGACAGCAGATTGTTTTTTGGGTGGAGCCTATCTGTCCTTTCCTGTAGTAGAGGTATTTGTGCCAATTCCTGTCTGTCTGGACCAACACTCTGCTCTCAGGGTTGGGAGGTGAATTCCCATACACCCTTATTTGTATACTTGTACTTGGGGTGCAATACACTTTCATTTCAATATCGTTCTAGACTAGATGTGAGCAGGGGTCACACATGGGGGAATGGACATGTCATTTCCATTTAAGGAGCAGTCGAGGAAGAGGAATAAGTGCTAGAGTCACAAAGAGGGATAAAAGCACATGTCAGAATAGGAGGAAGAAAAAAAGTAAAAGAAGAAAAATGCTCACTAGTAACTGATATAAGTTCAAAAGGGTCTTCAGGGTGTCAAAGACATCTTCAAAGGCATGTCAGAGCAAAGAGGGGGAAATTATAGTGGAGCTCCGCAATGTCAAATCTTCCAATGTGTGTGTGTGATTGTGTACCAAAAGTCCAGTTATTCAGTAGAGTACAGTTTGGAGGAGGGAGACTTTAGAAAAGCTGGCTTTTGTGCCGAAGAATCCTGTTAGCTGTAATGCCTCTTCCTTTGTGTCCCTTTCCCATTTTTTAAAAACTCTTCCACTCCGTACTACTGTGAAAGGAAAAGGGTTGAAACGCTGATACAGGTAGCATGCAAGAGCTTCTTTCCCTTTTTTTTTGGTTTACCTCAAATCTAGCTGGTTGTTATTTGAGGGGAAGTTTGGAGTTTCATAGGTTAAATGTTCTAGTTTGGTTGAAATGCAGTGAAGCCTTGGATAAACAGATTGGCGTACATACGCTCCGATGCAGTGTCCGTCTCTCTCTTCTGCAGTGGTGGAATAATCTTCTTTTCTCAGGGAGAATCTCATTTTCCAATGCATGCTGAAAACTTATCTTCTCCACCTCGCTCCACACTCTGACTCAACCTCCAACCCTTATCCTACCAGGCTTTTTCCTCTGCATTCATCCCAACTGATAAGAATTACTGTAAAGCTATGTTTGGATTTGTGGATATCGTGGCTATTTGGTCACACTGCTCAGTAGTGGTCTTAGAGTAGATGCAAAGGTTTAAGAGCCCTACTGACATATGCATGCTATGGGACTGTGTTTTCTTGTCCACCCCTGTATTCAGGTCAGATCCAGTTTTAGATAGCCTAAAATGAAGGGTTTCTATGAATACATTGATAATAGGAACCAATAGTGTGATAGTATAACCCTACAATAGATGTATATGTACAGCAACCTTATTGAGGTGTGGTTGAATCAATGGAACTAAATCGCTTTGTTAAAGGTTGGTGCTAAGGTCTGGATACTGAGATGCACTGTATGCTGGTGTGTCAGTTATTTGATCAACACTCATTAACTTACTGGCTCAAATATGGATTCATATGAATGATTCTGCTTTGTTACTTTGACAGTTTTTCATTTTCCTGGATCAGTGAAATCAGGAATGATGCCACTAGAGGTTGCCAAAGATTCCATTGCCTTACCTTCTGGAACCACTTTGCCGGTTCCCTTTGCCCATTGGGCAGTGCACCACCATTGTGATCACATGTTACCTTGGGCTGCCCAGCCACTAGGCATTAACTTGCAAACTCCACTTCAAGGACTGGTTCCAGGAGTGGGTCCCAGTGACACTGTTCAAGTTAGGGTAAACATGTCTTCTTAGTTTACCATCATGAGGGGCTCTGCATCATATCTCTTTCTGGATTCTTACCCCCAACCTGTTCACTTTGGGTGACCCTTACAGAGCTCTTTGCAACATAACTAGCCGGGGATCACTGAAACTTGGAAGCCATTTCTACAAAACAAGGACATGATCCAGAAAGGGCTATGCCAAAGACAGGCATGTTCAAACCACACAGACGGGTTTCTTAAAACAAAGACAGTGTGATGGGTATGAAGGGGTGTGTGTTTAAAATGAGACACAGCAACATATCAGTGCAAAATAAATAGGATTGATGTGATAACATGTCTAAGTCAGAGTATCATCCACATTTTCCCAAAAAACAACAACAACAGGGAATCATGTAATACTACAGATTGTGCCAGTCCTGGCTCAAAAACTGAATACTGTGGTTAAATGTTGTGCCACTCAAATCTCTCAAGTATAGGCTACCAAGCCCCCCAGCTGTAGGGTATTTTTGCTTATCATTTAACTTTTCCTTATTGTTGGTGTTTCAAATGATATTGTTATGTATACGTTTGTGTACTCTCACGTTGCGTCTTCTTAATGTTGGGACAAACATGCACTCTGGGAGATATGATATAACCTAACAAGCAATGAACACCTGGCACTCTAGAGGTGAGTGTATCTGCACGTTACAGTATATCCGTATGGTTGCTGCTATTTTTAACTCACTCCTCTGCCATAGTACCTTTATTCACTCAGTTTTCCGCAGTGACTCCCCTGCTCCAGTGAGGCCTCTGTGTTTCTATGTGCTGCATGAGCCGGAGGTTAGGAGCTCTGCTGCTGGTGCCAGTGTGTAACAGTCCTCTGCTCTTAATCCTCAGCTGGTTAGGTTGTTAGAAATGCCCTCCAGTTGCTCCCCGAGGGGCAGAGCAAAGTGTCAGCTCCCCGCACCAGAGGTGAAAGGAGCTGGGAAAGCGCAAGAGAGAGTGTGTGGGTGGGTGGGGGGATTTTAATCTCTCTGTTCCGTGATTCAAAAGCACGCTCCTTCCACGATTTTCCACATCTATCTCTCTCATTCTCCATTCTCTGGATTATGTCCGTATGCAGGAGATATTTTTGGATTTCCAGTGCCATTTGCATCTGCCTTTGCAGAGTGCCCACAGACACACAGACACACACACACACACACACACACACACACACACACACACACACACACAAACATAAACACATACATTGCCTCATTATCTGCAAATATGAAGCATGTCTTCTACATTTTAGCTTTAGGTTAGGTTTAAATTAGTAACACGTCCTAAGTGCAAAGAAACGAAAAGCAAGTGCCTTGCTAAAGGCTACAATGGTAGAGATGGTGTGCACCGTACATCTAATAACAGCCACCACTAGTTTTACAAATTACACCCATGGCAAAAAGGAAAATGAACCTACCCGAAGGTCTACAGAGTTGATTGTGCCCATGTGCAGCTGCTCTATAGGAGTCAAAAATAGAAAACATCCCGGGTTTGCTTCTGAGAGACAACCATCACAAATGCTGCAGTTGTGTTGGTGAAGTCTCAAAAAAGAATCCATCATAATAAAAAGTATTTAATAAATTAAAAAATCTCTCTCAGACATGCTTTAATACCCCAATGGGATTTATATTTATAATTGTTTACAATGTGTTTTTAAATGGAGGTAATAACCATTACTCACCATAACCAGTCCCAATGTATATATCAAGAACAGGAACAAGAACTGAAATAGTGGGACGCTTAGATACTGTAAATGAACTAAATAGAGGCCACACCAACACAGCTCCAGGGGCTCATAGCTGTTTTTGACCATAACTAAAATATGTTCAGTACTTAGCCCTCATTCAGCACAGTCTACCAACTAGAGCATAACGTACACCACAAAGAAACATTTGAACAGCTGTCATTTGACTAAAGTTAAAACAGGAGGAAGCCTGAGAGAAAGCCTCTGGTGACTCTGCTCCCTCAGCCAGAACACGTTAATGTGGAGCACACCACAACAAAGATGCATGTGTTGTGTTCCATAGGTTTACATGATGATTAAGTTTCTGTGTCCAAATATTACATGTTTTTTTTTGACACAATTAGCTACAAACGCGTAGCTTTTATACGCCATGTTTTCGACCTACATGCAAACATACTATAATGCAGCAAATTGACTGTGAGGCACTAGCTCTAGACTGCTTCAGAAAAAGCATAAATATGTATGAACAAATGTTATGTGAATTAACAAAAGATGAGAGTCTTACCATTTGGTGCTTATCTCCTTTTGACCTGCTACTTTACTATTGCATCAACTTTTACAGCATGGATTGGCACAGCACTTTGTACAGACATTTATGGTTCCCAGATGATGTATGTTAATGGCTGTGGTGATGATCTGACCTTTCCTCTGATGCCACCGTGAGAATCAGTTGTCTCTTTCATTTCATACTGGAGGGATTGCCTTCAAAATTGGTAGAGACATTCATGTTCAAATTGGGATTAAGTGGATTCATTTTGGCGACCTCAACAATTCATATAACAGCATTATTGGGACAATAATGTTGGCGTATATTTTAGTTTATGAGCAAACGCCATCAAAACTAATGAAATGCCCATCATCCTCAGCTGTCGTTTTTGTTCAACGCTAATGGCAAACTGTATCATGCCGACATGCTAAACTAAAATGGTGAACAGTGCTGCTAGCATGGCTGTAGCCTCTTGATTGTGTTATTAATTACTATTTGCTTGGAATCATTTGTTTGAATGACAAAGCTTTGTACAATGATAACATGGTATGAACCTGACATCAATATATTATTCTGGTAACAAAGGAAATTCACAGATTAAGTGACATTTTCAACATAAAATAAACTGCAAATAAAGCCATATAATTCCAGATTTAAAATCAATCTTATCTCTTACCATCTACCTGGACCCCCACTCGTGGCTGCTGGAGGGTGCGTTATTACCTGAAAGTCATGGTCTCTCAATTGGGAGGTAGTTGCAATGTGTGGTTGCTGTTTGGAAAGTAGTGAGGTGTTACTCTTGGATGTATTACACAATTTGTAGCCTGAGGAGATGTGTATGTGTGTGTGTTTGTGTCAGTGCCAAGGCCAGTGATCCCTGAGCTTTGCCCAGTCTGGGCTGGAGGCTTCGGTTGGACAGCAATACAGGGAGGGAGTGGACGGGGGGTTGTTTTGGTTGTTGAAGTAGATCCCTAGGGTTTGAGAGCCGGGTGCATCCAACCTCTGACCTCCCACCACTGCCCCTGGCTGTGACACACACATATACAGGTATGCACAGGCATACAAATGCCCACGCCTGCTAGAGCAGATCAACTATATGGACAAAAGTATTGGGCCACCTTCACATTACACCTACATGAGCTTCTTTGACATGCCATGCTACACCCTAAGACATTGGTCCACTCTTCTGAGAAGGCTTTCTAATATTGTGGATTGTCTCTGTGTACGTTCCATGCCCATTCATCCAGAAGAGTATGTATTTGTAAGCTGAAGCATTAAGATGTTCCTTCACTGGAGCTGAGGAACCTAGGCCAACTTCATGAAAAACAAGCCAATAGCATTATCCCTCCTCCATCAAACGTTACGGTTGGAACAATGCAGGTAACGTTCTCTCGGCATGAATTTGGACCTCATACTTATTGAGTAAGCAGTGTCAGCTTTTACGCACTATGCTTCACACCAATCGGCGACCCCGCTCTGTAACGTAACTTGATCTGGCTTATGGCTGAGTAGGGGAGAACGGGGTAAGTAGGCACACTTTTTACTCTAGTGAGAATTGCTCATCACCAAAACATCTGTCAATAGCCATTCCTACATTAAATTGAAGCTTAAGGTGTTGGCTAGAAATGTGTGTCTCTCTTTTTTTCCAACTTATTGTAATGAAGAAGTAATTTACCATCAAAGACACTCTGACACATTGTGACAACCAACCCCATCAAGGGGTCGGTTGTCACACACTATGGGGTTGTTTGTCACAATGTTATCTTAATGGGAAAAATCTTAAAAAGAAGGCAAGGAGGCAGAACCAAATTTGAATGTTTAATTGCATTGTCAAGTTGACAAATAGGCCTACATAACGTTCTGTAGCCTTGGCAGCTGGTCTAGTTTGGGATGCACTGGGTTGTTTTGATTTTGTTGCCCTTTTTTCTTTTGCTTGCTAGCTGCCTTTTCCTGCTCTATTCTTTCCTCCTCTGGGGTGTCAGTGAGGATACAGCTTGACAATTTATTTCGTTATTGGGTTCCTTTTCTGGCTGCAGCCTTGAGATAACATGTGACAACCAACCCCCCAAAAAATTTGACGACCAACCCCAACTTGAATTTCTTGCTAGCATCAAGGCCAACAACCATCTGACAACTAATTAGCTTGCTAACCACAATCTAAACTATAGTTTACCCTTCACACTTTCTGAGGGTAACAAGTGTTTTGTTATAAACCCATTGTGTAAAAGCCTAGAAGAAAAATACTGAGAAGCAAAATATTTTGAATTTGACATGAAAAACACAAAACATCCTCTCACCTGAAATGCAGCTGTCTTCCTCCAAGGAAGTCTATGTATGTGACCTCTGATCCCAATTCTGGACCTTTTTTATATCAACATTTCAGAGCTAGCGCGCTCTGGTGGCGAGATATAACGAATGTGACATCCAACCCATGTGACAAATTACCCCGTTCTCCCCTATATGGTTCCTAAACGCATCAAAAAATACCACTTAGAGAGGGACAGAAATCTACAAAGATACTTCCATCTCTACATCAAAGTTCCTCAAGGCGAAGAAGATCAAGGTGCTCCAGGACTGGCCAGCCCAGTCACCAGACATGAACATTATTGAGCATGTCTGAGGTAGAATGAAAGAGGAAGCATGGAAGACCAAACCAAAGAATCTTGATGAACTTTGGGAGGCATGTAAGACTGCTTTCTTTGCTGTTCCTGATGACTTCATCAATACATTGTATGAATATTTGTCAAACCGCATGGATGCAGTCCTTCAAGCTCATGGAAGTCATACAAGATATTAAATATGGATCTCACAGCACCACTACTTAATTCACTGATGTTATGCAACATATTTTTGTATTTGAAGTAAATCATTTGTTAAATGTTCACATTACTCTCTGTAGGCGACAACCCTTTTGTCCTGCCAACATCTGCCCTTTCTGTGTTCATAAAATGATCAATATTTCTTCAGTGAAGCAAATTTATTTTAGTTTATTAAACATAATTTGGGAGGGTTTTAGCTTTCATATAAGCCATTTCTAAAACCAATGGATTAATTAAAAGTCAGGTTATGAGCTATTGTTTCTACAAAATCGATAAGTGACAAGACTTTTGTCCGGGACTGTATAGGCCTTTATCGATACAAAAATACAACAAGTTTGTCTTTCAACTGTACAACTATTGTCGATTATCCCCGATATGCAACTTGTACAACAGTGCTTCTGCTGACATCACTGGCTTACTCTGCTGGCTACCCATCAACATACCTGCAAATAATATGAAGACAGAGTCAAAAAATACACGTGTCGTGATCTTAAATTTTATGCAAGTTAAGATCACCACGGCTCAGGTAGGATTGCAGCCACTGAAAATGTAGACGCCCATCAATAGTTTGTACATCCATAAGGCTTAGTGATAATTCAATCTGCTAGACCAAACAAACAGATCGTTGTATTTAAGCAAGGCATAATCTTAACTTTGATTAAAAAAATAATAACGTGACATTTACCTTAAGACCGACTCATTTGGCATTATCAAACATACAATTCAACCTCTGACAACGATGTGTATATTACATAAGTTATTATCAGTTGTTTAAACTTTGTTATAAAAAAACAGACAAAATGATTAATTGTGGGCCTAAATAACAAATCTTTATTTGATGACAGAATGATAGCTGTTGGATGAAAATTATAATGGCCATGGCGACTGACTGGTGCAAAATGTGAAGACTGTCCCAATTTAAAAAAAAAGTAAGGTTCCATGGAACTTCAATTGAATAGACTAAACAAGAATATTTCCAGATACATTATACGGACTGTAGTTGGATACATGCAAATTTTGTATATGAACACTGCAATGATTGATGACATAGGACAGGTGCATGAGACGACTTGTACAAGAACGCTGATTGAGAAAGGTCTTGAATGTTTCAGATCACTGTAGAGTGACACAGGGGAAAGCCCCATAGAGACAAAAAGCCTGAGTGTTAATATTTCAACACTGTTGAAAGATATACAGTAGATCAAGAGATTGCAGTTGTTTTATTTCTGACTGTTGGATCCTCCCAAGGCCAGGCTGAGTGGTGCGTTTGGGCTGCAAATATTTTCGAACAAGATCTGCACGCAGTGTTGTCTCGTCTGACTCACGGCACATTTTAATATACATATAAAAAATATATATCAATGCCAAAGATATTTTAGGTTAAAATATTAATGGTAATGGCACACACTAGCACACTACTGCTCATGTAGTGTTTTTCAGATGTTAATGAAGTCTATATATTAAGTTTCTGACATTTTGATACTTGGAGTGTGTGATGGAAAATTACTCCGAAAGTTCACATCCAATGATGGAATAAAAAGACAATTCACGAGATACCTTGAAAATAAGCTGAATAAAATGTTTCACACAAAGGGAATGTTTGTAGACAATACTACAGACAGTTTGAAAACACTTGGTGGGCTTCTTTCTTTTCTTTTCTTTGATTTTTTTTTTGCATCTTTATCTTCACAAGTTTCTCTGTGACTCCAATCTCTCTTTTTTTCAAATCGTCAGCAAGTATACTCCATCACATACCCTCCTTGATATAATTACAACACTCTCTCTTATGCTTTTCCCCGTCATCCCCTAGTTCTCCCTTTATGTCTCAATGCTTCTCTCATTATGATTATCATCTCTCTCTCTCTCTCTCTCTCTCTCTCTCTCTCTCTCTCTCTCTCTCTCTCGCGGGCAGGCGCACGCTCTCTCTCGCTCTCTTTCCTAGTTGCACTTTCTGGCTTGCATATCTTATAAATTTAAAAACTGAGATCTGAAAGATGCTGCTGCTGCAATGCTTGACACACCACAGACAGTACCTATGTATAGAGCCTAGGGTTTTGTGCTACACCCCCCCAGCGTGTACATGCGGCTCCCTCTGCATGGCAGGCGATGATCCTACTCTCCCGTGGCCCGGCTCCGCCATTGTGGGATCCTCTTCTCCTGTCACTGTGCCCGGGCCCGTATTAGCCATACCCAACGATCAGTGGAGTCTACTTGGTGCAAAACCTAAGCTGGCAGCGACTGTCAACAAAGGGGATGGACAATTCCCGCTGAGCTCGACCCCTGTTAAACCGATAAATTGGTTAACAGCCCGCAAGGGTAAACATTGTGGTCGTCCGCGGACTCCCCCAACACCGCAGCGCCTGGAGCTTGGCAACAGATTCGAAGTTATGAGCCTACAGGAGTTTCCATCAATGGCAAATGGCTCTAGCTCTCCTCCCCGGTTCCAGCCACGTCCAGTTGGCCACGGTTCACCTGTGGACAGGGATACCACCACTGCCCTGGCACGCGCCACCACGTCCTACCCCTCCGCTGTTCCGATACCCGCCGCCTCCTCTTCCTCCGCTGTCACTTCGCTGCCCGCCGCCGCTTCCTACGCCGCCGCTGTCTCCTCTCCACCTGTGGCCGGTGTTTCCCAGACGTCTCGTCGTTCCAACACGGGAGAGAACCGACGCAGGATGCTGCAGGATGCCATCATCAGACGATCAGAAGGATCCACCAGACGCCCGGCTCAACCTACGCAACTTTGCCGCTCTGGACCGCGGGCATCAACACTGCAGGCTAATGATCCAGCCCGGCCTTCACCTGGTTGCTCTGCAGCGCAGCAGGGCCGAGCAGCGGAGCTCCAGTGCCTCCTCATTGGCTCATCCATGGTCCGACAAGTTCTCCTGCCGAGGGCGGAGACCTTCTGCTATCCCGGTGCCCAGGTATCCCACATCAACTCAGTGCTACCACACATTATCCACAGTAATCCCGCTGCATCTATGGTCGTGACACATATCGGCTCAAATGACCTTAAGTCAGAAAAGTCAGAAAGTCTTAAAACTGATTTTAAAGCCCTAATCGATTCCGTCTTGACCGCTGGGAAACAATGTATCGTCTCTGGTCCCATGCCTTCCCCTCGATTTGGTGACATCAAATTCAGCCGCGCACGCCAACTTCATGTTTGGCTCAAACAGTATTGTCTCTCCATGGGCATTCCCTTTGTCGACAATTTTAACGTTTTCTGGAACAGACCGTCTTTCTTTGCCAGCGATGGTTTGCATTTAAACAAACAAGGGAAACATCTTCTGGCCAGCAATATGCTCTTAACAATAAAATCGGTTCCTAGCGTCACTCCTCTTGCAAACTCTGTCCAGCATGATTGACTATCTCCACACCTGGTCAGTCAAGAGGTAGTTAGCTCACGTGACACAGCCTCCATGACCACTAGTCCCCATGCATCTAGCGCCCCCTCCAGGCCTGGAACATCCATTACTATAAAAACTCACCCAATCCCTGTATGTCAGTCTGTCAGATCATCATTAATCCCTCCTCATAGATTTTACAGGTCACGCCACAGACCACTTGGGATTACAAGTAACTTGAAAAATGTACCTATTATGTGTAATAGGTCAATTGTGTTGGACCACCCCGCTGTTGATAACCTGGACATGAGCATATCAAAGCTAAACTCACCAAACATCCTCAAAACAAGAAAGGGTTTGGGTTTTCTTCACTTAAACATAAGAAGTTTGCTTCAGCACAATAAACTAGACCATGTTAACATCTTAGTATCTCAGGCTGACCCAGATGTCTTGGTTCTGACTGAATCATGGTTGAAGAGCAGTACACATGACTCTATGGTGGCAATAAATGATTATAGTTTATTCAGAATAGACAGGACCACACGGGGTGGGGGAGTGGCTGTCTATGTTAAATCACATTATTCTGTATCATTACTACATGCTGTCTCTGTTCGAAGCTGCTTTGAATTTATTGCTTTGGAATTGTCTTTATCATCCAATGATTGTTTTGTTGTAATTGGTGTGTACAGGCCCCCTTCAGCAGTAAATAGCTCCTTGAGTGAGCTAGCACATTTAATCTCTCCATATGTAAATAGAGAGGTCATTATGATGGGTGATTTTAACATTGACTGGCTTTCTGGTGCCTCTGAACCTTTTAAAGAAATATGTAGCAACCTAAATCTTACACAAATAATAACTGAGCCCACAAGACCAAATCTAAAAAACCCAGCAAAATCAACTTTGATCGATTTAATATTATCAAATCAAAGCAATAAAATAGTTTCTGCTGGTGTCTTTGAGCTTGGAATCAGTGATCACTGCCCGGTGGCCTGTATCAGAAGTATTCATCTTAAAAAATCTCAACCCAAAATCATCATTAAGCGTAATTTTAAAGGTTTTAACGAGCAAGCATTTTTAAATGAACTCTATCAAAGTGACATTCATCTCACAAGTGAAATATCTGATGTGGAATTGGCCTTAGAATTTTTCACCAATACTTTCTCCTCCATTTTGAACAAGCATGCACCCCTTAAAAAGCACAGAGTAAAAAATAGATCAAACCCCTGGTTCACAAATGAATTGTCCGATATATTTGCAGAGAGAAATAAAGCATGGTCCCTAGCTAGACGCTCTGGTGAAAACTCCAAGTGGACTGCTTTCAGACAAATCAGAAATAGGTGCATATCCATGGTTAGGAAAGCTAAATCAGACTACTACCTCGAACTAATTTCAAACTGCTACTCCAACCCTGCACTATTTTGGAAGGCTGTGAATTATAACAAAAACAATTCTAGCACTGTTCCCAGTCAGTTAAAAATAAATGATCATATTTTAAATGATCAGAAAGAAATTGGTTTAGCTTTCAATAAACACTTTATAGCTGCTGGTAAACTCTTTCACAATGGAGTATCTACGCCTTCTACGCCTACCACCACGAGAAATAAAAATAGCATACCACCTGTCTCTAAAACTCCTCTTTTCAGCCTTGTTCAAGTCCCAACAAGTATTGTTGTAGATGCGCTTCTTGCCATCAACCCCAGGAAGTACATGGGAGAGGACAATTTGGACCCATTTTCAATAAATCTCTCTGCACTTATCATATCAAAACAAATAACCCATATTTTTAATCTTTCCATCTCTTCTGGTATTGTTCCTAAAGTCTGGAAAAAAGCTCACGTCATTCCATTACATAAAGGGGGTGACAAAAGTGATCTTAACAATTACAGGCCAATTTCCAAACTCCCATGCCTGGCAAAAATTCTAGAATCAGTCATTAATACTCAGTTGAAATCCTTTTTATCCAGTGCTTCCATTTTGAGTCCATTTCAATCTGGTTTTAGGGCAGGCCACAGTACTATATCTGCTGTCACTTTGGTCTTAGACAACATTGTTACAGCTATCGATAAAAAAATGCACTGTGCAGCACTTTTTGTTGATCTGTCAAAAGCTTTTGATACTTTAGATCACCATTTGCTTTTAGAGAGGCTGCATGAAATTGGTTTTGATTATTCTACATGTAGCTGGTTTAGGGACTATCTCTCTGATAGACAGCAGTCAGTTAAGCTGGGAAGCTACCAAACTGAGTTTTTAACAGTTACAAATGGTGTTCCGCAGGGCTCAATTTTAGGTCCAGTCCTATTCACAATTTACATCAATAACATTGTTTCATCACTACAAAACTGCCATGCCCATTTGTATGCTGACGACACTGTACTGTATTGCATTTCTGATTCAGTGCAACAATCTGTTCAGAACCTACAGAGCTCTTTTAACACCCTGCAGAACTGTCTAGTGGATCTCAGGCTTGTCCTTAATATAGAAAAAACAAAATATATGTGCTTTTCCAGAGCAAGAATTACACATTTTAATGATCTTATTATTCACACAAATAATGGATCTCATATTGAAAGAGTCACTGAATATAAATATCTTGGCATCTGGATAGATGAAAAACTCTCTTTTACATTTCACATAAAAAATCTTGTCTGTCGTCTCCGACAAAAGATTGGCTATTTTTATAGGAATAAAGCCACCTTCCCGTTGTTCAGTAGGAAAAGGATTATTGAGGCAGTTTTTATGTCTGTCCTTGATTACGGTGATGTGGTTTATCGGCATGCATCTCGTTCATGCCTTAAACTCCTAGACTCTGTATTTCACTCTGCTTTGAGATTCATTACAGGAGATGCTTATGATACACACCATTGTGTTTTATATGAAAAGGTTGGGTGGTCCTCCCTTAAGGAGAGACGTGATGCACATTGGCATATTTTTATATATAAAGCTCTGACTGGAAAGCTACCACTATATTTGACAGAAATGCTGCTTATTTCAGATGGGCTTTATCAAACCCGCTCAACTGACATGCTCATGTTATATGTCCCCTATGCCCGGTTATTATTTTGAATCAGCCCCTCTACACTTGTAACTGTTTTAATTAGGCTATTATGTCTCTCATTCAATTGATCTGAATGTTTTAAATTGTTGTTGTCTGTGTGTGTGTGTGTGTGTGTGTAAACTTGTTATGTATTCTCATTGTATATTGTGTATATGTACAAACTCGACGTCATTGTAAAAGAGGGTCACCCCTCAATTGATCTTTCGAGGTTAAATAAAGGAAAATGAAATGAAACATGTGAGTATTCTCTTGCAGTTTGATTAAAATGCCTTCTGTCAGGAATTTAAATATGGACTGAGCTTGCATTTACATTTTGATTCAATTTGATTAACCACAGTTGAGTCACTTCCTCACATGGCTCAGGATAATTCCATGCATTTCCATCCTGCTGAGCACCACCGTCTCACATTGTGCTTAGATGCCCTGCTGGGATCCTATACACCCTCAGCTGCCACCAACTGCGCAATGTACATAGATGGTGGGTGTTTTCAACTGATTCTTCTATGTTGTTGAAGGTTTTTTTTAGGAGTTGTGATAACTTTACGAGCTCTGATGAATTTGTATGACATTTGATGGGATCCAATCGTTATATTAAAATGTAATTATTTCTGATCGACATTGCCATCTCTAGCAACACAGGTTCCCTGGATAAATTGCATGGTTTCTCAGAAGTAAAGCTCCAATGATAAGACGAGAGACCGGCAACAACATAAACCCAGAGAAGTGTTAAATTATTCAAAAGGATTAGTGGTAAATTGCTTGTTGTTTTTTTCATTTTTTTTCACAACATCTTTATCAGAACACTTTTAATCTTAAAGAAACAGCCTGTTTCGGTAAAGGTTACATTAAACTACAGTCTTCCATGGAGAAAAGATTATGTGGCTGCACATTTAAGTTCCTGTATTGTGGTGCTATGGTGCATGGGAAATGAAAGAGCAGATATTGCCACAGACTCATTGAGTTCTGTTATTATCATTAATGAGTGACTTTATTGGTTTAAAGGAAATTAGAGTGTGTGTGTGTGTGTGTGGGGGGGGGGGGGGGGGTTGGTCGGCTGAGGTTGACACATTCATTAAAAGTACATACGTAATGTTTTATTTCTTATGATTGGATGTCTTTACATAGTTACTGTGTATCTGTTTACATTTTTCATAAACCAGGACAAAAACAGAAATACAGAAAGAATATGATCTAGGCATTTCAAAAGCACATGTTTAAAGGCAATAATTATACTTATCATAAAGTACATCAGATTTTCCAATTTAGCTGAATGTAGTCTCTGTGCTATCATTTAGGTTGTTATTTGTAGCTATTTAGACAGGTGTCACATGGTACAATCAGAAACAAATAATACATTTTGTTGGCAAGCAATGGCAATGAGACAAATTACTGATAAACTCAGTTGAGTTGTGTTATGTAATCTACATGTGAGACTTTGGATATAATTTGTAAGGGAATAAATAATGAAAAAATAAAAAAACAGGCCAGGCTTGTATGAGGGAGTGTGCATCATTGGTTTATTTACTGTCTGTGTGAAAGGATGTGCCCTTGGCAATTAGCTGCTAAATGTAGGCCAACCTAGTTCTTGTCCTATGAAACATGTTGATGCTAATTAGCTTTGTATTGTGTTTTTCAGGAAAATATGATTTGCCTAGATAAGCTTCACTGTGTTTTGCCGGGACCATAATGTAACTGCACAGAAGTCAGAGGGGATTGCTTGGGTGGATGGTTTGTGTACAATGGGCTTGACTTTTCCGAAGGAGGCTGAGTTTTAACACCTGCGTTCCATGTTATGTTTGGCCTTGGTTAGAAGTTCTTTTCCAGGGTCTTGTTGGATAAAAATATTGTTTTTTATTTGTACTTATTCTTTAAGTCAGCCTTGGTAAATTAAACATGTTGACAGTGGGTGTTTTGCGGATGCATTCGGGATGAACATCTAGCCAGAGCAAGAACTTCTATCTGCTATCCCCTCCCAACCTTTAAATGACCACACGTTGTCATGTTTTTAAAGAATGTGGTGAGTCACTGAAAAATATTTATTTTAATGATTGGGTACTCAGGTGCATTTCATAATACGTGTCCTGCTCTCCGTTAAACATCTAAGTGTTTTTTTTTCTTTAAAGAAAACAAAATAACTTTTCCAACAGTTGGAGAAAATACTGATGCCTTAGCAGATACAAATAGCCAGCAGAATAGCAATGATCAGCCTGAGCTCAGAATGTGTGTGTGTGTGTGTGTGTGTGTGTGTGTGTGTGTGTGTGTGTGTGTGTGTGTGTGTGTGTGTGTGTGTGTGTGTGTGTGTGTGTGTGCACATGCACATGTCTTTCACAGAGCTCTTTGTCTTTTAATTTAAGCGTAAGCAAGCAGCCAGTGTTTTGCCTGACATCCTATGCTGAAACAGAGGCTGCATAATTCAGCCCAAGTGAAGAAGGGGACTCCCACAATGATTGAACATAATGACGTGTGAACCCATTAAGCAGCTAATCAGAAACGGCAATGAAGCTGATGAAGACGAAGGTATATGCTGGTGAGAACTTCAGCGCAATCATCAACTCTCGAAAAAAATTAAAAATAAATCTGCTTTCCAAGGAGAGTAATTGATTTTGGAAAAGGGAAGGAGGTGAGGGGATGCTGTCGCTGCATGTTGGTGCATATGATAACAGCTTACAACTTTAAATGCCGACATGAATGGAGGTAGCTGAATAATTCAGATGTATTTGAAGACGGAATGTGACGCCTCTGAGCTTGTTGAACCTTGTTTAGTCTAATGTCCGGTGCTGTCTTTATTGTTCACTGCAACTCCACACGACTGAGGTTGCTTACATTTTTCAGTGCATTGTTATAAGGGAAATAAGGATAACGCTATGGCTCCAGTAGCATAGTACCGCCATGCTGCCATTCATCACACGTGCCTTCATAAACGTCTCTATTCTTACCTGAAAACCTGAAAACGTACCCTTTCTGCCCACTTGGGTCACAATGTGTGAACTCAACACTGACATATCACTTTTTAAAGTTGATCTGGCAAATTTCATTCAAACAGTTATCTTATTTCCACATCCAGCAGATACAGAGCTAGTTCCATGACTCCTGAGCTCCTGAGGGAAATAGACGGCTCCTTACGTTTTCACTATGTTCACCAGCCAGTGTCTTACTTTATCTGTCTGCTTTTTTTCTTCATTTTATAGTGTGCAGTGAGTTATTTTTTGCTGTCTGCTGCAGCCAAAAACAATACTTTGAGAGCAGTGTGAGCTTGACAGCTTAACAGTGAGCTGAAACTCACCATACAGCTCTGTTAAACTGAGACTCACAAGTTGTCACACTGCTTTCGCATTGACATTGTATACATTATTATTATAAAGTAGTAATATAATGCAAATGGTGCATAAGACACATATTGTTCATCAAAGTATGCAAGACTCAGTGATTTTCAAACAAGATATGATATTGAGAAGCTATTTTTTTTCCTGAGAAGAATTTGCATAATATAGCAGAGTTAACCATGATTAAATTACACACACACAAACACACACACACACATTGTTATATAAACCTCACAGATAAAAACAGACTGAGAGATTTTACCAAACACACTTAAAAACAAGCAGTAGTTTGACATTTGACAACACAAAACAAGCAAATACTAAAACTTTCATAAACATATTTATATTACATAGTTTCACAAAATGACACAAACACACACACAAACATACAAGCACATACACGCTCCAGTGATGGGGAAGCCATAGTGTGACAGCAGATGAGATCACCAGACGTGCCTCTCGTGGGAACATGGCTGCCGACAGCTGATTCGTTGCTGCATTCTTTATCATTCACACGACCACTTCTTCATCCATCTCTCGTCTGGGTATTCTCTCCATCTGCCGACTTGTCCGTCTGTCTTCGTTAGTTCGATTCAGGCAGTCCTCCAGTCAGGCTCCCTGATATTTTCCTGCAGAATATAAGTGGTCCGGTAACATTAAAATAAGGAAACATTAATTAACTGTTGGTTAATGCTTAATGATGCTTAACAAGCATTAATTAACTAGCGTTTAGTAATGTAATTTTACAATATTTAATGTTTATAGATATGTTATTAGCATTAGTTAATACATTAACAAAGAGTTGATTTACGTGATTTATGTCTCTGGTTTGGTCTCCACTAACTCCTGAGAAAAAAACCCTCTGTCTTTAGTTGCTCCACATTCACCAGTTAGCCGCCAGCTTTGTCAGCCCAACACTAAGCGCAGGGCGGGTAGAATCGGGGACTTTATCGGAGCTTATCTGATGCTACTGCTTGAAACAAGGTTGGTGGGAGCGCTGAGAGCGAACCATATAGTGGATGTGAAGTAAACCAGAAGTATTATGGTTAAAAAGGCTAAAAAGCTGGGATTGGGTTGAGCTGCAAGTTCTTCACTGGGACTATGACCTTTCACATAGTAATTTGATCTTCAAAAAATGTATCTTTAAAACTAAAGCTTTGCCTATAAGATATTGGTGAATATATTTGAACATCAGCTTATTTACATTATAACTTCAGCATTTTTCAACTACGTTTTCTCTATTTCTCTTTGTTTGTGCCCCATTATGACTTTTTGTCAAAATAACCTTTTCTAGATTTTTAACATTTTAGAAAAATAATCGGGACAAATTTCACACCACATGAATTGAATTTATTGGTGACGGATGTTTAGTTAGTAATTTCATACTTAAAGCATATCACCCTGACGCAGAAGGCATTCATAAAGAGCCACATCACAGTGTGACTTACTATGCAAGATTAGTCATATCGTTTTATATGCAAATGCCTTGTGTAGTAGTTAGTTATTTCTGTGAAACACAAAGGGAGAATATACATTCCCCTGACAGCGTTTGCATGTTTGCCACAACCGTAAACCATTACATGCATGTATAATTTCAATAAGTGTTTCTGCTTTGTTTGTAAACTGAAGATGCACAGTTTCCATTTCTTACAAAGCGCTGCTTGTGCATCTCTGTTACAGCATCAGCAGTCGCAGCCTACTTTCACTTGCCAAGTACATTTTGACAGGGAAGAGGAATTAGCGAGCGATGGTTCACAGTTACAGTAACACGCACTGAGGAGAACCAAGAGTGAGACAGACACACCATCTGAACGCAGAAGCCCTCTCCACATAAATAACATCTACAATAAATGTTTTATTGAAAGTAAACTGAACATACAAGCCATTTGCACACGGTCTGTAAGTGGCGTTTTAACAAGTCACATTTGATGAAGGGTGATAAGAATTTTATGTCAACATTAGACACGCTAAAGCTCGGAGCTATGCATGCTACAGCATCAATGTGTAATTTGGACATAATTGATGGACAGATACAGATGATGATTAAGCTTGTCACATTATAATACCCAAAGAATAAAAAATAAACTGTGACGTTATTGATCAAACTTTCTGTTGAATTAGACCAGTAAGACGAAATAGCAGGACTGCCAACCCTGTTTAAACATTACTAAACAGTGAACAATAATTAGGTCAAATGTAGAGAACATAAGTACACTCCTGCTAGAAGGATGTCTGGTTGTGATGATGGAGTCAAAGTTTCAAGTCTCCTCTCATTGTTAACTCGATGAGAGACAAACTTCAGTCTGTCTTACAAATGGAAACACGAGAATCATTGGAGTGAAACAAGTGCCATTCTAAACTCATTTGGCTTTGTGCACACAAATTACAATTCCGCTGCCGGATTTTGGATTTCGAGCCATTACATTATTTCATTAAGTCAGTGAAACATAAAATTCCAATTAGGATCAAGTCTGTGTGTCACTGCCAAATGTAAAAATGCAAGGCTGGGATGATTAGCTCACTAATTTACACTTTTAATGGCATTAGCTTTAAATTGATGTGCGTTGGATCCGGCCTGAGCGTGTGCTGCTTCCTCTCTGCTCGGTGAGGATTTAATTCAACATTAAATAACAAAATAATGAGGAGGACAAGATCAGTCGAAGCAAAGACATTTTACTAAATATTTAGAAAACTTTATTTTTTTTTTCAAGAGAAAATGACCCTTACCAGTTTTATTAATGTTATTGCAAGTGACCCTGCATTTGGGGTGAGCTGTAACTGTACACTTATTGTAACTGATGGTAAAATACATCTAGGTTAAACCAGAGATGTTAAGCTGTGCTCATAAGACTACTGGTCTATGTTTTTTTTTCTTGTCTAACCTGGAGGAGTCTGTGTGACCATCCAACTGCCTGTATTTATATCTTTCAACAAGTTTTTTTTCTCTCGTTTTCAGCAAATTACTTGAATATAGTATATAATGCAACCTCCAATATGATTGACAATGGCTCAAAAGGCTGAACCTCTTTCCTTTGCAAAGGCATTGAACTGATTTATGGATTCTGATTTAAAACGCTTTGCAGCTGATTCCCACACTGCTCCATATCAGAAAAAAAACACCATTAACTCGCCAATCACGTCTTCTTTAACGGGAGCTCACCGCATTAGCATGTAGCCTGTAGCCTGACCCAAAGTGGTAACATATGTACTACAAGGATAGTATTAATATTGATAACGAATGAAAAATGTACAATTATGTCCAACTTCATTTCTTTTTCAAGCAGGGTGTGCAGCTGAGCTCATGACCTCGCTCATAATAGTTTTTGACTGAAGGCAACTCAAGTGGTATAATGTAATACAAATGGCCCTGTTCTCTTGCAATGCAAATGAAATATGGTAAAGTGGTAAATCATGGCTGGTAGAGGTCACTAGTCATGATCCTCTGTTTTACGATCACAGACTGTGTCCTGTCAAGCAATACATCCTCAGAGGCAGAGTGGTAGCTGATAATATTGACGGATGCTTAAGGAAGCATGTCTTTATAATTGCATGTGCTGCCCAGACAAACAAACAAACAAAAAGATAAATGGTGTCGGGTATAAAAAAAGAGCATTAAAGAACTGTTTTTCCTCATTCTTCATCCCCTCAAAACAGCAGTTTAGTATAATTCTCATAACAAGTATTGACTACTTATGTGATATAGCTCACTCAGCAAAGGCTGTGTGTGTGTGTGTGTGTGTGTGTGTGTGTGTGTGTGTGTGTGTGTGTGTGTGTGTGTGTGTGTGTGTGTGTGTGTGTGTGTATGTGTGTGTGTGTGTGTGTGTGTGTGTGTGTGTGTGTGTGTGTGTGAGAGAGAGAGAGAGTGTGCACACCAACGTAACAGGGGACTTTAACGTAGTAACACATCCTCCAACAGGGGACTACAGAGCCAACAGGGGACAGTGTATTGGTGTGTGTGTTTGTGTGGGTGTGTATGTGCGTGCGTGCACCTTCAGTGTCAGTGAGTGTGTGCCAGAGCCTTTAAGCACCCGCGTGTTTTCTTTTGGTGCGTGTGCGCGCACGTCTTCAAATATTCTAATCAATGTTTACGACCCCTGGCAAGAAAAGGGCTGTCAGCGTGCCAGCATCACTGCAGCTGGGGACTCTGCCACCACACACACACACACACCACCACATTCCTTCCATCTCTCTCTCCCTTAGAGGCTGTCACTCCACTCACAGGTATCTTTAACCTCCAAACCGCCTGATTCTGTCCTTTCTTACGCCCTTCTCATCCTTTTCCTTTTCCTCTGAATCTCTTTATGTCTTGTTCCCTCTCTTTTTCCATGAGCGTGTGTTTGTCTCTCTCTCTTTTGGGTTTCAAATGATGATCCTCCTCTTCTGCTGCTGCAAGGAAAACTCCACCTACTCAGCGCTGTTAATGTAGTCACTGACAGTGCAAGCTGCTCTCTCTCTCTCTCTCTCTTATTTTCTCCGTGCCTCTCACTCATTCTCCCGGGCATCCCCCCCCCCCCTTACCTTATTCTTCCTTCTCTCCTCTCACATCCCTCTCCGGCTCCACTTGCGCTCACAGCCTCCTGCCCGTTTGCCGTTCTCCGCTCTCCTCTCTCCACCCGTCTTCCTTCCACACACACATACACAGACACACACACACACAGAGAGAGACACACACACACACACACACACACATTTACACACATACAGGCATGCATACACTCTCCCCCATTCTCTCAGTGTCTCCCCTCTGTCTCTGAGTCACACTCGGTCCTGTGCAGACTTGAGAAGCCCCAGAGCGGAGATCATGATGATGATGCTGCTGGTGATTCTATTGGAGCTTCAGTCGTGATTGTCCTTTTTTTTTGTTTCCTCTTTTTAAAAAGAAAAAGAAGAAAACTTGACTCAGAGCAATGTTGATGCAACAGCCCCTGTTCCCTCTGCGCTGTGTTGATCTGCCTGCCTCCTGCCTAGATTCAGCCCATTTCGGGGGGATTTAAGTGACAGAGTGAGAGTGTGCTGCGCCGGCTGTGCGCTCTGCGGTTTCTGGTTGCGCTGGATCTTTCTACTACTTCTTCTTCTTCTTCTTCTTCTCCTCTTTATCTCTCCACTGAAGGATGCTCAGCTGTTTCCACAGTCAGGAATATACCCTCTGCAACTACCGACACTCGAGCTGCTGCCATCGACTCCACTGCCCCGGCCAGATCAGAGTGTGAGGTGCCCCCCCGAAGGGAAGGAGAAGCATGTCAGAGGCACCCGCGTTCCACATGGAAATGAGTTGTGTGCTGCTGCTGCTAATGCTTCTGCTGGACCCCAGCCTCTGAACCAGACTTGAGATTGTATCCAAAAATATCACGGAAAAGCTGGGATCTTATGAGAGATCCTTTTCTGACAAGCAGAGGAAATTCCTGTATCACTGTAAATCGGGGGGGAGAGACCGCTGACCAGCTCTATGGTTTTTCTGACTTGTCCAAGGCTGTGATTTTGGCATCTGACTAAGAGGTAAGACTGCTTTTCTTACTGTGACTTTACTGTGTGTTGCTTCTTTGTGGCGTTTTGACTCTGCTCTGTTCTCAATGGGCAATACTGATTCCTCACTTTGAATAGGATCGGTTCGGTATCAGTGATGTGGCAGATTTTTTGCTTTACCGGTACACTCTCCTTGTCACTTTAACGCAATTTCCTTTGAAGAAACTGTGCCCACTCTTAAGCTTCAAGTGCATCCACCAGCTTTGTCTGATTAGTCATGACTTGCACTGCTCTGTCCTGTTTACTATGCATCATCCGGTGTCTGTAGCAATGTCTCTCACACTGTGTGCTACTGCTCGGCTGCCGGTTAGATCTGAATGGCACTGCAGCTGAGAAGCCAGAGGTGTTAAGTGGTTTTCTAGAAACCGCGGATCATCGTCAGCGTACGTTTGACTTTGTCATGATCAGTGTGCCGGTATGAGTGCACAGGGGATCCACACTCAGAGGCAAACCTCAGCTATTTAAGGGTCATTATATATACATTATTGGAATGGAGGAGTTCATTATTGAATTATTTTCTGTGTCTTAAATCCTGACAACTCATTCTGTTTAACTTTGAAGGTACAGAGGGTTTTCATTTTCCCTAAAGAAAAATATGTTATTCTTTTATGTGATGGTTTATTCCTGAGAAAATGTTATAACAAAATGGATTGCCCCAACTGCATTCATCTACCTATTCAGGGTCCATTTCATCATGCTCATTGTCGATGAACTCAACCAGTAATTGATATGGACCCTCCTCATGCATAGATCTGCTTTGCATCCAGATTGCGCATTGGATTTGAACGTCTGCTACACTGTAGATCAATTGATGCGTGGCTTATTCCCTGTCAGATAGAATAACTTCACGCTGTCCGTGTGGAGAGATCCAGATGTGGGGTAATCGCATTCAGGGGGGGAAGAGGGGGGGTCACTGTGTGGTCTGTTCAGTGTCAGATTCTGTGCCAACGAGCGACTTCTTCAGAATTAAGCAGCACAAATGACTGAGAGAGGATGTCACATTGTGTGTCCGAAGTCATTTGTCACTAAGACATTCATTCATCAGGTACTGTGACTGGTATCGTGTCTGTGAAAGGAAATTCAATTGTAAGGTTGTTTTCATTTCGAGTACAATACAGTAACTAAAGCAGTTTCTGGATCATCACTGTTGTGCATTTGTTAAAGTCAGTGGATTTTGAGACTCAATGGAGTAACTTCCTGCTTGGATTCAACTGTACTCAAATTGCTCACCGATGCACTTGTAGGTCTATCTTTCCTGCCACAAGCAATGAATGGATTGGGGACTTTGAACCAGAGGAAACAATGAAGCATCAGTTATCCTCTACACTGTAAAAAAAAAAGATCCAACTTAATAGGTATTCTGGTCATAGGCATTTGGACAACACAGGTTGTTGGCAATGCAGTTTGCTCTCTTATTATTTTTGGATAAAATCAGTGTCAATATATTGAAATGGCGCAATGAGGAATATCACTACAATACTATTAACAAAATGACTTGTGAGAAATGATGTTGTAGCTCACTTGTTTTGACTGTCATGGGATCTTGATCGTGATCAAAATGTGCACACTAAAAAAAAATAGGTGTTGACAGATTGCTTACATTAAGAAGGTCATCCTTGCTCAGATGACACTCAGTTTCCTAAGGGGTTGAGGCAAAGTGAAGTGTTTCTTAAAGCATATCGTAATGATGGCAGCTAAAAAGATCTACAGTATATACTTGGTTCTGACTGGTGACATATTAATGGAAAGCTTGAGAAACTGAGAGGTGAAATTAGAGCGCTCTGCACCACCATGATAAAAACCATGATGGAATAATGGAATTTCTGTTGCAAGAATAGTGGTTAACCCTCTGGTTGTGTTCTAAAATCAACTGTGGCCCGATAATTTGCAAAAATAGTGTTTTCTATTCTTTTGTCGCAAGTTTGTAAATGCATAAAGCAGTTCATGGCATAATGGTTTAGAGTTTTAGGATGAATTAATAAAGACGAAAAAAGTAGAAAGCTCTCAGGGAATGTGGGGCGCTGGTGGGTGCTAGTATAAAGACTGCAAATATATCTCCAATTATTAATCAGAGCATACAATGTCACAAAGGTTACCTGTATCAGATCCATCCCAGAGAGCAAATATCTTCATCCTTTTACTGTATAACTTTGTACCTTTGTAGAGACAGTTTGTACGTTTGGCAGATGTCCCTATCAGTGGCGTAACTTTGATGTTCATATTGGTGTGGGGACACAATTTGGCGAAACGCCCTCGCCCTCGCCCTCGCCCTCGCCCTCGCCCTCGCCCCAGCATCCAACCGCTCACTAGTTCATTAACCAAACCAGTTTTATCATCTATCTATGTACAGTTTAGTCAAGAGTTGAGCGGCTATCAATCGTTCTGCACTAAAACACTTATTATAGTCATACATCCTTGGCTGCTTGTGTTTCACAGACACTACTTTTTCATTGAAACATCAATTGTTTACATTATATTATTCTTTCAAGACCTGAGTATTATGCCACTGTTACGTGTTGACCATCCCAGGCTCGTTAATCGGCCAATAAGCATTGAATAAACCAGACAAAGAAACCAAGGTTAACGCTTAAACCATAATATAATGTTTATTAAATCAATCCCTTAAATGTTCGTCCTCGGAGGGCTGTGAAAGTAAAAGCGAACGTGGAGGAAGCCTGGAGCAGCCGCAGTTGGACCACTTGGGCCCAGGACTTACCCCCCTCAACCTATGCCCCGACCCCTCTAACTATAACGAAAATAAAGAAAACACGAAACTACAGCCCCTCCATTTACTAAATCATAGAACACAAAATAACAGCAGGAGGAACGCAGGACAGCAGCCGAGAGCAGTCCGCCGTGAGTGAGAGAGCAAGACCGGCACAGGCCACGAGACACGAGAGAGGGAGAGAGTTGAGGAGGCAAGAGGAGATAGGAGCAGAACGGTGGGAGCGCGTAACAGCCACCATCTGCACTTTGTCCAGAGAGACATGTCCTGTCAGATCTTATTTTCCAACGACGCTTGATTAGACTAGGCCTACATACAGTACGTCATTGTCAGTGTTACAATGAGATGTTTGATTACTAACTTAATTTACCGTTGTTTGGTGAAAATAGTTCCGAATGTCTTCTCCTTTCCCTTTTTTCCCCGACATTCTTCCTCAGTTGACGTCTAACTTCAGCCGCATTCATAGCGCAGCAGCTGAGCTGATTGATTCCGAAATGACAGCAGAAGCTGTTTTACCGCTCTCAAATTAAGCAACCAATCACCAATCACCGCTAACCGAAACACAACCCACGACAACCAACAGGAGGCAAAGCCAATCACAAAATACATAAGGCGGGACTATAAAGAGGCAACGCATTAACCCTTTCTCGTCGTTGTCAAATTGTTCTTATATTGGTGTGGACAATTTCAGCACATTTGAATATTGGTATGGACACGTCCACACCGTCCATACGCAATTTTATGCTCATGGTCCCTATGATTTACTTTTCATTGTGATTTAACAGTTTTATGTCATATGCTGCTGGCGCCAGATTTTTTCTCCTCTCAGGAGTACTGTCAGTGTCTCATGTTGCTTTGAAAAAATAACAAAATAACATATCATTGTTTGATGAACAGATCTGCGTTATCGCTGTTAAATGTGTTTACATTCTCCCTTCTTCCCTTTGGCAGTTCTGGTATTTCTAATGTTCAAATGCTAAAATTGATTATGGCAACCTATTACAACATTACACACACTTTATCCTGGCTTTCAGCTGCATGATCAACCAATGAAGCTTCAATGAACTTCAAACAGTAATGGGATGGAGTTTTCAAAGGGATAGTTCCCCTTACACTTAAAGTATGTCCATTCTGGCCTGATATGCCACTCAACAATACGGCACAAGAGTATGTCTCATATAAATAGTTGACTCACACTTACAGCTTTAACAACAGTAACTGCCTGCATGTATTTTTTATTTATTTTCCATTTGATTGCTTTCTCTCATTGAATGATCAAGAATGAATACATTAGAAATGTACTAATAATTCAATAGGAGATTGTAATAAATAGCTAGCTAGTAGCTAGATGCTATTTAAAAGATAAATTGGAAATCAGAATCATATATTATTTGCTGTCAATTGACAATTAAGTTTGGTTAGGACCGAATAATGTGGTCGAGACTCCTTACTTAATGCCTTAGTAACCGGGTTAAAATGCCGATGTTCAGCATGTTTAAAAGTTAATGTTGGTCACCTGAGTTAGCTTTGTTAGCATGCAATTACAAAGTAGAAACCAAGGCAGTACTCAAAGTATTTATAGTTATACTTGACTATAGACCAAATAATTGGTCTACTTGAAAATGTTAGCTGATGATGACACTTGCTTGCAACACGACATGCATGGAACAAGATAAATGACACAGTTACAGAGACAAAGTCAGAAAATGACCAGACTTGAACCTGGCACCAGAGGACTTGGAAGCAAGACATGACAAGGAAGGAAAACATGGGACTCAGCAGGGGGCGATAAAGTGATGTAGAGACGGAAAGAGTGGGAGACGGCAGGTGTTGATCAAATGTTGCTGAGAACAAAAGCCCCCGTCGGATCCCAGCGCCGGCCGCAACAACTTGGACAAGACAGCCTGTACTGAACATGAATAATGAATTATAGGAAAGGTGTAGCGATGAATACTGCAGCAGGGTGTTGTGGTATGTCTCTCCACAACCCCCCAAACCCTACCCCACCCTTGCACTCATGAATTACTTATGCTAAGAACTGGCTTGACACTCTTCAATTATAAACACACACACACTTACACATACACCCATGATCCATAACTACATTAAACCCCAGAGGGCGTCACCTAGAGTCAGTAAAGTTGATTTGGAGCCAGAGGACGAGCTGCTGCGTCCTCCAGTACCTAAGCACCTTAAACAAATCACCTCATTTTAGTGGTCTTTTGACAGCCTTCACTGTCCTTGTTTAGCCTTGGGATACTCACTTTAATATGTGTGTGTAGACAGATGGATAGATAATGTGTTTTTTATGTGTGCTTGTATACAGCCGGTGTCTCTGGGTAATGTACAGTATATTTGAAGACTCAGATCAGTAAATTTGAAAGGGAGAAGGTAACAAAACACAGTTTCTAAAGTGCTCTTTTTACAGTTGTGGGACCCAAGTACTTTTGTAAGTCACCAGGTCGATTAAGCACACCTGTTCTCACTACCACTAGTGGTTTCACCCCTGATAGTCCGCTTCTAGTTCCAGTCCTTGTTTCGCATAAGATGCTAAAATGATACACTCTTTAGTTTTTTCAACAGGTTGCGGTTCTCTTTCACAGCTATCGTCTCCTCTGGTCAGCTGATTTGGTGAAGCGAACCAAAAGGCAGCGGCATAAGCCATGTGAGAAGGCTCTTGTTCCTCATTGGTCAGATCTGTCTGGGGTAACCACAGAAAGGAACTACAGGGAGCTTGTGTTGTCCAAAAAATACTCAGACACAATCAGATCATGTTCTCACCACAAGCGGAACGCACCAGAGTTTGTTTGGAGCGTACCGAGACAAGTTCACGGTATGCTTGTTTAGTCTCCATTTGGTGTGCACCAGAATGCGATTGCTGTGTTCTCGCCTGCACAAACGAACCACAGCAAATGTTGAAAACCAACCAGAGTTTGATTCAATCAAAACTAAACAAAGCAGGTGTGAAAGTGCCCTTAAATAACTATTTCTCACAGCAGATATTTTGACTTCTCATGGCTGAATCAATTTGCTGACTTTTTTATTGTTATTAGTTGTGCATCTGTCAACATATCTACCTCAAGAAGAGTGTGTTGTTTTTTGCTTAGTTTGTTTGCCTCTTGCGTGTCAAATTGACTGTGGTTTCATTTGTTTTTCTTCCTTTCCTACTTACTTCCGTTTTGTCGTGTCCCTTTGATTTATTCCCTCCTGCCCGTTCTTCATTTATTCCCTTCTGCCACAGTGTTAATTTGCTTTATGTGGATATATACCAGGATTTACGTTTCTGGTTGCGCCTTGCCTCCAGGTCCACTTTCCTGCCTAATTAACCACACAAGCAACATTGTATTTATTCTCTTCTATCTCACAAGCAACAGTACAGGGATAAAAACAGCTTCTCTGAAGTCCCTCTGAATATTTAATTGTATTTATTTAACATTTATTTATACAGGTTATCTGATTGAGACACATGGTCTCATTTTCAAAGAGAGACCTGTTGGAGACCTCTTCTTATTCTTTGTCAGTTGTGTACTGCTCAATGAATCGATGTTTTTTAATATTCATGTTTTTGTGCTGCTCTAAGTGAGAGATGTATGTTTGCACGTTTGTTTGTGTGTGTGTGTGTGTGTGTGTGTGTGTGTGTGTGTGTGTGTGTGTGTGTGTGTGTGTGTGTGTGTGTGTGTGTGTGTGTGTGTGTGTGTGTGTGTTTGTGAGTGTGTGAGAGAGAGCGAGGCTGCTTGCTGGGGGGCAGGGTAAATTGGTAGCTTACTTCCTTTCCACTAATTACCCAGCAACAGTCCCTCACTAATTGTCAGGGCCTTGCATGCATTTGATGTCTTTAAATATCCAGCAGCATGGAGCCAGTCAAACGGAGCGGGGGAAAAAGGCGAGAGAGGGAGGAAAGGGCAGAACAAAGCAGGTCAGGGGATCTGCTTTGAAGTTGAGAACAACCCATAACCTGCAGAATAACTGCTGGAGCTTGTATCTCTGCTCATTAGAAGGGAGGAGGCAGTGCAAGTTATGCATTCAAACATCAACATAAAAGTTACTGTGTGAAACATTTCAATGTCAATGCTGAGGAAATGTACTGTGGCATTACAAAAAAAACTGAGTTGACTCATGGCTACCTGCCCCCTGCAATATATATATATATATATTTAAATTGGAAAGTGAATGGACATAATAATGTGTAATCTTCTCTAGTGAAATCCAATGCAAGGATTTGTATATAAAAACAACAACTGTGAAGTTTTTGTTAAATGGTTGCTGGTTTTTGCTAATATGAAGGGTTATCCTGCAAGATCTGTAAACGCACAAAACATCTTTGCAGGAAGTGGCTGAGCACATCGGGTTCAACTTTTGATTGGTGCTTATAGTAGATCAGCTTTTCCTCACATAACCCATTCCCCATGATATTACATTTAAAAACTGCTGCAATATTTCTTTGTTGAAAAAACTCAAGTAGGCCTATACAGTATATGGTACAAATTAATACAAGCATTCTCTAACAGGAGCTTACATGACCTAGTTACTAATAGCTATCAAAACATTTCTAACAAACCAATCACATTCTAGAGCGCAGTTTATTTCATCATATTGAGGATTTTAGCCAGCTGGATGTTCTGGCGGAAGCTAATAAGAACACCAGTTTCTACATCCATGGGAGATTCATATTGCTGTTATCTTGCTGGTTACACTGTGTTCTTGACTGAACATTCGATACCTGCAGAGAATGGTAAAAAGTCAGCCATCTGGTGAAGTTTGGACCTCATGCTACTTGTGGATTTCGTCCCAGCTGGTTGAAGTTTTGGAGTGTGTTGTTAACTTTTTCCCCACCTGTTCTGCTCACTTCAAGGCAAACTGGTGAATTAAATGAGCTTTATTAAGAAGCTGCGTGCTGGTTGATTTCGGTAAATGTGTTTTTCAAAGGCTTAAAGGTTAAAGAAATATAAGGATAAAGGGTGTCTTATACGTTTAAATAGAACCAGCTACAAAATGGCTTCGGCAGTGGTTCATTAAACCAACAGTGTTTTCCAATGTTTTCCAAAGAAAAAAAACACCATATTTGATTTCAAAGTTTTTTGATGCAATCTCAATATAAACTTCATATCAAAGTAAGTACATAGACAGCAGCAATATGCAGGTCTGTTCTATTGGATAACGCCACATTCACATTTTAATTATGTTGTGACCATTTCTATTTCATTATGACTAAATCCCCACATGACAATTTTGTAATTGTGATAATGACAATCTCATTGGATTTGTTAATTAACTTGTCTTTCTCATGTGCGACATACATAGTAGAGTCCCATGATCACCTGCTGTGTAGCAATCCGCCTACATTTATTGGGTGCCGCATGATCATTGCACTTAAAAACTATTCCCCTATTAGTCTTTTGTGGAAAATGTGACAACCCAATCATTTCCTCAAAGTAAAAGACCCTCATGTGCTAAAACACCCTTCAGCTTTCTGCTGAAAGGGACAAGTCAGGCGCGTCAGCAGAATGACAGGCTGAAAAAGGGAAAGAATCGAACGCTGCTTTGTCCGACCGCAGGAATGGCACACTTAAGTTAATGGGGCTGAGATATTGTGGTGACCATAGTAATGTCGTCACTCAAAACTGGCATAGAACAATAACAATGTAATCGTCTATATAAAGCTCCTGGTATGCAGATGGATGTATTGATTGTGATGCAGTTCCAAAAGTGTTTCACAGAGCTAGGAATCGACCAGTCAGTCAGCAGAAGAGACAGATGTGAAATATAATCCAATGCTCTGCATTTTAATAGAAAGCTACTGCTCTTAAAATTCTCAACTTGGATCCAAATATCAAAAAAAAAAAAAAAAAAAAAAAAAAAGGAAGTAAATCCAATTTACAAAAGTGACCCTATCCACACAACCAAAGTTGATATAACTTCTTACTCCCAGATCTCTGATCAGCAACTCAAATAAGATGGTGGAAAAATAGCTTACAGTACACAGGAGGAGACAATCTGTGGTGTATTTAAACCTGCAAAACAATAAAACACAAAATAACTACCCGCTGTTTTATTTCCAAGAACAATGACTGCAATATTTTTCGGACCAAATCTCTGCAGTGGGAAAGGAAGCTGGATAAAAGACTGGAGGCCTACAATGTCTGCTGCTGTTTACACTACTAATGCAGACCAGGCAAATCCATCAAACAGGACTTTCATGTTTGAGTACAGCAGCACTGAAAAACTGGATTCCTAAAGCCAAACATTATAAAGCAAACAGGCAAATCCAGTTTAATATGAATATTTAATGTCTGAGGGGGGAAAAAAGGAAAAAAGAAAGGCCTTCAAGTTATAATGGCATTGATTTTATGTTGACTGGTGACAGATGGGGCTTGATTGTTGTATTTACCCCGAGGTCTTTATACGTGCGTGTCCTCAGATTAGTTTCTAAGTAACATGGCGATCTCAGGTCACTTAGAGAGGGCCAGGCAGGAGAAGAGAGAGAAAAAAAAGAACAAATCAAGTGCTCTCCTATCTCTTGTCGTCTCCATAAATAGCTTTATCTCCCCCTGCCACTGAGCGATACTGACAGGCTGCATTAGCAACCTGCAACTGATTTCACTTAAAGAGTTTGAGTCCTTTGAGACACTGATTTGTCTAGGAGGGAAAGAAAGGAAAGCAACACAATCCGAAGGTAAGAAAACTATCACGGACAGACAGCTGAGCAGAGAGACAGACAGACAGACAGAGAGACAGACAGACAGACAGACAGACAGACAGACAGGCAATGTTTCAAGGTGAGCTGAGGGGCTTTTGATGACACAGGTAGAGCAAAAGATTTAATAATGAGCAACATCACATACATATATGCACAAGGGGGTGGGGTGCCAAGGGGAATCTGTAATGCCTGATAGCTCGACAAAGATTCCGCAGGGCGAACATGCTAAACACGTGTGATGTAGTGTCCTGTTAAAGGAGACCTCCAGCTTTTTCTTAAAAGGTGTTCCCTTTTCTCGGAAGAATTGAAAGTTCTCAGTATAGATTGATTTGGTGATTTGCATGAATCAAAACCCATTTAGATGTCTACAATATAATTGTTGCTGTAATTGAAACCTTAACAACACCTAAGTTGCATATAACCATTGTTTAATTGTAGTCATTAAACTATTGCTGAATTGGTTATTTGTAACTTAAATGCCTTAAGAAAAATACATTTTCGATCTAATGTAGCCCAGCTTTAAACTAGACATCTATGGGTCTTTTGAATTTTAGATCAAGCAATGATACTTACTGGGAAGGCTTTCAGGGATATTTGTAGAAGTAAACACCCCTCTCAAGCTGACTGTTGTCATCTCCAGAGACAATAGATGAATAGAAAAGGTGACTCAAACCACAACAATTGTTGAATTCTTTGCAGGGAAGTCATCGCTTGTTTTTCTAATGGCACCTGGTTATCCCCAAAGAAGACCTACTTTTTCCAATTAGATGAAAGATGTAACCCAGTGAACCTCTTCTATGGACTTAAATATGCACCTTTGTGGTGTATGAATTGTTTTATTCCATATTATTTGCCTGTATGTATAGAATCCACCAGTTTTCCAAGGGCATTCCATCAGCCTGTGTTGAGATTGAGTCCAAACCAATGGCATAGAGACAAGAGTAACAACTACTGCCATTAAGATGATTGTGTTTGAGTTAGATTTTTTTAAATTATATATATATATAATATTTATCTTAATATTTATCTTAATTACATTTTTCTTATACCAGGATAGTCCGAGTCTGCTCATTAAGGTGGCAGCCCAGTTAACAGAAAAGGCAATATAGAAATGCAATACATCACAGCAAAGACATGGCGCCATTTTTGTAAAATCACTCAATCAACTCAATGAAGAACCTCCACTGTAATTCTACCTTGGGAAGACATCATCCCTGGGATACTTCATTTCACAAATTGCTGCTGTACTGTTTAAAGGTTGAGGTTTTCCTGCCGTTACTCCTTCAAGTGAAGCAATGAGCTGAATGTGAGTCCAGGGAGCTGTCCTTCGTAACACAAGCCCCCTTCTTTGGCATTGAATTACAGCCAGCTCTTACGGACAGCTCAGTCCGCTGGTGCTCGGCTAAAGAACATGCATTGATTTGTTTGTCAAAGGGGGTGAATAATTCTGATGAGGTATTGATTGCTGTAAATCAAGATATAAGTCACCTTGGTTAAAGGCAGAGGCGGGCCCTGGATGGATGGTATGATGTATATATGATTATTGAATCTAGGAAACAAGGCATTGAAAAATGACTACTTTGCTGACTGGCTGTTTAAAAGGCATCATTCACTGAGGGATTGTATTGACAAGCTCACGGGGAACACAATTGCTGAACACAAACGAAAAGGGCTGAAAGTAAATTTTTATGATTTCACATGCTGACATTGTGCATTGTTGGCTTTAGGACGCTACAGTGAAACAGACTTTGTTTTCAGACAGGGGAGGGTGTATTGCGTAATCAGCTTGCCATGAGTAGTTGACTGTTTGAAAGCCAGCGGCTCGTGAAGGATGGCTATTGTTTCAGAAAGAGACGGAGTGTGGGCGGGAACAAGAGGAGAGGGCGAATGAGGAGTTCAAAAGGCAGTAAAATAAAGGAGGCAGAAGCTTGAAAGCGACAAGGAAACCAAACAGAACATCTGGTTTAAAGAAAGAGAGGAAGTAAAAGAGAGAGAGAGACAGAAGGAGAGAGAGAGAGAGAGAGAGAGAGAAAATGACAGAGAACGAGAGGAGAGCTAGCAGATAACGCGAGGATGACTGAGTCAAAGTGAAATGAAGCAAGTTAGAGAATGAGAGGCGGATAATGAAGTCGACTGATGGCCAAAGTGAAGAGAAAGAGGGAGAATCCAATTATATTTGGCTTCAAGCGGCCAAATTGTCTCATCATATGTGTCGGCCATGTCCTATGGCTCTGGATGGAAAAAAAGAAAGCCCGTCAGACCATCTGCGCTTGCGGCCTCTCCCTCAAGTCAACAGTCAAATCCTGCTATGGCAGTTGTTCTGTAGTGTTCTATACATGCATGGTGGCATTTCTGATCTTTCTGATATTTCTTTCGCTTCTCCCTTGATAGCCTTTCTGCCCTGCGTGTCATGCCCGCTGATTTCTGCTCTTTGTTTGCTGTTGCAGCATCATCAGCTCACCAGATGTTTTAATGTGCATAAGTAGTGCAGGGTCATTCAGGGTATTACGTGACAGCCACATCTCCTCTCCTCTCCCTCCCTCCCCACTCTCTCCTGACTTGTTTCTTCTGTCAGGTTACATTTTGTCTCTGCTACGAAAAGCACAGCCTCATTCATCTAAAAACACAAACAAAGAAAAAACTAAAAAAAAATTGTGAATGTACCAAGCTTTCGGTTAGGTGCCCTTTGGTGGTTTAGTGGTTAAGGGAATGTCTTTGATCTATGTTGACTATTGCTGCTCATGCTACCCTGCTGAGTTTTGTTCTATCTCAAACAAACCAATGTTGCTGCTGTTGGAATAGTCCGACTTTATGTTGAATTATATTAATATATGGAGTAGAAAAGTGGTCTATCTATGATCAATAGAGAAACATAATACCTAATCTGTATTTACATACAGTCAACATGTATGATTTAGGTCTATAAACACTTCCCAATGTACTTGTGGGTGTTTGTTTGCTCTTGAATCCCTGCGAAAACACCATATTCAGAGGAGGGACTAATCTATATCAAAAGTGTGAGCTGATATGCTGATTTGCACACCATTGTTTGCAGGTGAATATGAATTTGTATAAGCATCTGAGCATCTACGTGTGTATCTATGCATGATTTGCACTCTAGCAATTCCACGTTTGGTGGAGCTTACATGCAAGAGGAAATCACTGCTGGCTTCCTGACAAGACTTCTCCCTGAGCCTCAGAGAAAATTAAATGAGTAAGGATGTAAAATGTATTCATTATTCGATTTCCATCTCCTGAAGGCGGCTACTGAATCCCCACACCCCGCTATAAGTCAGGCTCAGTGCGAGTGCCTCTGGTGCATGGCTGTAAGTGCACAGTGCAGGCGTATCATTATAATGCAGATGTTCCAGGCTGAAGCCCGCTTTGGTGTCGGCCAGAAACAGAATCGAATTTCAGTCAGAGCTGTATTGTTTCTTGTTTCATTTAAATCATAACCATCAGATAATAAATTGTGTTTACTTACTGGAACGCTAATGTGCATTTTGCAATGGTTCAGTGAACATCTTTGTGTGTATGTGTACTGTCAACCCAGTCTCACAGTGAAATGTAAAATAGGTACATTGGTCCACAGCGCAAAATGTAGAGATTTCACAATACAGGCCTTGAAATTGTGAATTACCTACATTTGCTCCCCCTATTCATTTCTAATGGCCAGCGTACATGTCACGTGACTTTCAAATCCTCCCGGCCGAAACGAAACCCAAGCTGTGACCGCCATTGCCCCAGTTTTTATTCTGCAGATTTTTAAGATGTATAAGCTATTAAATGGGTTTTTGATAACATTGTTAGTGAGAAATGTGTGTCTTACTCTCACAATCTTCACTCAGTGAATGTATACGATGTAGTTTGATGGTTATCACGAATATTATTCTGGACATCGCCAAGAAAATGTAGAAATACAACATTTCTTTCAGGTCGTTATACTGGTTGCTATGCTGTTGCTATGACGCTCCTGGCGCTGCCTCAAACCGGAAACAGGAAGCGTTTGAATTATTATTATTTATTTGCTGTAAATGCTTAATTTGTTGTTCTCTCATTAAAAAAACACATGTTTATTACAGAGGAGGGATGACGTCTACAGAGTCGCCTGCTAACAGCTCCCGTGACAGTTATGAACGTTTTATATTTTCGTTGTCACGAGGAAAGCCAATCAAGAGAGCAGAGCTCAGTCATCCTCCACGGTCAGACAGGAAGTGAAGCGATAAATTACAAAGTAAAATCAGTTTGACACTTCCGGTTTCACCATATGTAATGAATTTAGCTTTCTTGATATGTCATTTAGAGCGATCTGATGATTCTGATCACTCGATATTGCGGACTTTACAGTTAAAATAGCAGGAGAGATCACTTTGCTTGCTTTTTAACCTCTGCATAATCTTGTGGATTAAATTACTTTTTATTTTATTCATTATTTTACATGAAATTACCTTTGAGGGATATCCTTGACACCTATTTTTTTTCCTCACCTGCACACTTTGTTACCTTTTACCTTTTACGTTGTATCTCATTTTCTATTGTCTATATCTTTTTAGTTTTTTTATTGTGCAAATAAATTAAATCAAATCAAAAGCATTACACCGGAAGGAAGCGTTTTGATGACTTTCGTTTTTTATTTTTATTTTATTCTTTGCTGTAAAAGCTTAATGTAACTGCTAAATTGTGTTCTCTAATTTTTTAAAAACATGTTTATTTAAGAGCAGGGATTACGTCTCCAGAGTTGCCCGCTTACACCTCCCGTGACAGTTAGGAACGTTTTTTTTTCACGAGCAGCTCCCATGAAGCATGGAAGCGATGCCTATGAGTTCATGGCATGGACATATAAAGAGTTCCGAGCTGTCCGCCGGTGATGAGCCGCATTCTTTCAGCTTGTGACGTCATCTGAATGGGCGCATTCCATTTTCATGTCTGCACCAAGCTGAATCAAAAGGTCACTATGTTTGTTTTATAGCCTGATATTGATTTTAATGTAATTTCATGTGGCTGATTATATTCATTATGAAATAAAATATATTAAAAACATATATTATATCAGTTAATAGGCCTATTGAACCAAATCATCCACTAAAGCCCTACTGTGTGTGTGTGTGTGTGTGTGTGTGTGTGTGTGTGTGTGTGTGTGTGTGTGTGTGTGTGTGTGTGTGTTTGAGTGATAGTGAGAGAGAGAGAGAGAGAGAGAGAGAGAGAGAGAGAGAGAGAGAGAGAGAGAGCATGGTCAATCAGACTGAAGACTATGTTAACAGTGAGTGAGTGAGTGAGTGAGTGAGTGTGAGTGAGAGAGAGAGAGAGAGAGAGAGAGAAAGCATGGCCAAATTGACTAAAGACTGTTAAGAAATGTTTCATTGCATGCCCCTCATTTAATCCCTGCACTCTCTTCAGGCCTATTTTAATGCGATATTCAGAATATTCAGCAGTTGAGGGTGGTGCATGCATGGCATGCACCATGCATGACACAGTTTTGTGCCATGCATGTTGTGGGAGGAAGATGATCGAGATGGTTGTGGATTTTTGGATGAAATGGAGCACTAGGCCGAAAACAATAGGATGCCTGCCTACTCGAATCCTGGGGGAAGAGGATGAGATGGTGGAGGGCTACAGAGACCTGCATTTACTTCTACAACAGACTGCAAATGTAACATGGGGGTTGTGCATGGAGGGACAGAGCAGACTGTACTTCATGAGCAAATCATTATTTACCTATTTGGGCCCATAGTTGGTTGTGGAGAGAATGATAATTCACAAGCTGCTGAAGATAATGGACAGCACTGCTCCTTCAGCTATTCAACCACTACAGAAAGTCATTCCTGCCAACTGCAATACAATCCACAATAACTGCTGCTTCAATGCTACAATTTCCCTATGGCAATAAATAAAGTAGGCCTACATTATCCATCTACAAATCCATCCATCCATCTATGCAGGTATATTTGATTTAGGCCTGTATTTTAGATTATGCATAGCGTTCTGCATTATAATCTCTGAAAGTGACATCCTTTGGATTATTATTTCCAAAAGAAAACAAATGAGCAAACAAAAAGCTTCATTTTCATTATTGGGCTTTAAAAGTGATCAGGGGCCTATTTCAGGTAGCTGGTTTTGAGTCAACCCAGAGTTTGTTCGCTCTGAGTTAGTGGAAACTCAGGGTTTTCCGTTTCAGGTAGCAGGTTCAGCGCAACCGAGAGTCAGTTACTGCGGCAACATACGCCGTGGGTCTAACCTGCTGGATAGGTGGTTAGACCTACCCTGAGTTTGTTTTCACTTTACGCTGCAGCTCCGACTGAAGAAAGAGTGTCACTGTCACACGCGTCCCTGTACAGTTTGAAGCAAAATCACTCCATAGAAATCTCCATCGGGATGTTTTTATCATTTCCTGATGATTTTACGTTTGACCGATCATTTATCTGATCAGTAGCCTTGTTCTCAGTCCGTTCATATAGGCGGCCACCTTACACATCGTGACATGCTCTACATTCAGATTAATAAACCTATTTGTATTGTTTTTAACTGGACTTAATTGTCTTTCACTCCCCATTTTAAAGAAGCGACAGTCTGTTTACTGCACAGTGGGCTAGGCTATAGCTTCCCAACATATTATACAGCGAATATAAAACACTGTCAGAAATGCTGTGCCGCGCCAGCTTTATTACTTTACTGCTGATATGCGTAACTTTTTAAAATAGCCTATGGCTTCTCATACGGAAGCGAAATGATTGCTCTGTTTTTTTCTGAATTGCCGAGGAGATTAGATCAGAGTTATGTGACAATATCCCCGTTAATTCTTCTCCATAGGCTACCATAAACTCATTCGTTAATATTTCTAACTCCAGTGGGAGTGAGAAGTGGAGAAGTGGGAGGATCACGCATTTGTTTCTTCTGTTTCCATGGTGAATCATGTTATCAGCGATCCATTGACGATGGCTTTTATGCACACGCTCCACCCAGAGTGAACACGCTCAGAGTTGATTGACCCAACGCTGATCCACTGTTCTGTAACCGAAAACCCAGAGTTACTCATCAACCCTGCGCTCTGAGTTGACCAACTCAGAGTGCAGGATTAAACTCAGAGTATGTAAAACCAGCTACCTGAAATAGGGCCCAGAAGATCAAAACCTTGCCATAAGAACACCAACTGAATACATCGCTGGAAAGGTCTTAATGTTGTCAGTGTAAAGATTCTACGACTCTACATTTAAACACACCTACAATTCACCATCATGCTTATTATTTGATTTAATTTATTTGCACAATAAAAAAATAGGCCACAGAAAAATAAGATATAAAGTAAAAGGTAAAAGGTAACTTGTGCAGGTGAGAAAAAAAATGGGTGAAGGATATCTCACCTCAAAGGTAATTTAATGTCAAATAATGAATAAAATAAAAATTATACAGAGGTTAAAAAGCAAGGAAAGTGCTTTTTGTTAGCACTTGCTATTTTAAATAATATACATATATTTTGCAGGTTTCATACCCTTCTATTTTAAAACGCTCTATAAGTAGAAGACACCACCACTCAAGGGCATGTCCGTCTAAAGGAAATGCAATGAAGAGAGTAACTCATGATATATATTTCTTCTCTTCTCTCTCTTTATGATGAATGTAAGTTTGATTTAATTTATTTGCGAGATAAAAAAAAGGAGGTGTAAGCGGGCAACTCTGGAGACGTAATCCCTGCTCTTAAATAAACATGTTTTAAAAAATTAGAGAACACAATTTAGCAGTTACATTAAGCTTTTACAGCAAAGAATAAAATAAAAATAAAAAACGAAAGTATTCAAAACGCTTCCTGTTTCCGGTGTAATGCTTTTGATTTGATTTAATTTATTTGCACAATAAAAAAACTAAAAAGATATAGACAATAGAAAATAAGATACAAAGTAAAAGGTAAAAGGTAACAAAGTGTGCAGGTGAGAAAAAAAATAGGTGTCAAGGATATCCCTCAAAGGTAATTTCATGTAAAATAATGAATAAAATAAAAAGTAATTTAATCCACAAGATTATGCAGAGGTTAAAAAGCAAGCAAAGTGATCTCTCCTGCTATTTTAACTGTAAAGTCCGCAATATCGAGTGATCAGAATCATCAGATCGCTCTAAATGACATATCAAGAAAGCTAAATTCATTACATATGGTGAAACCGGAAGTGTCAAACTGATTTTACTTTGTAATTTATCGCTTCACTTCCTGTCTGACCGTGGAGGATGACTGAGCTCTGCTCTCTTGATTGGCTTTCCTCGTGACAACGAAAATATAAAACGTTCATAACTGTCACGGGAGCTGTTAGCAGGCGACTCTGTAGACGTCATCCCTCCTCTGTAATAAACATGTGTTTTTTAAATGAGAGAACAACAAATTAAGCATTTACAGCAAAGAAATAATATTAATTCAAACGCTTCCTGTTTCCGGTTTGAGGCAGCGCCAGGAGCGTCATAGCAACAGCATAGCAACCAGTATAACGACCTGAAAGAAATGTTGTATTTCTACATTTTCTTGGCGATGTCCAGAATAATATTCGTGATAACCATCAAACTACATCGTATACATTCACTGAGTGAAGATTGTGAGAGTAAGACACACATTTCTCACTAACAATGTTATCAAAAATCCATTTAATAGCTTATACATCTTAAAAATCTACAGAATAAAAACTGGGGCAATGGCGGTCACAGTTTGGGTTTCGTTTCGGCCGGGAGGATTTGAAAGTCACGTGACATGTACGCTGGCCATTAGAAATGAATAGGGGGAACAAATGTAGGTAATTCACAATTTCAAGGCCTGTATTGTGAAATCTCTACATTTTGCGCTGTGGACCAATGTACCTATTTTACATTTCACTGTGAGACTGGGTTGGTACTGTGCATACACATGTGATGGATGGCTGTGTGTAAATGTACAGTTTTGTCCCCGTATGTCTCTTGTGTGTTTCTGATTGGTTTATTCTTTACTGGAGGGCAGAATAATCTGTAGGAGCATCCAAAGCTTGAATTGCCGACCCAAGCAGGTTGCGAGCTAATATTGAATGTATGAGTGATGGTCATATTTACCTGTTGAATGGATGGCTGCTTTGACTAATGACTGACTGATTTTTCATTTTCTTAACTCCCGATTTTGCAAAGGATGGTTGGCGTAAATTAAACGATACCGAGGTGGAGGGAGGAGGAGGAGGCGAGCACAGATGAAAAATGCTTAATTATTGAAAACATCCACAAATCCTTGCCGAGCATAATTCAAGTGTACGGCACGGGTGTGTCTTAACAGCAAATCCTTGTGTTCTCCTGGTGAAGTATAGTGAAAGTAAAAAATACCCCTCTCACGCTCCATGCCCAGCTTGTTTGCTGTACCACGCTCTTGTCAGTTTAATCTCCAGCATCCAGTCAGTCACTGGCTGCTCACTCATATCTGTGCTGTGTGTATGCTAGATAGTACAAAAGAATGAGGTGTCGCTTGAATCTGTGTCTTCAGTGCACACACAGTACGCAAAGGTAGTGGATCGTGAGGACATAATAATGGTTTTGACAAAAAACTTTCTCCGGAATCACTGACTGCGCCTTTTAGTTTACCCAGTTGCAAACCAACAGTCTAATAGGACAGGCGAAAGTAATTGTGAGAGAGGATTTGGCTTGGATCAATGTTTGGAAGGTATGTGCGAGGGACTTATAAAAGAATGAGCTCAGAATGATAATATCATATTCAGAACTGATGTTTTTGCTAATGTCCCATTTTAACACTGAAGGCTTTTTGGGAAGCTACCCAAGAGAGCCCATTAGCCTTACTGTTGTGTGCCAGGATGGAAATGATATTTACATCATTTTCCATAATCCTGAACTAAATAACATATTCATAATGAATGAATCTGAAAAGAAGAAAACAACATGTCCAGAGGTGTACCGATTCACATGGTTTGTGATGTATTAGGGCCACTATTGTTCCCCCTCAAAGTCTTAATTCAGCCCAATTAAAAGTTTTTTACTGGCCCCCTTTAAAATCTACTATATTACAGGTCAGTAATTATGCAAAATGCATTCATCATGTTTTTCTTAACATTAATATGGGTCCCCGGTGTGTCTAGAGCCTCCAGAAGCTTGAGAAAAAAACATCCTCTCTCTTTTTATCCACCTCCATCTTTCTTAAGAAACCCTCCCCGCACCCCCATTACCAACCTAACTTAGCATTACCTCAACCTGTGATAATCACTCCCCCAGCTACCTCTGTATTTAACCTGCAGTCCGCCATATTGGGTTGCCGCACGATGCCTATGCTTACAGGTGTCTGGCCAATCACAGCAGACTGGGCTTTTTAGAAGGCGGGGCTTAGCTAAAACAGAGCATTTCTGACAGGGTGAAAAAAGGAGATTCAGTAATGGCACTGAGAAACATACAGGGTATTTTGGACCCACACCATGAGAACAGTTTCAGAAACCCAAGTGATCATTTTGACCCTGGAAATTAGCCCAATATATTATCTTTAAAGCAGCCATTACTTTTGTAGTATTTGGAATTGTGTGTTCAAATGTGTTACAAGCTTTTGTCTTCTGTTTTTAAATGTTCAGGTTGCAGACAAAAACATTTTCTAATAAGTAGTCATTGAGTTTATTTTGTAGCTTTTTCTTACGAACAAATGCATCTATCAGATACTGCTGGCATCACGCTCAATGCCACCAGGAAATAAAAACTAGTCAGACAACATGTTGGCTTCATAAAATAAGTCCATCTGCTGCAACTTTAATTGCTTTTAAAATAAACCTCAAATAAACTCCAACAGAAATAAACCCCCTTATACAAGTACAGTCTCTGATTGATACAAATTTTGGAGTGTAATTAACTGGAACTGTCTTCTCAGCTGTCATCTTTCCTGACATGCCGGGGGATTTACAGTTTACCCAAAGTCAGACATGACAGGAATGCAGCAGCACTATCCCTGATGTCAGCGGTCTCCTGGCCACAGCTGGTTCTGTGTAAAGAGTCTTGCTCATTCAAGATTTGTTCTGGTGTGTTCCTCGCATTTCTCGACATCTCTCACTCACTATACAGTATATTTTTAAACCTGTGTTGGTTGAATATGTTTTTGTTGACTTTGAGAGAGAGAGTGAACTAGCATGTCAATGTTATACAATATTTACCTATTATACGGAACAAGCGCATGGTAAAATATGAATCCCCTGAGGTCTGACTAAATGCTAAAGCCTTGCGAATTCATTTGAATACATTTGTGTGTAATGTGTTGCAGTGAGGCATTAGCTACCTGAGTAGGCGGCACAAAAATAGCTCAGGAGGCCAAAATAGCCAGCGCTGGACCAGACCTCCCGAAGGGCCTCAGTGTGTCTATACATTACCCTTGTTTTAACTGTAAATAGGCTTGGATAAATATGTTACGGTTATTATGTACTCAGTGTAGTGTATCCGTATTGACCTGGATGCCCGGTTACTCAAACATTTTAAATTCATTATTCAAGCAATAGTCAATCGATTCATGGCTTTCCAATCTTGTATTCGTCCCGAGTTGTAATTGAACATTGACTGAGGGGCCTACTAATTATTGCCTTGTATTAAAATGATATGTGCCTATGAGGAGGAGTGCCATCACACCCATATATTGTCTGGACAGGTCCCCACAGAGGCTGCTGAAAAGTGCAAGTACCATTTCTTGCGTGTTCATGAATGCAACGCGGTAATCTTTTATGAGCTGAAGTTTGCAAACACTGTGTCATGGAACTCACAGAAGACAGAGAGACACAGACAGATACTCAAGAGACGCACAGCCCAGATAAGTTAGCACGAAAAACTACAGAGATGCAATGTATGAAGCATTTTAACGTTAATTATATTTGAAGACATCAAACTCAAGTTTACCCAACTGCTGTTCCCGCAATTTACGTTACGCTGTTGTTTGTTTTATAATTATTTTTATCTTGTCGTGACATAAAGGATAGTTCCGCTTCATCCTCTAAAACACGCTTTGACAAGAGGGGGAGGCGGGCTCTTCTATCATTGTCCAAGTCCCTTTACACTGGCATTGTGAACATATAAGGTTGCAAGCTCTGGGTATAGCAAGGTTTTTCTTTGTGTTTAATCCCTGCTGCCCAGCCTGTATGCACATATATGCTTTTGTCAGGTAATGTGGCAAAAGTGACATTTGAGCATTTCTTCCCACTGTTTCTATTACCTTTAAACTATACAACAGGGAGGGTGCTTATACATCATCAAACATCCCCCCAGTGGTGGCTTTGTTTGTTCAGGAATGATTTATACCAGCACTCCAGGGGGGGTTTGTGTACCTAGCCCTCTTTATTCTACCTGTCAGGAAGCAGGGCTGATACCACATAGGTGATGGAATCGTATATACAAACAAATATAATTCCAACTGAATGAATCCACGTTATGAAGGTTATATAAAGAGGTAGGCCGCCTCGAGCCCCTCCAGCAAATCGCCCAGTGAACATGTATGTAGACTGCTTATTATAACCATTTCAGGGTTACTGAATGCATAGCTGGAGAAGTAAAAATAAGGTAAAGAAGCGCTGAAAATCCAAATATTATGCATATTTGGTGAAATGTGATTCTACAATGAGTGCTGCTAGACAGTTAATTAAATGAACATAAAATAAAATAAATAAAAAAGCTGCTACAGAATACAGAACAAATTAAGAAAAAATAATAACCTCATTCTTGAATGTATCTGCATGTATAAAACACAGCATTGTTTTTTTATATATATTTAACATATACATTGACCAGTCTTACCGTCCCAGTTAGTGGTGATACATTATGTCAGTCTGTTGTCCAATGAGCTGTACTATATTTGCAGTGGCGCGGCAGCTTCCTGTCACATGCCATCAGACACATTGGGGTATGGGTGAACATCCACCTTGTCCCCGCACTTAAAACAAGCAGGGTTTCTCTATTCCTGTGAGTCTGCAAACTTTCCAGCTCTGCAGAAGAAGATTTCCCACAATCCTCCAGTTTTTTAAATGTATTTATACAAATCCGTTGTGGGCTGAAGAGCTGCTTTTGTTCTCCGCTAATCACAACAAGACTAAAAGTCTTGTCTTGCTGAAATTGGTTCTATGTTGAGTGCGTGTGGGTAGGCTACATCTCTTGACGGTAGCAAAGTGTGTGTATAATCCCTCTTAATGCATTTATAACATATTAGTGCCACCAAGAGTATGCTCTTGAATTTTGCATATTGAGCAAATTTAGCATTTAATGCCACACATTATTTCCTTGTAACTTCTGATGGGTAAATCCAAACTATAGCTGCAGTTGCATTTCAGGAGGCAAACAATGTTTCTATACGTGTGTGTGTGTGCGCGTGTGTGCGCGTGTGTGTGCGTGTGTACGTGCGTGTGCATTTTTGTTATGCAAATTTACATAAGCATTGTCTGGTTAACATTTTTAGTGATCCTTCTAGGGACATGGAACAGCACAAATAGGATGTGAACAAATATAAGAATGGGTTATTTAATGACGAAAACATGTTTCTACTCAGACTTCTGCAGGACCATCTGGATAAAAGCACGGATAATGAAAAGTACAGATAATAGCTTCAGGAGCAAAATAGCAGCAGTGGCAGGCACGTAATTCACAGGAACAGTACATGAAGCTTTCATTCAGTTGGAAAAGAAATTGCGACACTCTCACACAAACACTTTACTCCTCACCTTCTCTAGAGGGCAAACTCTCCTCCAGATGGGTTGATCCATCCCACTTTCCCACTACAGGGGACTGAAGCAAGCAGAAGTGCTCCGAGAAGAACCCTCATTAAATACTCCAGCCCTCATTTCCTTCCTCGTGGCCTTTTCGCCTGCAGCCATAACACCAGCGCCTGTAAGCTGCCTCCTCTGACCTGTGCAGGTGCTCCGCTCAAACTGTCTTGCCAAAAAAAAAGAAGAAGCTAATTTTTGACTCAAGGATCCTGCTTTGAATTTTTACGACATGGAATAAAAAAGACTGAGGGAGTGAAAATAAATTCTTGGATTCTAATTAAGGGAGTTTTGTGTGTCCTGGTGAGAAATGATTATGGAGAATAAAAAGCTTTTAACAAGCATGGCATAAGGTAATACACCGCTCCCACGTACCACATCCCCCATCTGGAAGACAATGCAGGCTATAAATGATGCCCTGGGCATCTCGGATTGATTGGCTCCAACTCAGTAACAGCACAGTCAAAGTTTCTTGCTACAATACAAGATACTATTAAGACTCCAACTAACAAGTTTTGAATTATGATTTGTGTGTGATATCAATTTTACTGTTCACCCGGGCTCCCATATCGTATCCGGGCAAAATAGCTCCAGTATGTGTTATTTGAAATGCTACAGATTGCATGTATTTACAATAAGTACTTTTAACCATAAACCCAAAACTTGTGTTTATAGATAAACCTTTTTGTATTGTGAGCAAATCCATTGCCAGTGGCTATTCCAATAGACTTTCCTGAGGAAGACTCTAGGTTTGGACAGTGATTGTTATCGCTTTTCTGGAGTCTTGAACTGTAGCTTCTGAGCAATTTTGAAGTTTGAATTTCAAATCATAAAAAAAAATATACGACTTGCCTCGAAGATCATCCAAATGAGAATAGTGTACATATCTTACCAAAGACAACATAAACAGAGCAATATAGTTTTCTAACACTTAGGGTGTATTCACACTGGGAAAGTCCGCTAGTTCACTTGCTTTGGTCCAGACCAAATTGAGTTCTGATTTTTTTTGTTTGGTGTGGTCCACTTTCATATTGCCCCTTTTGCAAGTGGACCAGCATTACGAAGCAAAACCACACGTGATCTGAGGTCATTCATTCATTGGACAGACATTCTGGGGTGGAGAGAAGCAGGAAGCACGAAGTTAAAACTGCGAAAAATACTATTGATATAATATGGGGTTAAAAATAATAAAAAGGCCTACATCTAACCTATAAATAAAGAGGAAAAACATCAAATTATAGTTGTTTCATATGGTTATAATATGTAGCCCTATGTCAATGCCACGTTATGTGGCTTGTAGCCTACGATATGAAACATCATTTTTACTGTATTTTTGGTGCTGGACGCGCGGCTCGCGAGAAGAATAGGCTCAAGCTGACACTCAGCTGATTAAACTGTGTATCAGCTGGGTCGGCGCAGTTCAGCTCCAAACTGACACGGGGACAGTATTGACGGTCCCGTACATGGGAAGCAAAATAAAAACACACACTTCTTGCGCAGCGTGAACCTGTTGGCACTGTGCGGGAGACGCTCCCCTCTCCTGCATCTGATCGCTGAACTCATTCAGCATTTTTACGCGTCCTCTCGATCAAATGTAATATATTGTTCTGGGCTCCTGGTCAAACCACAATTTATCGTCCTAACAATGGCGACAACAACACTTTCCCATAATGTGAAGCTGACTGCAATTTATTAAAAAAGAAAAGAAAGAAAAGGCACAGTGCGTCCTGCATTTGGGTCGGATCGAGTTCGGACAAATTCACACCACAAACGAACTGCAGCAGAGTGCGTTTGGAAACGTACCGAGACTACCTCTTCAGCTGGGTCTCGGTGCGTTTGTTTGGTCCGCCCCCGAGTGCGATTGCTGTATTCACATCTGCCTGAAAGATGCGCACCGAAGGCAGAAGTGCATCTGAGTTCGTTTCAACCGAACTAAACACGGCATGTGTGAATACACCCTTAGTGTAAAAGAGCATACTGATTAGTTTGTTATAAAATACACATCAGTACTGTTCTCAAAAGTCCATTAGGACAAAACATATTGCACCAAAGTGTGCATTTGCAGTTACAACTGATTTGACCATCCATCACAGATTAGAGAAACCCTCACCGGCTTTTATGTACTTCCAGTGGGTTTGCTCTGATGGCTGTTTGATGTTTTATTTTACTTTCACCGTGGATTTCCATGCTCCCAGCAGGTATGTCGTGCAAGAAAGCAAATTCAACCATGGGAAAAGGTTGTGAATCATCCATTACAACACATTAAATGGTTACATAATGCTATCTTCGCGCTTTTTGCCCTGCATTGGATATTTTTTTCAGACCTAGGTATCCGCGTAGGATTGTATTTACATGAGGTGTTGTCAAACATGTTGGGATTATGGCGTGGGTGACACCACGCTGTGTTAGCTCCTTTGAGCTGCTTCTAGACAGTACTGTATATGCCATCAGTGCTCTATGTGACCAAGTCAGCAAAATGTTCTTGGAGTAAACATTCTCACAAAACAAAACAAAAAGATTAGATGTTCTACATTTGTATAGAGTATTTACAAAATGTAGGCGCACAATGGATAAGACACATACTGTGTTATCTGTCACCTGCACCCAAAGCTTTATTCTTCTGTGTTGTGAATGTAAGTATGTAGATTTTCAGTATATGTGGGATGGATGTGTGAACAGCGTGTATGACTTTGATGCAGTGGTATAAGATTGGATGGGGTTTTTTTACATAAAAAATAAGCAAACATGTATTCAGTTGGCAAGAAAGTAAAGACAAGGCATTAAATCAACATTTTCCATATATGCTAAATGGAATTAGTATTGGTACGCTAGAGACACATATATGTGACCACTGGATTTCAAATTACACGTCATCAAACCATTCAATTTCACACAAAACAAACCAACTCACTTTTACAATTGTGCACTGTGATAACCTTCAGTTACTACTGAAACACCTGAAACAAATAATATAATGTTGTCCCTAGCAGTTATAACATAGAAAAAAACATACATACACACACAAAGAGAGATTGAGAGTGTGCGCTAATGATTGATTTCTTGAACTTGTTTGAATTGAATTGGACAAAAGTCCTTGTGAAAGATATTCATCAGGCAGAATTGTAGTGAAGAGGATACGAGTGTCCCCTACATCGCTGTGTTCAAGTGCTTTGGTCCTTCAAAAACTCTGTGTTTTGTAATAGAAGAAAAGAAGAGAGTATCAATGATGGTGGCACTTTGTTGGGCACAGTACATGTTCAGAGTTGTATGGCACCTGAATTGCATTTGTCTTCTGGCTAGAGCTGATTTGTGTCAATTTGGTTAAAACCACGGCCCGTTTCTGAACCTAACAAATGACCTTGCAAGAAAATAAAATCAACCAAAGTGGATCATGAATTTTGTATTTCTGGACCTGAGTGGTAGTTTGTTAGTCGTGTTTCTTCTTAATTCTATGGATACCTGGCAGAAAATACATTTATTTTTTATGTTTTGTCTTTCTCCCAGAGGGCTACAAAGAGCCTTTTACTAACTAGTACGTCACTTATGATAGAAGATAGTCCTTCCTTATCCAGCTTTCACATTTCCACACATACATCTCTGCCTCTCTCTCTCTCTCTCTGCTGTCCGCCATATTTCCTCCGCTTGCTCCCGGGCCAAAAGTCCATTGAATTTCTCTCCATCTTTCTCCCCTGTCTCTCTGTCTTCCTGTCCACGCTGTTGGCCGTTACTTCAAATGTATGTCTAAAATAATCTACAGTACATTTTGAAGTAGCAAAAAAAGAAAGGAAACACTTTCGCCTGAAGAAAGGAAGTAGTATAACACAGGTCCCGCCCTGTTCTGCTTCAATTTGTAAAGTATTTGATGTGTCAGTCACCTTGATGAGTTGTCGGCCTTCAAAGCACGTCGCCCGCAGCTGAGGTAACCAGCCAGTCTGCAAGAAACAACAAAGCAGTTGTTCAGTGCTGTTGAATGTGGCCTTTCTACAGTAACCTTAGCTACTCTTGCATCTAGTTTTAGAGGTTTTTTGTTGGCAGCTATTTTTTTATGTCTATATTTCAGCTCAGTTTACGTCAACATATAATCACCAGTGTGGCAAAGGATTGGGCGGAAATTAGGAGAACATCTTGATGATTCTTTCGGATGAATCCAGTCTCTTCCAAGGTGAAATCACTTTCTAGAACTGCAGAATTGTGAACCTTTTAAATGTGTTTAAAGTATAGCAATGATAAGAACCAAGTTTTCCATTCATGTTCTCAGCCTGATCCACCTATTGGTGGGTGTAGAAGTAGCGGGATGATGTTACACAAAACGTACTGTAGGTAGGAGGTTGAGGTTCAATGGTCGGTGAACTGCGTTCTGTCACTCTTGGATGGCATAAGCAAGGCCATGACTTGATATGTGTGTCTGTGTGTGCGTGGGCAGGCAAACGTTTAAGTTTGCATCTTAAGGTCACAGTTAACTTGTGCCAAAATGTATTTACACACCGAACTGCCATGACTTTCAGAAAACTATTTATCCGTTAGTAAAAAAGATGGTGGTGAGGCTGTTATGTGTTCCTCCCTAACAGTTGTCCTTGTAAATGCAGGTGTCATAGTCATTTATAACTTTACATAACACAACTTTTCTCATTTCACCAAAACCCTACCAAGGTTGCATGTGTGTGAAACAACTAGTCAGGAATAGAGTCTTCAGAAAAATTATGTTGTGCTCTTGGCTGGTTCCGGACCTCTGAGTCAACACTGAAAAGTGTGTTGTACCAACTAGTGGGCTGAAAACTAAGCTAGATGTGTTATCCACAAAATGTTTTTTTTTTATATATTTTTAATAGAAACGTGTTTTTAATGTGTTACCATTAATGATGCTTCTTTAGTTATGCATTTATATTTTTTCTGCTTTGGTGTACAGTTGCTGCTTGGATCCCTTAAATTATTATTTGGGGCTTAAGAGTAAATAATATTCTTCACACTCTGGACATATTTCATTACCCAAGACAATCCAACAGCTTAAATGTACAGCTCAGAAATGAACAACCTCATCATACATTTTCAGCAACACCTTTTACCTCATAAATTAATATTTAAGCAGTACGGGCTGTACGATCAGACTAAACCTGAGGCTACAAATATGTAAAAATGGAGCCTTAAGGCAGCAGCATGTGGAACAAGAAATCAGTATTCAGTATAGACAGGACCGGACTAAGAATATATGATAATGGAAGCGATGTAAATAACTTACTCCTTTCCTATTCATCAGTGGCCACAGGCCTCCAAGTGAGGACAGAAACCATTACAATGACGGATATGAACAAGAGTGGCGCTCTCATCGCACCCTGCTGCATGCTGGGAGCCAAGCAGGCGAGGTGGCGGGTAAAACCCGGGCCTGGGGACCTCCTGGGGAAAACAAATTATCACTGATGGTAAAAAGCTGAGTTTCCACCTTGGCCCAGACCACATTTTTACGATGACATTATATCATCTCCGCTGTGGGTTAGCGCCATGATGGAGAACAAGCTTTTTTTCCCTGCAGATTTAGTGGTTGGGCCTGTGAGAAGATGTATATTCACTTTATGGTCATTAGCCAGCGAGAAAAGTGCACCTTCGCTGCTGGTGTTTTGGCACCTTTCCCAATTGGTTTGAAAACGATAGCATGGCCCTTGTGGTATCATTTGAAACCCTGTAAATGCTTTCCGCTATTAGCTTAGCCTCTAAGGAGACATGTAAGTTTTAGCGAATATACAAAACATCACATCAATATTCATAATCCCTGCACAGCTGCGGTCCAGACATTCTTGTTTTGTGATTGTCTTAATATAGCTGAGAAAATTATTCACGTTTTGTCTCTTGGGTTTTGCTGATGTATGTTAATATGTTGATGTTAATTTGTTTGGGGAAAAGGTTAATAGACGTAACTTTAATGCTTGAATAATTGTTAATATATTAACATCAGCAATGTAGATCTGCAAGAATTATTTGCTATTTTGAATATTTTTTAAACTTTTCTTTGGTTTTTATTACATTTTTTTTGTCTTTTTGTCTGTGGATTTAAATTGTTAGCATTAATTTACTTCAGCACATGATTATTTCTGCTCGTTATTGTTGCCTCTTTTTCTTCAAACAGTCAGAGATGGCTCCATTTGAATTACTGTGTTCATTTCACCAGGGCATTGTCAACCTGCACAATCCTGAGGAATGGCATATGGCTAGTAGACCCTAGATATTTGCACACACACACACACACACACACACACACACACACACACACACACACACACACACACACACACACACACACACACACACAGCTCATGATGTGTAAGCATGCATACATCAGACCCCCAACCAGTGCATCCCTACAGAGTTATGTACATGCACACACAAACAACTTTGCAGCAACCTTGGTGATAAGAACCAAATAGTCTTTTTGACACAGTCAGACTCAGATTTAAGCCATGGGCCTATCTTTTTTCGGGGACACTCACAGGAAAAACAGGGCAGTTGGGTAACTAAGGGCTGAGTTATGTGACATATGGAAGGATCAGGAAAAATGACATGAGTAAAAGCAAGGAAGAGAGAGAAATAGGAAAAAAGACACAGAATCACCTTGTGAAACATGTCACTGTCAAACGCTCTTCAGATTTATCAAACCAGCTTTCTGTCTGGCTTTCCCTTCAGATAATTGGAAGGTAGCGTCTGTGCGCACAGAGCCACAGGGAGACAGAAAACATATTTTGGCAGGGCTTGACAGGTTAGACAGTGGTATATAAAAAAAGAAAGAACAAATGGTCTCTGGAGACAATAGCAAGAAGACTAGGAGAGGGCTGCAGTGGGTATGCGTGTGCACAACCCTGTGTTCATGGGTAAAATGTGTCCGTGTTTTTGCATTAACCCACAAACTTACTTGGGAACTTGTGTGTGTGTGTGTGTGTGTGTGTGTGTGTGTGTGTGTGTGTGTGTTTTCATGTAGCATCCTTACATCAGAGAGACCAGCAGTTTGTCTGCTGTGAAAGGTCACAGTTTAATTATCTGCAGTAACTCGACCACTGCTGTCTCTGTCAAGATGCACTAAGGGTGGGTGTCCACTTCAAAGAACAATGGCATTCAATACAGTACAGAGGCAACACTAACACAGTGGTGGTGTAAATATTGTGAATAGAAAGTCACCGGTTTCGTATGATTGACCTGCATGATCATTCTGGGTGGGGAAATTGAAAAGGCAGCACTTGCCCTTCCCTCATTTCCACCACCTTGAAGCACTGCACAAGGCACCTAACCCTTGTGGAGTGAACAGTTCAGACCATGGTTGAACTAGGCAGTTTACAGGTGTGAATGTGGTCTGGTAGTGTCTGCAACAATGTCTCTCACTTAAAGATCTCGGAATAAATAAAGCTAAAAAAATAAATTTTTCAAAACAAACCTTTGTCTCCAAAATAAGATACAGAAGTCTAGCTTACACAAGCCAGTTATGTCAGAATGTCAGAGCACTGCAGTTATATGGCCAATTAAAATCAATTATTCGTCATAGTTATACCATAGCAAGCATAAGGTCACATTTGGGTGCTGGTACAATGACCAGTGCAAGCAGTTCTCCGAAAGTAAGATACTTCCCGGAACTTGAAAATGCCGTTTCCACCTTTGGTTCATTCAAATGAAGCAGCAGAAAATCAAGTTATTTGTATTTTTGGGGGACTTTGAGAAACATGTATTTCTGATCTGATGTGTTGAGTTTATCAACACACTCAATGTCAACACTTGCAGCAGTTACAGAAAAAATGCTTGAAATGTAAATGAACTAAGGTTATTAATTAAACTCTCTCCAACTAGCGGATACATCCAAATCTGTATCTAAAAGGTATAAAGCACTCTTCGTTTATCTTTAGGCTACATAAATATGAGTGGTTCTTAAAGTGTCAACAGCTGTTAATAGGACAAGCTTCTCCTTCAGTCCATTAAATCCCTGCAGCCACCTGAAGGCAGCAGGACAGATGTGCTGATACGTCCGCAGCCTCTAATTTCGGAAGTGTAACGCCAGAGAACAATGTCATTATGCACGCTGTCCACCGTGTTTAGTTTGAGTTACTAACTATTCACATCTCACACATCATCATAACTGGGTATAGGCGTATGCGCTGTTTATGGATAGACACTGGGCTCATTAAATTTGTGCAAAACTGCCTCCTGTCCAACTTTTCTTTTCTTCGGGGGTGGAGGTAACAAATTATTTGTTAAAATATTTGGAACTATTACTTTTATTCAAGTACTAGCCTTCTTTTTATATTTCGTTTTTTTCTCGCAGCCGTTGCAGACACACACAAATCCTATGGTTAACTTTATTGTAGACTATCTAAAAAAATAAAAAAGAACTTGGCTAAATGAATTATTCACTGATTTAGCCTATTTCAGCACCCAGCAAGCACGCGGAGTGCCGCCAATCAAACACTCCCGAGATGTCACCTGACCAACAGGTGCGTGCTGGCTCAGACTGCACGCGGGGATGCTCCAGGCGGGATTTTTACCTTTGGGACTTTAAGTGAGGAGGACTTTCTGATGTGTTTGGGACGGTTTCTGTCACGTTATGACCGCGGAGATTTTTTTTTAACAGTTTGAGGAGGAAGAACGAGCAGATAAGTTGGACCTGGAGGAGCAGAATGTTGAGGACTTCGGGCTCACGGACTGATATCAGACAGGTGAGAACAACAACACACTCTACGGGTGTTTTCTGTGCGGCGTGTAAAAACTGCAGTCTCTTATTTAGCTCTGACCTGTGTGTGTGTGTGTGTGTGTGTGTGTGTGTGTGTGTGTGTGTGTGTGTGTGTGTGTGTGTGTGTGTGTGTGTGTTTGTTGCCGCACTCTGTTGAGTTATCAGTTGTAGTCCTTCATTCGTTGCCTTGGTGATAAAGTAGCCTATGCTATTGTCTTATTATTTCATTTCTGTAACACAATGCTTATTGCAGAGGCTTTTACATAAACACCTATGGGGTACAACATTGCATATTGTGTAGCTGTACAAAGAGAAGAAGTAAGAACACACAAGAACAAACAGTAAAGTCTCCTAGTGTTCGCTAAGGCGCAATGGATAAATAGTGGCATCACTCATCTAAGGGTGTACCTTCTTTCATAGTTTGCATTAATTAGACCCAGTCCCCTGTGACTTTTGAACAATTCAAAAGTGATCAATTGTTAATAATAGAAACAGACTACTCATGATGTAGTTTTAGGGCTGCTGCAAGTTTATACTTGAACATGTTTGAGTCATATTAAATCACTTAGCAATGACCACATGTTGAAGAAAATGATAGTTATTAAATCAGTTGATTGGAATAACATGAAATGACAGGTCAAATAATCACTTAGTCAGGCCTTTTTATTGTTTCACACTTTGGTTTAAGGGTTTCGGACTGGAGAGGACCAGCATTTTGAGCTCTGGAAACGCGTCACTATTTAGTGATGCATCAGTTAATTGAAAAAAAAACCCCAATGTAATCATTGCAGCTATGGACTGACAGATGGACTGACACTCACTGACAGTTATAAAGAACTTGCCATTAGCAGTGAGTGGTCAGCAGGATTGTAGCTTTGGCACCAGTGAGCGCTGCAGTTGACTCTGTTACTGACATTATTTGACATTGGATTTGGCTCCGGCCTGACCGGCTCCAACTTGGCCCCGCAATGGAACCCAGCTGATATTTTATGCATATTGTCTGAATTCTCGTGAAATAACCCGACCCGACATCAAACTACATCCTGCTGTTTGGGGTGATGTACTGCTCCTCACCTACTATGGGGTCGGAAAAAGGCTGTCTCTGCTTCCTAATAATGCCGTCCTCTATAGCTATCTGCATCCATTTTCTGCCCGCCCCCGCTGGCTCTCTTCGCTTAGTCCGAGCGTCCGGCCTCGTGAACGCTCCGGGAGGTCGTCATTTGGTGTGCATGCGGGCCCAGATAAAATGAGAATTACGACCTCGTTTAATGATGTCGTTTAAAATCATGCTGAGGCCTGAGATAGCATGGTGCCTCCCGTCCACTCTGTCTTTTTTTCCCTTTTCTTTTTTTTTTCTCCTGGTCTTGGGCAAGATGGTGATGAGCTGGGTGAAGCCAGGAGGACAGACGCATACACTGCAGACTGTTGCCGGAAGGGCCATGAATGGTGGATTTTAAAGATTATTTTAATGGATTTTCTTTTGTCTCTTTTTGGATAGTGGAATGTGACAGAAAATAATGGAGGGACAGGTAGAGGTCACCCAGGCTGGCCAGAAGTATGTGGTCACCTGAACAGTACAGCCATGTGTGATGTGTCCTTCCAAAAGCACTGGGCGCGGTTGTACTGCCATCACTGCCTTTTTCACAAGAACCTGGATGCAGGTATTTGCTCCAGTTCTGCCAAAAAAGCATTGGCGAGATTGGCAGCTGTTGTTGGATGTTGGGGCCTTGTGTGCGGTCCACATTTTAATCCATTCCAAAGGTGTTAGATAGGGGTTAGATCAAAATCTTAAACTGAAAAATATTTTTCTTCATGGATTTGGTTTTGTGTGTTACTGTACTGCAGCGTAATCAGTGGGTTCACAACCCCCATTTCTGAAGCTTCTTTCTGGCTGTCTTGCTTTATTTTCTTCTTTCATTTGACCTGTTAGGGCAAACATTAGAGGGTAGATCCATCACAAATTATTTTGTTAAATTTGTTTTCTATGTAGCAATTTGTGTGTAGGTGCCTGCTGTGGCAAATTTGTATTTCTGATGAGCAGCAGCAAATGCATCCGCCCTCTACGCTTAACCCACATCTGTTGGAATCATTAGCATCACCTCCTACTTCTCAATTCTGCTTGGTACCCCTTCCCTGATTAAAAGAAAAAAAAGAAAAAGAAAACACGGTTTGATTTATACACAGGCCAGCTGAGCAATTGTCCACCCCGGCGCTGGCTATCAAGGGCATCTCCCATCTGACTATAAATAATCAATAATTTCAGCTAATGACCCTACAAGTTCCCCTTTAGACGAGGTCGAGCTTCCACTTGGCAGGCGCCTCTCTGCCCCCGCAGAGTGGACAAGCTATCCGACATTAGCTGGCGCTGACACAGCCTCCCTGACGGACTGAAGGACCGGCTCTCCTCTGCTGTGACAGAAAGCGCACCGTCTCAAACACTCAGCTGTCTTTTTCAGTCCCTCTGTCTTTCCAATGGGACAATCTGCAGTTGTTGTGCCTAATTTCTCAGTGTCAGGAAAGATATGTGAGAGTGGTGTCAACTCCCCAAAGGTTAGAGATGACTGTCAAACTGTCCTGTGGAAAGAATATGATCTGTATGTTAGCCTGTAAAGATGGCCTCTTTGCCATTTCATCCCTGGCTAACACAAGTTAGTGCATCAGGATTTACTCATCATGTTGAATTTGTATTTTTAAATCTCCAGCATGGCTTGCTCGGGAGATGAAGCAACATTTCATTTTTCAAAAAAGAACATGGTTAAGCCGCCGTCTGGTGTGATTTTGCGTGTTTGTTTTGTCATCATTGTTACAGAGAAAAATCCACAAAACCGTACAGTTACCCCGATGGGCAAATGAGTTTCAGATTCAAAACTGCAGAGCGTATCGGCGCCCAGCTCAGTCTCCAAGGTTTGAGGGAAAGTCGTTTCCCAATAGTTTTGTTTTGCTCTCGCCCGTTGGGAATGATACATATGCTTGTTTTACAAAATGATGTAGTCTGAATACCTAATAATGTACTGCGCTCCAGAGTCTGGTTCAATTCCTGCTTTAGTTAGCCTGGAAGGGGTTGGACTTTAATTATACATGTTAGAAACAAATCAAAAATCAAAGTGACTGCTTGTCAAATCGGAGTTCTTAATTAGCTAAGAGCATAAAAACCAAACAAATCAGCAACTCTTTTTTCCCATATATCTTTTCTTGTAGTTTTGTGTAGTAAAAGTATCTGCAAAAGAGGATGAAGTGTGGGCAGAATAACAATGAGCTTAAAACAAAATGCAAGAGGACTTTGATTGAATTTATAAATTCATCACAACTTTCTCAACACTCTCACGCTGCTTATAGCTGAAATATTAATTAGCTGTGCTATAATCTGCTTCTCTGAGACAGGCATGGCATCAATTTTACATGGGGCTGTCACAAACGCTGGCATGTGTCTTCATTTCTTTGTTTATCATATACGTCATGAAGTAATTAAAAAATCTGGGCCGCATGACATGGTTGAAATTGCCAGCCATTCATGTCTGTCTTCTGTCGCTCATGGTAACAACTGGATTCAAGCTTGAGCAAAAGCATGAGGCTTGTTTTATTCCTTTTTTTAACATAGTAGAAACAATGTGAATCATAAGAAAAAAAAAACATCATGCATGCTCGCAGCAGTGCCAGCTTCTCTGTGAGAAGACCTGTCATACCCTCTGTCTGACATGGGATTCACACAAGGGGGGCGGACATGTTTCTGTTGTCTGAATGCAGAAGAGAAACAATGACGCGCGGCTTCCTTCCTTCCTCTCTTGTTTTCCCTTCCATTTATTTCCCACGCCGAGTCGTCTGTTATAGACTTCTTCTGCATTATTGATAAACCCTGTCCCCAGAGTCAACACGTTCTGTTTACTGGCACTCCACGGTGTCTGGCGCAGGCTCGTTCGCAGTTTAGTATCTGCTGAATACCGCCATCCTTGACCTCTTCCCCTCATCCCTCGCTAGATGACTTTGCTTATTAGCTTCCACCCACTTTGACTCATTGTGCAGATGTGGGACGATTTGCAGACTTGTCTACAACCAAATTAGTCATCATCAAGTAAATAGATCAGTTTGACATCAGCTTGACATAGGAACTTTGACTAGTGGATGAATCATTCATAAGAGATAAATTGTTATGTTGAGCAAAAATGAAAGGAAAAGATTCAATAAACAAATGATATGAATACACCTGGATAATACAGCAGTTTTAGTTAAAAAACTATGTATCTTGCAGGCATTTCACTATTGTCAAAGACAACGCGGAATGATTTGCCTAATTGGACGTTTCTCTCTTGAGCAAGACATGCTAATTTGAATTGCCTTTATTACACCAGGTAAAAGTGAAGAGAGAACAGGGACAAAGGATAATAAAGGAAAATGCTAGTGTTGTTTTAATTGAGTTACATTAAATTGAATTACTGTCGGAATCCCTCTTATCAAAATTGTCTAACATTAATCATAACAAATCAATATATTTTCTCATTATTCCATTTAAACTGTATGGATCTTCCCCCATACCTCAATATACATAGTTCAGGTACCTGTTGTTTGTAGCGTGGTGGAATAGAAGGATATAATATATCGTATGCACTGCTGCTGTTACACTGTAGCATTTGCATACAATTAATTCTGGGCAGCAATTTAGTACAACAGATTTATATGACACAGCTGTGCAGCCTCTGTGCTTGGCAGCTGGCTGCTTAGTGTATAGAGGAATGTTTTGATGAATTGACCGGCAAACATGATCTGCAGGAACATATGCAGCCACTCCACAGTTGTGTAGCTCTTCTTGCTCTGCTACAACTAACGATCAAACTCCCTTCAGTACAGATAAATGGCATTTAACTCCCAGACACCAAGTTTCGGCTCTGTTGCTCCCGTTAGTCAGCGGCATCGGCAGGTGACCTAGAGGAACTCTGGCGGTCTCTCAGCAGCTCTTGACTCTCCATCACAGAGCGCTAGACGCTCGGCTGCCACAGCAGCACTGAGCGGCGTCAGCCTTGGCATCCATTTCAGCCTCTGCCACCTGTCCCACTCTGTCAGTGTCAGAGCACATTTGATGAGCAGACCAAAAGCCATCGGCTAGATATAACTGCTGGCTCACAGAAGGGTTCCTTCATGGGTCATTACGGACCAGAAAAGCGGGCTGCGTTCGAAAGCCATTACCGCAGGCACTCGGGGTGTTGTGTAGTTTTTGGGGCTCTGGTTGATACCAGTGGAAGAGTGTCGGTTTATTTAATTGTATCCTATCATGTGGGATCATGTAAGATCAGAATGTCCAGGTGGATGGGGTGAGGGCAGACATAGCAGGGTGTCAGAGGCTTCCTGTCTGACCCACCATAATTGAACACTCTTAAAAATGTCCTTCACTCCCAAACAACTGAGCTGCAGCTGAGGTAATTGAAACATATCTTGTCCAATGTCTTGGGGCTCACAAAGAGTTTGCTTTATGTTGGAGGTCTGATTTAGTGCATTATCTCCATAAACATTTGCTCTTTTCTTCAAATTATTTCTCTTCAGGTCTTTCTTACAGATTCAGACATGCTCACAGCCCATTTAATTGGCATAATACATTAGTGCTTGCAAGAAGACAAAGAGAAAAAGTAAAGCAACCACTGTTTCAGAACACCCTAAGCTGCAACACATTGTTCATTGTTGTGTGAGACTGAGAGCCATATTTATTGAAAATAAATACCTCTCTTTAGCATCATACATTCACTTCACATACAGCATTCTGGATTGATTACCCTTTTGCCCAAGAACCATTGATGTGTCTGATCAAGATGTATCGCATTAAAATGCTATCCTCCTTGCTCTAGCATCTGTTATTTTCCTCTAAATACAGGCCTCTTAGACAGGGTCACTCCATACATCCTTTAAATCAGTTTGAATGAAGACATTCTTCTTTCTGCTAATACATCAGTTAAATTGCTCGTATAACTGGACACTCCAGTAAATTTTGATTAAAGACCTCTAACACTTTGGCGCCTGATGGTCGTTGGAAAGGAGAGCCCCATGTCATAAACTTGTTGTACAACTCTCACGATGAAATATAAAGCACTATCTATTATGGTTGCTTCGTTCTGTCCCCAAACTGATAAGCAGTGTGTGGAATAATACATTATGTTAAAATATAGAGATAAAAGCTTAGGTTCATTAATTTATCTAAAATGTTAATATTTTCTCAGGGCAAAAAAAGGCGGAATAATTTAATACAGTTCAACTCTTTTACAAACCGGTCCAGTGATAAGTGGGAGTTATCTGATTGCGCTGGCCTTGTTGAATGCTAAACAGTGTAATATTTTGGAGAATTAAATTATCTCAGGCTGTTTCATTCAAAGCCCTGCATAAATAGACCGATAAGGACGTTTCAAGACTCATGGCATTCCCAGTTCCTAAGAATCTCTTACAGTCATATGAAAAAGTTTGGGAACCCCTCTCAGCCGGCATTATAATTGACTCTGCTTTCACAAAAAAAATATAAAAGTGGTATGTCTTTAATTTACCAGGAACAGCTAAGTACTGGGATGTTTTCCAAACAAAGATTTTTTGAAAAGCAGTATTTGGTTGTATGAAATAAAATAAAATGTGAAAAACTGGCTGTGCAAAAATATGGGAACCCTTGTGGTTTTGTTGATTTTAATGCCTGTAACAGCATGTAAAACTGATGACTTTAAACACCAAGTTGGTTGGATTATGTTGTTAAGCCTTGAACCTCATAGAAATGTCTGTTTAATCATGAGAAAATGTATTTTAGGTGCCTAAATGCAAGTTGCACTTCTCTTTGACTCTCTGCTGAAGTGAGACAGAATGGGATCATCAAAACAGCTCCCAAAAGATCTGAAAAACAAAGATTGTTCATTGTCATGGTTTAGGGGAAGGCTACAAGAAGCTTTCCCAAAGATTTCAATTGTCAATTTCGACTGTAGGGAACGTTGTCAGGAAATGGAAGGACACAGGCATAGTGGCAGTTAAACCCAGGCATGGCAGACCAAGAAAAAAACAGGAGCGGCATAGGTGGAGGATTGTGAGAATGGTTGCACACAACCCACAGATCACCTCCAAAGGCCTGCAAGAACATCTGGCTGCAGATTGTGTATCTGTACATCGTTCAACAATTCAGCGCAATTTGCACCAAAACATCTGCTTTTTATAAAGACCAAATAACTTAATTTTTATCTCATCAGTCCAAAGCATTTTCTTTCAATATGAAGCTGGCTTGTTTAAATGAGCTTTTGCATACTCCATGCAACTGTATCTGTGGCGTGGGCGCAGAAAGGGCTTCCTTCTCATCACCCGGCCATACAGATGTTTTGGTGCAAATTGCACTGAATTGTAGAACCATGTACAGATACACAATCTGCAGCCAGATGTTCTTGCAGGTCTTTGGAGGTGATCTTTGGGTTGTTGCAACCATTCTCACAATCCGCCGCATATGCCGCTCTTGTACTTTTCTTGGTCTGCTAGACCTGGGTTTAACTGCAACTGTGCCTGTGTCCTTCCATTCCCTGACAACGTTCCTTACAGTAGAAATTGACAATTGAAACCTTTGGGAAAGCTTCTTGTAGCCTTCCCCTAAACCATGACAATGAATAATCCTTGTTTTTAAGATCTTTTGGGAGCTGTTTTGATGATCGCATTCTGTCTCACTTCTGCAGAGAGTCAAAGAGAAGTGGAACTTGCATTTAGGCACCTAAAATACCTTTTATCATGATTAAACAGACCTTTATATGAGGTTCAAGGCTTAAAGGCCTACTTCACCAGTTTGAATATGAAGGTGTATTGAATTCTGAGATCCTATGTAGTATAGATGTGCAAAAAAAATACGTACTTTGTAAATATTACTGTGATGTCACAGTAAAAGACATCACAGTAATATTTACAAAGTACGTTTTTTTTAACCCTATATTTCTCTTTCTGTGATGTCACGAGAAGGAGAAATATAGGGTTAAAAAAACACTCTTTCTGCCTTTTCTCAGGCTAGGATGAACCGATTTTAATTTTTTTTGCACATTTATACTACATAGGATCTCAGAATTCAATACACCTTCATATTCAAACCGGTGAAGTAGGCCTTTAACAACATAATCCAACCAATTTTGTGTTTAAAGTCCTCAGTTTTACATGCTGTTACATGCATTAAAATCAGCAAGACCACAAGGGTTCCCATATTTTTGCACAGCCAGTTTTTCACATTTTATTTAATTTCATAAAACTAAATACTGCTTTTCAAAAAATCTTTGTTTGGAAAACATCCCAGTACTTAGCTGTTCCTGGTAAATTAAAGACATACCACTTTTATCTTTTTTGTGTGAAAGCAGAGTCAATTATAATGCCGGCTGAGAGGGGTTCCCAAACTTTTTCATATGACTGTATCTGACTCAAGTGAAACATTCAAGTAATTTTCTATTATTAAAACAAATGTTTTGTAAGTAAAGTCATTGATGTATACAGAAGTTTTCTTCTACCCCACAGTTTGCAGTGCGAGTTGATTTTTTGGAATGGAAATACTAAAAAACACTAACATTATTTAACATCTAACAAAACTGAAAGCAAAAGCACAGCTCACACAAATAATAAAAAATGCAAGAAAAACAGGTGTGTGAACTACTAGGTTTGAGAAGCAGCTACTCAAACAGTGGCAAGGTTGCCAACAAAATTGCAATTGTATGTATGGACAGTCGGAGGCTGAGCTTTCTTATTTTTGACCAAAGTATGACGGGCCAAATATCAGTTTTGACTAACATCTGAAGGCCCTGACTCAAGCAAAACCGAACACAAACTCATTAAATTGATATAAAAAGAGGAAAAAATGCTGGTGAAGGTAAAGGGATAACGTCTGGGAGTTGTTCAGTGGATGAGTGTGCATTGTCTTGGAGCTGATCTCAGGGTACTGTATTTTAGAACCAAACTAAGCCACTTTCATTGAAGTTTCATCTTATTTCCTCAGGGCTTGACACTGCACTTTTCTATGATGCACCCATTCCTTGAGTACTGTTTATCAAACTTTTTGGGATTTTTTAAAGACAGATTAGCATTTCATAAGTGTTTTTAACTTAAAATGTGTGTTTAAACATCCCAAAAATAAACCATAGACGCCATAACGGCATACCTTTTTTTTATTATAATCGTCCTTCTCAAAATACATTTTCCTTCTAACGGATACGACCTCGCTCATGTTATTTGTCAGATATTCTGTTAACAGGGAGTGAAAGCCTCTTTTTTGTTTAGTTATTGCTGTTTGCCAGTCTCAGTTTGTTTTACCTGTCCTTTCGTCACATCATTGTGACTGTCAGTTTGTCTTCCTCCTGAGTGGAGACCTCTGGACCTTCTTTGAAAGTAACAATAAACACTGTTGTATTCTGTGAAAGGGAAGGTATTGACGCACAGCACAGTTTGTGGGGTCAGTTTATTATCATAATGCTGCTTGTCAATGGACACACTTTTCAGCATCAAAGCTATTTATTTTCATCCCTGGGCTTTTTCTTCATGGACTATAAAAAAACATTCTATGGATTGGTGATATGATCAAAGTTCAAAAGGGTACTGCACACTAAGGAAGGAAAACATACACGTTAAGCATTGTGTTTGAAGAAATTCATCAATTTAATGAGACACAGATAAAACAAAATAAAGGATGGTGAAAAACAAAAATCACTGTGAGTTAGGCTCCAAATATGCTAGAGCCTACATTTCACCTTATGCAACCAGTGGTAACTTTTTAATGATACTGCAATGCAATGTTCGGAGAATAGAAAGAATAGGATCTCAAATTATTTAGACTTGGGAGCTTTTCATGTGTTATGCCATTGCACTCATTGCCTTCATCAATGCCTATTAGCCATTATAATTGGTTTGTAAACAAGTGAGACCAGATAGTTCCTTTTTAATTGGCCAAAGTCTGAACATTATATGTTGTTTATTATGTATAAGTGACTGCCTGCTATGTCATTTGCAGCCATTTTGCCACCATGTTCTGAACATGCTAAGTGAGGTACAAAGACGTCAGACTCTGATCACATCTAAACATCTGACATGGATGGTTTTTGCCACATGAATGTTCATAATTACGGTCTAAATTATATGAAGTGACGGCAAAGCTCCTCGAGAGCCACAGAATAAATTATATTATATGTAGTACTCCTCATAACCAGTAAAGTGACCTTTTTCAATGTGTAAAATAGTTTGAATGCCCTTTTAAGCACAACAAGCTAATTCCCGGTTGGTATTAAGTAGCCTCTGGGATTATTCAGTAACTGCTAATATCAGGAAACATAAAATACCTCTCACACTGGAATTGGAAATGTAAATGTCATTGCTCTTGAATGCATACCCAAATGAACTCAGAAACCAATATGTGATGCTTACATTTGCAAATCGTATAGCTCCCATGAAAATCCTGTTTTGCTTCGTTTCGCCCCAGGCTGGAGTGAGAAAAAAGGTTGGCGAACGAGAGTAAAAAAATTGATCCATGTAATTTTCCATGTTGAAGAATCGGTGGCAATCTTTTCTTAAAATGTGAGTATATGCCAAACACATGGATGGGATTTGCCCAGTTTAAGTAGCAGCTTTATAGATAAAACAGTGTTTACCCCAATGAGCTGATAGCAATGCTCAGACATACCTTATGGGAAATAACATAGCTCGTGAGGCTGTGTAAGAAAGGTTTAGATTTTCACTGCTGCTGCACAGTTTCTTAGCTCCCAGGAGCTGATCTAATCCTTGTGTGCTCTGCCAATTGCCAGAAGGCACTGAGGCAATGAACGGGCAACCAGTGGTTTGAAAGGCTTGAGCTTTGCAACATTTTGAGAAGTAATAGGTTTCAGTGTCTGATGCTGCTGCGCTAATAGGATACAACGTACAGAGGACACACTCTCTGGGGAATGTGAATGTTTACTTTTCTGCATCTGTTATTAAGACTTGAGACTTGAGATATTGATCCCAGACTTGACCAACTGAAGACACTCCCTTAATAATGCAATGAAAGACAACAATGGGCTGGTCTGGTCTACAGCTTATATATTGAACTTGTCATTATTAGGTCTAGATGTATTGACAGGACTTGGTTTCAGCTGATTAAAAGCACTAATCAAAACTTTTAAGGGAAAACGTCCTGCCATTGCAAATCATTTTAAAGGTCAGCATTCAGAAACTGTAGGACTTGCCATGTACCTGCAATTTGCTCATGAAGACTTGAGTCTGGACTTGGAGTAACCCCATAAGACAAAGATAAAGACAGCTCTGACTGCCACTGTGAAATGTTTTACTGCAGCAACTATCAGTTGCTAGGGACCACAAAATATGGGCGGAGTGTTAAGCTACTATCTGGAGCAATAAATGGACAGTGCATTGTCCCTGTTAAAAAAACAAGACCATTAAGGTTTCACTGTGGGCACATTGTTGAAAACTGTCTTTCCATTTGACAGACCAATATTTGTGTTGGCATTTCTGATATCAGTTGTACTTTTGACGACAAGACCATTTTTTTTAATATATATTTTTGTAAATGCTAATTGGTATTTAACTTCATACGACTCAATTGTATAGCGGCTTTAATAATTTTTACTTAAAGAATCGCTGCCTGAATTGATTATAGCACAGTTAACACAGGAGAAGGAATGTCAGCATGAGAACAATGTTCCACTTCAAAGGTCATATGCTTATTGTATTACATATGTTGCTTAACAGCTTCATATTGAATAATGGTTCAGATAAAGCCAGTTTTAACTTGGACATGTTTTCAACTTTTTACCTGCAATCATCTAATGCAACTGTTTAAGGCCATTTCTGTTCTTATGCTGTTAGTTACCTTGATGTTGGTCCGACTCACCTGGCTGCCTATTGTACGTGGTTTTGGTTAATCCTTAACGTAGGCTTGTATCTTTTGGGTTCATCTTTGGGAAATGCTTTGAACCAAGGAAGATATTCTTGTAAAAGCTGCAGCTTTCATCCTGTTCTCATTTCAGGGGACCACGTTGTGTGAAATAATGCTGTTGGTCACCTCCCATGAAGTAAGGATACATTTTTTTGGAGACGGTTAAGCCTCACTGTGGATTTCTCTTCCCATTAGATAATGAAATCACTTTAGAGATTGCACGATTTTTCTGTTTTTTATTTTTATGATTACAGAATTGAACATGTTAATCCTGACAACACACCAACACTTTTGACCCCATCCCACAACACAACCCCCCTCCTGTTATTTGTTGCTGTCCTGACTTCTAATATAATGATGCCACAGGATACACATTGCCCGGCTGCTGCCAGCAAGACAGGCAGGTCATGATGCAGAATTAATGACTGTGCGCTGTGGTGAGAGGTTTCTCCCGGGACGTTTTATTTTCTAACACCGAGAGCTCGGTGCAACACTATGGATTCCCATCTCCCACTGGTCGTTTGTCTCCAAGCCCCCAGCTACAGTTGGAGTTGCTTTACCTTTCCGGCTTCATACAGGTTTATTATGCTGAAAACACAACATTTTACTCATTACAGACTAAAATGTATTATACATTATTTATTGAAAGTTCTGTTAGCTTGCATGGGGCCGATTCCAGCAGCCTTGCACCTGCATAGTTAGATGTGGAGATGTACAGAAAGAAAGACAATAATATGTTAGACCCTTAACACTCTCTTTCGGAAATGTTTAGGTTTTTTGCCAAATGCCATCCAAACCCAAACCTCTAACCCGCAACAGTGTTCCACTGGCTACTGCCACCCACAACCTAAATCAACCTTTTTTTGTGGTTCTGTCATCTCCAAATTCCGATTAGATCTTAATGTAATTGCGTCATTTTCATTTAAATGAGAAATTATCATCATGGTACCTATTTATATTCCAGCAAATCCTGGGGCATACTGATTATTGGAAAATGTCAAGCAAAGCCTTGTCTGAAAACACAATGAGCTGCTTGACTTGGCTCAAATCATATTAACTTAGTGGGAAAGCTTTGATTATAATGCCTTAAAATTAAATTTGAACAGAGTTAATGGAATTATTTAGCTCGACATGGGTTTGTGAGCATTGGGGCTATCGCAAACCCACCTGAGCCTACTTTATACCTGAACGCTTCTGGGAAAATAATATGGAAATGTAAGAAAGCAAAAGCACACTTTTCATCATTCTACAATTTTTTCATCTTGATAAGACTAAAGTGTATAACTGCATGCCCTTGGCAATGAATAGAGTACAATAATAAGATGTTGTCAGAGCAGTTTTCATATATTTCTATGAGTGAAAAATCCATCCTATAATACTGTAATTAGCCACTTGAGTAAACATTCCTTTTGACACAATATTGTCAGAATTTGGAACTGCTTCTATTCAGCAGAACCAACAAAACAGAGGTACAGAAACACTGTGAACAATATCTGCATCTTTATTTCAGGATAACAATAATAGGCTTTCCAACTTCAGTGATCAAATCGATGAGGAATATCCTCAGTTCAGTGATAGTGCCCTGAACCTGACTGATTCCTAGCTAACAGTTGTGTGTAGCTGACCAGTTCCCCTCTCGTTCTGAGATTGTTTCAGTCTGAACTTTGCGATTGATGCTTACAGTCATGACACTGCCTCTCCCTCTGCATGAGCAGCTGCAGGCCTTTTAGATTGATCTCAGCTTCACAGTGAAGAGAGAAGAACCCACACACATCAGCTGGAGCAGCTTTAGACTGGGCCTTTGTGTGCAAACATTCTCATCCTGCTTTCATCCTGCAGCTCTCCTAGCTTTTAGCTTGTTGTTTTTTCTTCTGTTATGTCTATTTATTTGCACCATTCCATGCAACCATTGTTTCCAGTCATCATTGCATGGTAAATCAGTTTAAATGCATTTTTGAAAATAATGAATTCCATTAATGAATTCCAGAAATAAAATTGATAATGGAACTAAACAAACATTTTAAAAACACTATAAAATTAATAGAGACCAAACCATGCCTGGCACATTACATTCAAATTCAGAATACCATTGGCATGGTTTACAATATGGTTGGCTGTGACTTTAAGTATGCATGGCATGTGGCAAACTCATTGTATGATAGTGTACTTCAAAAAAATTTCCATCCCGTTTTAACTGGATTTTCTTTTTCTTTTTTCCGCCTCTTACGATCAAACTTTTATTGAAGTGCTAAGGCACATTCTTTGAACAGTTTCATGAGTGTTTGATCTCTGACAGCATTGCACATTTAATGTGGGCTTCAACACACTTAAGTGCACAGTGTATAGCCCATGGCCACACTCTGATGTTCTAAATACTTGCATAGAAACATAAAATATCTCTTAAAGAAACCCAGAAAGCTTCAGCTGCCTGATGATGCAACCAGATGCACTATGTTCTGTATTTTCCTAATTGTTTTGAATGTGTGCCTTGAAAATCACAATTTTTTTCGTTCAATTTCAGAGGTTTTTCCCAGTTTTAAAATATAACTTTGAAGTTAGGGTAGATTTGGGACACATCTCGGAATATCGGAAAAGTTTTTTTTTTGCATGCCATGCTGATGAGTATAAGACAGATGACTTATTTACAAAAAACTTAAATGAGTGCATTTTTATCTAATTGTCTGGTTTTGAACCTTACAATATGTGCTTAAACCAGTTGCATAAGCCAGCGTTTAAATTCTTACATAGGAGACATAATACATTCCTGGTATAATACATTTCTTTGATGACTTAGGTTTTTCTTTGTGTGAACCATGGGACTTAACACTCCACTTTTGAAGGTCGATGTAATTCTCTGTTTCAACAAAAAAAGAAATGGTCGGTATGTTAGAGAGAAAACACTGAGACACAGACGGATGTTTGCAGGGTGTGGAGTTGTGTTTGCTTAGTGTTGTGTTGTTCATTTTCAACAGTGGGACTGCAAAATGGTTGAAGGAAAATGGTGGATTTGTGCTATTATATCTTTCATGTGTACCATGTACCAAGTTCTGTTTGTGTATGGTTCTATTATATAGCTATTTGGCCATTTTAAATCTCATAAATAAAATACGTCCACACAACTTTAATAAAAACAACTAATTTACATAAGTTTAGAAGTAAGCCGTGCTTTACCTGGATCAGTACTTGCTTTAAGTTTATGATAAGGTTCAATAATGAGCCGAAATTATGTTCTGAAGCTAAGCATATTGGAAGAACTTAATCAATGGCTGGGTATTTTAGAGGATTTTGTATGTGAAGAGGCTTAGGGAAAACTGAGTAGAGAAAAATGACTTAAAGAGGACCTATTATACTACTTTTCTGGTCTTAATTTCTTGTTTTACACTGCTATAGAGCAACCTGACACGAATCACATCACAAAAAACTATGTAGATTTTCGGGAAGCTCTTTCTCTTATTTTGGCGATCCAGCACGTCCTGTCAACACTTGAGTGTGTGTGCTTCGGCCATCTCCGCTCCCTCCGCCTGTGCTTCGGCAATCTCCGCTCCCCTCCCCCCTCCTGCAAACCCCACTCCGTTGTGATTGGTTACCTTCCTTCCGGAACACTTTCAGTGGCGGGAAGCGCGAGCATGGACCTATACGGGCGCGAGGCAGACGCGAACAGGGAAGTGACAGCATTACTATACATGGAAACATCCGCGTGGTGACGACACCAAGTTACATGCGACGTCACAAAGTTACGGAAGGGTAGACCGCTTTGAACACGTGACTTCTCGACTGGCTAGAATAGTGTTTAGTGCTCTGCACAGACACCCCAGACGGTCAGCAGGGAATACGTCGAAATGCATGTAAGTCATTATTTGATAATTTAGTATGGTTAAGCATGACTATGAATCATCATAACAACGTTTATAGGTCATAAAAGTCAAAAAGCATCATAGGTCCTCTTTAATGTGCTTTGAGTTTCATCAGCCATTCGCCAAACTTGCTGTTTGTTAAGTTGCACATGTGTCATATGGGAAATAAATAAGAGAAGATTTTTAGGTGTATTTGCTTCCTATTCTATTCTTTTTTTTCTCTCTCTCCTTAGCCATGCATTTCTCATCCGGTCTGCGAGTAGGCCTAATGAATAATTTAATTCCCTTAGTTCCGTATTATGGGGAGGAAAATATATATTTAGTATCCGATGGATATTAATGTTAATATTGCCAAGCGTATTTGAATCCAATACAGTTTGTGACAATGCAATCTCCTTCAAAATGTATTGCACAGACATGCACCACACAAATATGCGGTGTTGTGTTTTTTTTTCGTGCCTGAAATCAGTAGCCTGCTCCTTCTGTAATCCTCAGCATATTGGTTTGTGACAAATGGCTCACTCTGAGTCAAGAGGAATGGAGAGCATTTGTAAACAGCCAGTAGCATTCAATAGCATTATTTACTGAGACATTAATCTTGATCCATGTAAGCAGGGGCTTTCTAATCAGTATATTATCCTAATGATTTGGCTTGAGTATTATTACAAAACCTATATGAATCTGAATGATTTTGGACTAGCCAGCCATAGCATCTGGTCAGGTAACAGTCAAGCCCCTAAAACCACATCAAGTATGTGATGATCAGTGGGTTAATACTGTAGAAACTAGAGTATGCTTTATACAGTTATGATTGAATACGGTATTGGAACTCTGTAAGTGGCTTTTTTGTTGGGGTCCTGATTTAAGAAGGCAAATTCATGTATGCAAGTGATCAAACGTTTATAAAACAACATAAATATCTGTACCAATGAGTAACTTCCATAAATCTTATCAACAAATTAAGCCAAGGGTGGTGTGGGGGCAAACTTGAGCGACGTGTCCTCCTGCACTGTGTAGCTATGTGAAAACTAATCTGCAAGCAGAAAATAAACACATTTATTGATTTAGTATTGCTATGTTAAAGTGGTTTAAAACTGTATTGCCATAGCTGTCTTCCTTTCAAACATTTCAGCACCAGGGACAGCGACTGTACAGCCATCTATCCGTACAGGCTCTAGAAGGCTGGTGAGCTTAGATTGATCATTCTTGAGGAATTACAGGAATTCTCCACAGCTGCTATATCTTCTTATGTTACACTTGAGTGAAATGGACACTTGAAATAAGTTTGTGAAGTTGTAATCCTTATCTATAATCCCTTCATGCTGTCTAGGTTGTAGCTGATGCTCATAACTCAACAACGTGAACTGATACTGTATATGAGCTTTAACTTGTCCAGTCTTCCAAAACAGACTGTTCCTAATAGCACATTTCTGCACTGCAAAGAGTGTTGTTGTATCCAGTTGCTTTGGTGTTACAATATGCTAATTTAATGTTTAGTAATTTCGCAAACCGCCACAGAGTGTGTGTTATTTTCTGTTTGGGAATGAGAATGGGAGCAAAGGGAGGCTTTGCCTTGGTGACACCTTGTAATGGGGCTTTTATATTTATTACAATGGGCTCACATAGGGAGTGGATTATTGCACCTGGCTGCTTGTAATGGCATTCTGTCCTGCTGGACCACCGCTACACTGGAATCCTACAGGATCGGCAGCTAAGACCCTGTTGGGGACCCTGATAAATCCACGGGCTTACACTGCTGCCTTTGAAGGGATAGAAATCACTACATCACTCCTGACACAAGGTTAAGCAGTGGGAGACATTGTACCAGTCATTTGCTAATGTATTCATCCTGCTGCTCTACTGGATTACAGCGGAACACTGTTCTTTCATAAAAGTTACACCATGTTTTCAAACGTTCATACTGCGAAACACAAGTCTCATATTAAACAGGAGTTCCCAGCTGTCTGGTGGAATTCAAGCATAATATTTGGGAAGAAAAGGGTAGAGACATGGTAAGGTTTTGTTCACCTTTAAACCAATTACATTACAATACAGATAACTTTTTTGTACCCCAAAATGAATCCCATCCATCAGTTTTTTTTCAGAGTTGATTATCAATTTCAGAATTTTTTTAAATGCTTTGAAAATGTCTGAGGACAAACTTCAAATTGTAACTAACCCACGGAATACCAGGTCAGAACACCATACCTTTGTTTCATCACTGTTTGAGCCATTCATGTAGGGAGAGGCATGAAGATGGCTGGCTCCACCAAAAGAAAACGGCAAAGAAAAAAGACAAAATTTACGTCATTAAAGCCTAAAACATGAAACCATGGATATTCATTTCCAGCTTGGATCACCCTGATTTAGCTCTACCTGTAATCCCCATAAACCCCTGGATCTAAATGACAGTCCGCATTGGCGGGCAGTGCATGTGCCCCCATGTGGCTCTGACCAATCAAAGCAGTCTGGGATTTTTTAAAGAGACGATTTTGAACCTGAAAATTAGCACAATATGAGACCTTTAATAAATCCATGCAAGTTTAAGGTAGGCAAGTGCCATCAAATCATCAAAGGAACGTAGAAGTAGCTGAAGCTGACCCTATTTCATTACTGAAATGGTGTAATCCATGGATTCTGCATTCAAATGTGAGCAGGTATTCACTATTCTATCGGCTTCAATTACTGCGAGGAAACCGTTGTCTTTTTAGCATTAGGCAGGAAAAACGATAATCTTTTTGCAGATAGGACTTTGTGACTAGTAATGAGAGGGCTGCTCTATTTCTGCATGGTGTTTAAGATTTAAAAAAAAAATGTGTGTGTGTGTGTGTGTTGCATTATGCTTTCTACTGATATCTTGCCTTTCGTCTTCCTCCTCCAGCTTGCTCTTTCCCTTTCCATCTTGTCATTGTGCTCTCTTCCTTTTCTAAGACTGTCCTCTGCCTCATCACTTTATATTCTACACCTTCTTCTTCTATTCTTTTCTTAACACCCTCTCCTGCATTCAGGTTCTCCTCATGCTCTATGTTATGTTCCTCTCAACTCTCTTCTCTTTAAGATGGAGTCAGCAATTCTTGAGAATGCTTGTTTAAATTAACTTTTTGTGAAAATCTTGGAATTTCTCTTCACAATCCAACATAGGCTCTGTAAAGGGTTATGTTTCTACCTTGGGCTCCCTTTGTTTACATCGCCTTCGTTTACATAACCAGTTTATTGAGCCAAGGCTGTGTATTAACAACAGATTTATTTTCAGTGCACACACAATACTTTCAGGTAGCAGATTGTGAGGAGATATTCACTGCTTTTAACAATAAGGGATTTTAATAACAAGTATTCTTCAGAATCGCTAACTCCACCTTTAACACTGTACATCTTTGCTTATATGCTGCTGATGTCTGAATCTGCTTTGCCAGTCACTTCAGTGTGTGCAAATAGAATCTTTGGGAGAGGGTAATTAATTCCTTTTTTTAATTTGACATCTCTATTTTGCATTAGGATTTGGATTAAGAGTATGTTGAGTGTGATTGGCAGGAATAACTTTAAAGAGGACCTATTATACTACTTTTCTGGTCTTAATTTCTTGTTTTACACTGCTATGGAGCAACCTGACACGAATCACATCACAAAAAACTATGTAGATTTTCGTGAAGCTCTTTCTCTTATTTTGGCGATCCAGCACGTCCTGTCAACACTTGAGTGTGTGTGCTTCGGCAATCTCCGCTCCCTCCGCCTGTGCATCGGCCATCTCCGCTACCCTCCCCCCCCCTCCTGCAAACCCCACTCCGTTGTGATTGGTTACCTTCCTTCCGGAACACTTTCAGTGGCGGGAAGCGCGAGCATGGACCTATAAGGGCGCGAGGCAGACGCGAACAGGGAAGTGACAGCATTACCATACATGGAAACATCCGCGTGGTGACTTCACAAAGTTACATGCGACGTCACAAAGTTACAAAGGGTAGACCGCTTTGAAGACGTGACTTCTCGACTGGCTAGAATAGTGTTTAGTGCTCGGCACAGACACCCCAGACGGTCAGCAGGGAATACGTCGAAATGCATGTAAGTCATTATTTGATAATTTAGTATGGTTAAGCATGACTATGAATCATCATAACAACGTTTATAGGTCATAAAAGTCAAAAAGCATCATAGGTCCTCTTTAACTGCCAATGGTAAGAAAATAAGAAAAATAAGGATTTAAAAAAAAAAGCCTCATTTGAAGCTAGAACCACACTCCCCCCTCTTTATCTTCATTCCTTTTCACCCCAATTGCCTACACTGTCTCTTTCCTTTCCTCTGTTCCCCCACACAACCATTTAATCTACTTCTCTCTCCATCAGGAGAACTCTCTGTCCTCTTCTCTCCTAATTTCTATCAGGATTTCTACTTAGAACTGCTTGTCCATTCAGCTCATGGCCCCCTTCCCTACCCCGGTACAAATGAACAAGCGGTTCAGCAAACAAACAAACAAATAAATAAAACTGAAATCATATAACAAGATGTAATTCATCAAAACGCAATCACCAGCGAGGTTGAAAAGCAAGCAAAGTCAAACACAAAGTCAATCTGTAAAAACTACAGGGCAGCAAAAGTCTGGAGCGAAAACAAAAAGATTCCACAAAAGGGACGCTCCCAGGGCACATCTGCATGAATTATGGGCCTAAAATTGGGCAAGCGATGATTGTTAGTCTCTATTAGATGGTCTGTCTCTTTCCCTCATCAGTGTGGAACAACATGCTGAATAATCATTTGTTTCAAGGACAACAGAGCGTCTTTTTAAGCAAGCTTGCCTTGCAGCAGTCTTGGCAAACACTGCAAGAGCAGCATCACCCACTGTGGACCTGCTCACCCATGGGTGCTGGCATTAATCTTGGTCACTTCTCACAGCACCAAAGACCTTCTCAGCCCTACGGCGAGCTGCCAGTCTGCTTCCCAGGGGTCCTGTGCCCTTCCTCCCCGGCCCAGAGCCTCCTCACTGGGCTGCATTTTAGTGTACGCCTGGGTGGAGCCACTTGGTGGTGGTTGTGTTGAGGCGTTTAATGCTGTTATCACGCCCTCTTAACTTTCCCCTCGGTCCCAAAACTCTCTCTCCCTCTCTGGGCGTGACTTTCAGACAACTTTGAACCATAGTGTGAGAACAGATGTCCTTGACAGTGGTTAGGGTTGTTGATGGAGCAGAATGCGGATGCTTTCACATTGGCCATGGCATTGCGCACAGTTTTAGTGGTCAAACTCGGATTCAAGTCAGTAAGGGCAGGCAGGTGGTGGTAGGATGTTAGAGCATCATGTGACTGTATTTCGTCGACCTTCACCTGTTATAGGATTGTGCGTCCGTCATTTGCTGTCCTTCAGGAGGCTCAGGGCACATTCTATGTCTGAACATTTTACATGTTTACAACTGGCTGTCATCCCATCTCTTATTTTTAAGGTTTTTGAATGAATGAATGAATGAATGAATACCTTTGGTAAGTTACTCTTTTCAAAATGCTTGTTCACTGAAAAGGCAGCCATGTAGGAAGCCCTCTACAGCAAACTTAAGAGAGCTTAACATATTTTATTCTATTCAGTTTTCCATTCACACATCACTATGTTTTGTATAGCAAACTTTGTCATTTACATTTATTTTAATTCAACATTAAATAATTGGATAATGTTAGCTTGATAGCTTACCGACTGGCAACAAACAATACATAAACACATTTTACTACTATCACTAATACAGCATGTTTATGTGTGGCCATTCATTTCAAGAATGATTCCATAGATGAGCTTTTTACTGCACCTAATCTTCCACACCCACAAACTGTGTCTCAGTGATTAATGCTACAATCGAGGACTATAAAAAAGATACATTCACATCTAGATAGATACTTATGCTATGGAAAATATGCGCATAGAGTCTCCAATTTTTGTACTTATTTTTACATTTGCTTGGCATTTTAATGGGACACTTTAAAAGTAACGTACGGTGAAATACTTAGAATATAAGGTTTCTGTACAGAACATTTGTTTTAGGAATTGGCTGGATTCTGAAGGAATGCCTTTAATGCTTACTTGCCTATTTGATTGAGAGGAGGGCTAAGATGATGCAACAAGATAAAGAGAGAGAAGCAGGGAAACTGTCAGATGTGATGTTATTGACTATGTTAGAACAATTATGGAGCTGCTGCCAACCTCATTATCGCACAAATCTGTGCATCCATCAAGCCTGAGCTTAGTCTAATCACGTAATTAGACCTCTCTAATGGCGGACATTTTGACTTGTCAACAACAGGTGTGTAACTAATAACATTAATGATGGCTGCATTCCATGTGGTAGTTCCAACTCAGGTATATTACGTATGTTTTTACAGGTGCAGCTCACTGGGACACTAAAAAGGAGTTATCGTGTATGCTTGTTTGGAATAACACATTGAAATTTAAAGCTGCGCAAATTTTCATATTTATGTTTAAAATGTATGCAAAAATAAGTGTTTTATTGCATAGCAATTGGTTAAATAGACTTATACCCTAGCAATTTAAAATACTAATAGTTGTGTCACATAGTCAATTCAGGTAGCCATACCGACAGCACTTCTGCTTCATGCTAATATATAGTACTAAAACATATAGTTAAAATGCATATCCTTACTATTTTTTTTCCTCTACAATGTGAGTTTTGTTGCAGAGAGAATGCTCTTAAAACATTAATTTCCTCTACAAAGATTAGTGGCATATTGTGGACAAACATCTTGGACTGTAAAAGGCTGTGGTGTCATAGGAGAGTCATGTAGGCAGTGAGTGCTTGGAGTCAGCGGGTAAACAGATAAACAGAGGCGCTAGTGTAACGAGAGAGAGAGAGGCCTTCCTGTGCCGTGACTCCCATCAACACGGCAGTTGTTGGTGGAAAAGGTCAGTGGATTTCTGTTGGTATTCTGCAGCCGTGCGCTTTTTTTGGCAGAGCACTTGACGGCACAGGGGGCACTCAAGCTTGAAATGATGTTGCTTCCTCCGGCCAGGATGCAATGGCTCCCATGCCACACAGCATACGCAGGACGCCATAAATCCTACAGTGTAAATAAAGACCTGTCTCGCTCCACCACGTCTCACTCCTTCTGTGTCCTTATTTTTATTTATTTTTTGTAAAACGCTGTCCTGTCTCTTTCCATTTTTAGTTTCCTTCCCTCTCATTTTTCATACCTCTGTTTACTCCTTCTTCAGATTTGTATTTTTCCATTTTTCTTTCGCCCCCATGTGATGTAGTTGTTTTTTCGAGCCATGCATCAACCGGCATCAATTGAGATTTCAGAAAACCACATATATATTTATTATTTTAGTTAACTTTTTGTCTGTTCAGATTATCTTAGTATTTCTTTTCATCAGTCCCTCTCACTCACTCGAGCATCTCTGTGGATATGTTCTTCCTTAGTTTTGTAAAGAAAGACATCTATGTTTCATCATGGCTCTGGAGCAGTAAAAGACCTCTGCAGTCTGTGGCAGGTTGTTGTGTCAAAGAAAGGGAAGGTGAAACTCATTTAGTCACAGTATGACTTTATTAACTGCACAGCAGGCAGTGACACAGGTTTATTCTTTTGACAGATGTTTTGGATGATGCTCCCGCTGCTGGACCACAACCCCCCCCCCCCCCCCCCCCCCGTCTTCAACACACACCACAAATGCAATTACGGCGCCTATGTAGCATTCATACCCAGCAGGTATTCCGCTGACATTTTAGAATAACTTTGCTGGAGACAATATGTTTTTTTCTGTCACACAACAAAACCAAATGATACAAATGCCTCAAATTACAATACAAATTCTTATTTCGTACATGGATCTATTTTTGTGTGAATTCCCCATTCATAAAATCAGTTTAGACGCTGACAAAAATGTTATTTACAATCTAGAAGCTAGTAATTATGATATGACATGCAGTGTCAATGGCCCCAGTTAAATGTCAAGCTTTATTTAATAAGAGTGGGCAGGGAGGGCAGCTAATTGCATTGGCTTATATAAATGAATGCCATGCTTTGACAGTGTTCTGCAGCGGACAAAAATAAAATATTTCAACAACCATTTACTGTATGAGTGAACACAGAAACCAAACTAGATATAAATGAAATACATTACATATAAATAGATATGTAATGTTAGATAATTATTTCCTGTAATACATTTTGCACATAGCTGTTCAGAAAGACACACGTTTTCTTACTTGCTAGGTATGTGGGTAACATGTGTCTTTAAATAAGGTGGTTCAGGTCATTTTGCCTCAAATCTGACCACAAATAACATTACAAAAAATCTATAGTTAAGTTATATTATAACGCCATTGTCTTTTACCAGTAGATCTATTTTGTACAATGTGTGAAACATTTGAGTATTTTACCTTTGCAGCTATATCGATGTTGTTACTTCTCTTTAATGCAGCCAACAAGACACTAAAATTTTTCATTTTTCATTTCATTTAACTTTTATTTATCCTCGAGAGACCAATTGAGGGGTGACCCTCATTTTCAATGACGTCGAGTCAAAACAAATTCAAAACAACAATACAAACAAAATATTCAATGCAAAAACATCAAATACACAACAAGTGAAGAGAAGAAAAAACAAAACGATTGAAACATTTACAGAGTGGGGAAGAGTGGCAGCAATTAAAAGGCATAAAGTACAATATAGTCTAATTAAAACAGTTACAAGTAGAGTTTGGCAGATCCAAGATAGTCTGTTTAAATTGGCCAAAGGATATGAATGTATTTAGTTTAATTTTTAGCTGTAAGTTGTTCCAGGAGTCAGGTGCACTGAAGCTAAAAGCTGTCTTTCCCAGCTCAGACCGGGCTTGTGGGACATAAAGCATAAGCATGTCAGTGGAGCGGGTCTGATAAAGCCCATCTGAAACAAGCAGCATTTCTGTTAAATAACGAGGAAGCTTCCCAGTCAAGGCTTTGTAAATAAAAACATGCCAATGTGCATCACGTCTCTCTTTAAGGGAGGGCCACCCAACCTTCTCATATAAAAGACAATGGTGTGTGTCATAAGCATCTCCTGTGATGAACCTTAAAGCAGAGTGAAAAACTGAGTCTAGGAGTTTTAGACATGAATGTGATGCATGCCGGTAGACCACATCACCGTAATCAAGGACAGACATAAAAACTGCCTCAATAATCCTTTTCCTACTGAACAACGGGAAGGTGGCTTTATTCCTATAAAAATATCCAATCTTTTGTCGCAGACGACAAATAAACGTGACTATAGAAGTTTTTGACAATTTGTGTCATAATTTGAGAAGTTATATTTTTTTTCCAAAGCAGAAGAGAAAAAACAATTAATGAGTTGGTAGAATCCCAGAAGGTTTCACATCTCATTTAGGAGTCAACCATGTTATTGGTCTTCTTCTTTCTGCTTTATTTTTGAAAATAACCTCAACCAGCTCAGACCATATGTTGGAGGACGACTTATGCAGATTCCTGAGTATCTGTGTTGCTGCCCTTGGCCTGTTTGCAGTTTGGCGGGGGAGTGGCCAAGGCAGAGCAGTTGGTCTTTTTCCAGAGGGATTACATTTGCATTTTCAGCAGATATTATTTATCAAGGCTTTTGTTCCAAGTTCCTGTCTCATAATATAATTTCCATATCTTAACATTTAGGTAACCTCAGGAGTCATGTTGACAGCGGTGTAGAACCTTGTGAACTTCAAATCATTAAGAATGTCCACTTCCTGAAGTTAATCTTTTGAAACAGCTCTCAAATATACACCACACAGCAGCTTTTAAAGTAAGAAGTATAGTACATCCATAAAAAATCATCATCTTGGGAATTACATGTTCATGAGTAAACATATATCTTTGAGTTAATGCTTTTCTTCAAAACAACAACAAAAAGTATACAGTGCTCGAAATATTTAAAGGGTACCCGCTGCCTTCAGGTGCAAAAAGGAACCAGCAAAACAATGAAGCATTATGAAAATAAATAACATTGGACGACATGGAAGAAAAAAACTATTTAATGGAATGAGCCTGTCAGATAACCTTCCTACTTTGAAAGCACCCGTCTTGCTTGGTTTCTGATGTATAATCAAATCTCATTCCAATTTAAATGAAAAAAAATGTCCTGTCACTCCTTAACCAACATGTGTTGCTCAAAGTACTTTATACTGTTTTAAAGCCACTACGAGTAACTTTGTCATTTGGCGGCCCCCTTGGACAAAAGCGGAAGTATTTTTACGACGCCATGCTGTCGTGAAGCTGTTTTCTAGCACGTGCCGGCGGTGCGAGTGTCAAAATATTGGGACGCAGTATAGTGCATGTCCGTGTGTTGAAAGTGTGAGGGCACCAGACTCTTTTTGGCTCTGTGTTAGTGACACTGCATAAACTAATGCCAGTCAGTGCCACACACACCTGATTGCAATGAGTTGATTCAGGTTCACTCACTCTCACGGAGCTGAAAGATTCTGTGTCCTCACAGAAAGTGAATGAAAGAGAAACGCCAGTATGGATCACGATGAGGTAATGTGTTTATGTTGTTGTAAATAATGACTATTTCAGATGAATAATGGTCATCTGATGATGATGAAGCAAAGTCAACTTTGTTTTAATACCGCTCATTCATTTAGGAGTAGCCTAGTCTGCACTGCAGGACTTCACTCCTGTGAAATTGTGTACATGTTGCTTGGCAACACCCTCATACCGCCCGCCTATCACTCTCCCTTTTCGCTTTTCTTCATTGAATTTTCTTTTTTCCTTTGATGGTTCAGCCCCGTTATCAGTCATTATGACGACAAATAACTGTCTCAAACAAGGCTCCCGCTCCCCTTCCCTCACCTGGAGGGATATGCTTCTAAAATTGCGTTGCTGCGCTACACTGACATCTGCGACCAATAAGAATATGTGACCATAGAGACCATTGCGCAAACCGAAAATCGGACTGGGTGTGCGACCAGACCAAATGCAGTAATAAAAACTATATCAAAACATATTTCTTTGCACTGATGGTCTCCTTTGCTGTTAAAGGTAATTTATGATTATCAGAGGAAAAATTAGGCTGCTTTAAAGATATTTAAATGTTACTCGTAGTGGCTTTAAATACTTTACATTGCAGGAGGTAACACTCAAGTAACGAAGGCAACATTCAATTGGACTGGTACTTTAAATCAGGTACTTTACAGTATCTAACAAGATCCATCACCTTGTGCACTAGGAACAGTAATTACATCTATTATAGTTCATTTTGTTTCTGTGTTACGGAGGCAGCAGAAGATGGGTTCTATAATACAACAGGACTGCTTTAAAAATGTGATTTTACCCATCAGTGACTTGTAACCTTAATAGCCGACTTTCCATTATTTGGATCACTTCCGTCCATTAACACGACTTGTGAAAGTGGTGTTGAGAGCTGTTAATGGGAACATGAAATCAGAACTACAGTCTCTGAACCCGTCGTGACTGTTCTTTCACTCCTATTATAACAGCAGGCAATATATTAGTTATACTCATCAATAGTTTTTGTACTGGGGCAAAGCTGGGTTCCTCATTAACTAATTACAATCACTCTTGGTTTCTTTCAAACCAAAACAATGTTTTTTTCCCTAACCTCGACCAATGAATTACTTATTGTAAAGACAAAGGTGCAGGTTTTACCAAAACCACAAAAGAAATCGAACAAACACATTGTCCTACCCGCGATAAAGTGCCCTAAGTGAACCAAACATTAACTAAAGCAGTATAAGGTCATACATTTTTGAACGAGCAATGTTGTCTTGTCAATAATGGCATTGGATCTGAAAACCTGATGTGTTCTTTTTGTTTTCACCTGCTTAAGTTCTCATATTTCTCCCTTTTGCCTCCACTCCAATACTGTGGAGATAAAGGGAATTGTGTGGGTTGTATGAGGCAAATAACTGCAGCAAGGGCATGTTGTCCATCTTGTAGCAACTTGTTGCTTCAATTTCATCCTGGCACAAGAGTCAGTCGCCCTTCCAAGTCAAACGGTAACTATATTTTGTTTTGTGTTTTGAGAAACCAATTTTTGGGAGTGTTTCTGTCTTGAGAGCAGGACAAGGATTATAGTCTGTATACCTGTTGTCATTTATTTAAGAGTAAGAAAGAGTTTTGTTCCCTTCAGAGTAAACATACTTTTGACTTTGAAAAGCTGGATATACATTGATATATCTTCATTTGAAAGAGTGTTCTTTGAGCATTTGAAGGTGAGGAGCCAGGGTTCTTCGACTTACATATTTTCACTCTCAATGTAGAGGCAGTTGCCAACTTTACAGTTACAGTTTGTAAAAGTATTGACAATTTATACAACATATTTTGTAGAAATGGACTATAATATTTACACGTAAGTTTTAATTAGTTTATCATCGCCTGGAAACTAGATGTGCCGCCATGTTGAACCGCCATGTTTCTATAGTAGCACATAACGGACAAATGTAATGGCCTTACACATTTGTATGCTGTATAATATATACTGGGATTCTGCTGGAAATGCACTTGTTAGAATAAGTAACTAAATACATCTTCCCCTCATCGCTTTAATATTGTGGAAAGACTTGAGGTAATAGTGGATGATGCCATTTTTAGTAAGTAGCCTCTTGTCTTTGAAGGCCACTCAATCAGAGTAGACTGTGCTTTTTGGAGAGGGGGCCCCTTAAAGTGACAAGCACTAACATGGAGGGTTTGTTTCCAAAGGAGTGAAAAGGGTTGAAAAGGGGTTGATGAAGAAATTGGCAGTCTGAGAAAAATAATGAGTGTTTTGAACAATAAACCATGGAAACTGTTTTTTAGCAGACACCCAAAGTACAAATTTACACCTGAAAATTAGCGTGTTATGTCCCCTTTAAGACTGTGACAAGAACATAAAAAATGTGAAAACTGATTAATTGAATGTGACAACGTTGAATAAATTGCACCACTTAGCAGCCATTTTTACTTTCCGGTGTACGGACGTTACCGGTTATTAGATGGCTCTGCAATACATTACAGCAGCCAAGCTATTTTGCTAAAGTTTGACAATCCAATTTAGCATTTCCATCTTCCCTTCTAGCGAATGTATACAATATGTTAGTCGGAAAAGGTTTCCGCAATGCATTGCCTGGTTTGATGAAACTGTGTGTTTTTAACTGTCATTTAGAAAACAGGGAGGGAGGATTTTATAATTGAAGTCTGAGCTTAAGTTTTTTTTGTAAGGTGACGTTTGGCAGGTGAATTAATCATTTCAGCATCAGCCATGTTCTTCACTTAATCAATTAAGGTCACATGGCTTCATTCGCATATCAACCAATTCAAGTTGATGATGGCTAGTTACTGTATTAATGTTGAAACACCTTTGATACATATTGCTATACCTGATACAACTGTGTGGCTCTAGAAAATGTTGTTGTCTTACACAGAATGGAACCCAATTTGTTTGGCTTCAGTCATGGTGTTCAGGGAACATCATGGTCTGATGAATCAAAGGTCAACTGAACGACTTTACTGGTCAATAATTCTTTCATTTGAGTGTCTTTATTTCAAATCCAATATACTGGAATATAGTGTCCAAACAATAAAAAAATAAAATAAATATCCAAATAGTTTGACTGCATTTAGAAATGTCAAGTGGATTTACTGTTCAAATAAACAAGTTATGGTAAATGGTAAATGGACTTGTATAGCGCTATATCTCCGTTATTCACAGACTCAGAGCGCTTTACACATTGTTTTTTTTGTACACATTCACCCAGTCACACACACATTCATACACCGATAGCAGCAGCTACCACGCAGGGTAGGCTTTAGCACTACGGTGCTAAGCTAACTAAGCTAACTATCGGGAGCAATTTGGGGTTCAGTGTCTTGCCCAGGGACACTTCGACATGTGGCGGGGAGACGGGGGATCGAACCTCCGACCCTGCACACCAGAGGCGAGCTCCCTACCCACTTCGCCACTGCCGCCCCAAGTTAAGTTTGTTCTAAATGGAAAATCCTGTTATCCCCGACCTAGGAATACATTTTCCACCAATAATGGTTGATGGAAATAAAGACAAATGGTTCTAGGTGTTTTTATTTATGCATTGTTATTCTATCACATGGGAAATGAAACATAATTCTCAGATTTATTTTCAAAATGTAAGGTATGGAAATTTTTTTGAGACACATGCCGACCTGATGACACACATTATCGTAAAGCTGATTATGTAATGTGTGTGCTTTGTTTGAGGCTCAAGGGAAATTCTTAAAACAAAATGGCCCTCAAACCTTACAATGGTGTTCAGACAAATACAACTTGATGAAGAGAATGCAATGTTTCAAACACATTTTCAACATTCAGACTCCAACAAAGGTTGAACTCATCTCCTTTTGCAAGCATACTTTTATCACAAAAGCAGCATCAACATAGTTATTTTCTTTGATTCTTGAAACACCCCCAGCTTTGTTAAACTGCACAAAGATACAGTGTAACAACTTTTTTCAGTCCACAATTTTCCTCCACATAATGTGACAAGGTTGATGTGCAGAGAAAAGGTGTTGTGCATTTAGGGGCTTATGAATAGACATCTGGTTACCAAATTGTATTATTATTTTTTTGCCATATGTGTGGAGAGGCTGATAGTGTTCTATGGATCAAAGTCAGTTCTGGCCGCTAACTGGATTAGCGCTGACAAATCGGCAGCATTTTCCTAAAAGGTACGACGAGTTCTGTTACACAGCCCCCTGCCTGCTAGTTCTTTGTCTCATCACTTTTTCTCAGATTGTCTCTGTGTCTTTTTTCTCCTTTTCTTTTTTTCTGGAGCCATTAGAGAAACTCATTTGTGCATTTATAGACTTCTTTGTGCAACTGTAGCCACTGTAGAAAATGCCCCTTCATACAATTATCCTGCTCCTGTCGTTTCTCTAAAAAAACACTCACAAATGAGCACATTAAAACACAAAAGAGCTCATTTCTGAGGTCAATATTGCCTTGCAAGGCTATTTCTGCCTCTTTGGGGAAACAAATATTTTAATCCGCCTCCCATTTTTAAATGAAGTGTTTTGTTATGTACTTTTATGGTTATTACACCAAAGCTCATACGTGTAGGGTACTAAGCTATTTCATTCTAATTTGCAGGGACATTGATCCGACATTTATATCCGACACCAGGGCTCTCTTATCCCATTTAAAAATAACTTTACTGTTAAAAATATTGTAATGTTTGGTAACATGACAACAGGGATTTCTGTAGCACTATCATCTGAGTCAACATCCCACTATGAGTAAAATACTCTATTTTCAAAGGACATCGACAAATAATTAGCACCAACCGTTGCATCGTCTTTACAATTTTTTACATGAATCATAATTGAAGGAAAATAACATGTAATAAAGACCAAATAACCTCTAAAGCGTACTAGTTATGTCATATTGTGTTTGATGAGACTGTTCAAAAACAGAAAGGTAAAAATCCTATTGAATGGGAGCAATAACTTATTGTATGTTAAGCTAACCTAACAATCTCCTGGCTCATGCTTCATACATGGCTCCTTTGACCCACAGAAGTGGCAGTTCAGACAACAGTATTATGAATCATTTGAAACATTTTTGGAAGGTACTGACAAACAAGATTGTGTTCTTTCAGACAGAGGACTCATTATGTTTGTCAGTTTCACATCGGAGTGAATTTTTTTTGCCTGATCCACAAAGGAAGATTGTTTTTTCCAGTCAGGCAGTGGATTTTCAGTGCAAGTTTAATTAAAATTTTTATTTTTGGGAATTTGGTGTTCTAAAGAAGCTAAGTTTGAGAATTGAACATTAATCCTGTTTACTTGAAAAGAAGCTTTGGTGTGTCTGTATGCCTCAGTACTTCCAACTTGACCTTCTTCTCTGGAAGTATTTTGAATATGACACTTATTAGCACATCATGAATATTGATACAACATGTATCTAGTCTATCATATTATGCAATCAATAGGTTTGTGCCATCCATACCATAAGTCAATAATGTAAATGTCTTCATGCAAATATACCTCATTCCCTTTCTATACCATTCGGGCGATTGATGTCTGCTGCAAGTACTGTATATGAATAATGTTGAATTATTATCTTTTGCTCTGTTTTCATTTGTCGTTCATAATTCAAGAAGCATAACTTCCCCATGAGAATCATGATGCATTACTTTTACTGAGCCTTTCAGCATTCATGAGTGAAAGGCAGTGATCTGGTAACATTTTAAAGTAACATGGAAATGTTCTTTTGTATTGAACCTAATTTTAAATTTAGAAAATTGCAATTTAATGAATGATGGAGTAGCAGGAACTATGTATCTCTCTCCCTTATGTCCCTTTCAATGATTACTCCCTCAGATTATGTATCTAGAGTGGGCACATATGGTCATGATGTGGTTGTAAAGAGCTTTGACCAAGCTACAGTGGTATTTGCTTCCTAAATTAAAAGATACTTTTTTTAAGTTTCCTACTCGCATGCCACATGTACAATGAGAGTTAAGTGTAACTGTTTGCTTTGGTTAAACAAGAATTGTGTTTATTCCCCATTTTCTTTTTAGTGTAATCGGGGCACACAGGGATTCCTTTATGGCTGGCATGAAGAGAAGGATACATTACAGTTCCCCATAACTGTCTCAATGTGAGTATTGCATTAACCTGTATAAGCTATTGCTGTCTCAAACAAATAAGAAAAATATTCATGAGAAGGTGTTAGATAAAGGTGAAGTCAGTAATTCTGGAGCACGCATGTTGTCAAAATGACTTCTTTGTTAAAATCAGTGTTCTCTGATTAAAAGCAAAAGTTATCCAGAATCACTGACTGCACCTTTTTTAAATGATTGCAACGCAAGAACATGACATAGTAAAATAGAAGGTAGCCACAGTGTATTAGCTTATCTATTGAAACCCCACATCAAGGAATATATTGTGGTCACTGACTAGAAGCCCCCACAGCATGCATTCAAGTTTACTGAATATTTTGGAGGAAGTAAGACTTACTGAAGCAAAACATTGCTGTTTATTAGTTTATTGGCCTTGTTACTGTTTTATTTTGTTTTTATGGATTTTTAAATTGGGGACGGCCTATGAATTTATACCAGCGATTAGAGGCGAGGATAAGAGTGCAGTATTGTAAATCAGGGATAATACCCTTCAGTTTAGACTTGATTATCCAGCTTATACAACAGACACTCCACAGTAATCAAAATGTGAGTATCGCTTATTCAGAATTGGAGGCAGTATGCTAAAAGTACACTTTGTTTCGCCCTGTTGTGCTTGTCAAACTTGGGGGAAATAATTTACAGTACTTCTACGATAAGTACAATAAGCTTTAGCCTTCTTACACTGATCATTATGCCACAGTTTTTATTTACAAACTGTAACGAGGCCACTAATCCAGAGCAGCTCCCTTATCAGAAAGAAATGCACATCCTCTCTAGGCAATTAGAAATGAAGATAGAATATGGACTGAAAAACTACTTTTAACTGGAACCAGATGGAATCCTGCTTTATTTCTAATTGCACTTGCAGTCCAGGCGTGAAATAAGGTCACACTCTGAGTCGTGCAGTTTATTTATCTCCCTCTCTCTCACTCAGCCTTCCTCTGTCTTTCCAACCAAATCACTAATTACCTTTTTGGTTTTAAGGGGCTTATTAATTCTGCAGTAATGATGCTGCACTGACCACAATACCTGCTAGTAATTCATAATTAACACATAACACTTCCGAGGGTAACAGCCAACTGCTTTGGAGTTCATTATGAAAAACCGTGGACACATATACAGTACGTACAAGCTCACAGTGACATTGTTTGGATGAAATGCTGCTCTCTGCTTTCTTTTGAACAATCATCTTTGAAAGGAAAAGGCAGTGAACCCACTTTTGGTCAAAGTAGTGACATCAGCAGTTATTCAAATTGCTTTAACACAGTTGCCTCAGTGAAGCAACTTTTTGACTTGAGTCAGCTCACCTGAGTCAAAAATGCAAGATTTTTCTTCTTTTTCTTACCATCTAAAGGTCAAGTTAAGTCACACCCTCCTCCAGATTCTTCCTCTGTCCGTTTGTATCCTCTTCTTTCTTCCACCACTGTCATTTTAAATACGTTTGAACCATTTTCTTTTGCCTCAACATGCAGATTAATGCAAAACCGCTAAATCTTAACTTTCATGTTTTGTTTTTAAAATGATAATCGGATTTATGTTCTTGATGCAAAAAGGTTTTGCTAAACTTGTGTTATCACTTGTTTTTTTTCTTCCTAGATGTTTATTCATAGCCTCTGAACTTTTTCACTTTTCTGAACTAAGTATTCATGTTTCTTTTTCATAGTTGAAGGCTCTCATAATATGAAAATTCACCCACACATACACCCACCCACAGCCCTGTTATTAAAATCATCACTGGTTTGAGTTATGGGCCCTTTTCTTTTCGAACAGTGAACTCTTTGAAAAGAGTCCTGACAGAGATGGAGCGCAGGAATAATTGTTTCATTGCTCCGGTTTTAGCAGGCCCATCCATCAGGCTGCTGCGTGTCCTACAGTGAAAGTGTACAATGTGTGGATGAGCATGGGAGTCGGTGATGATGGGAATCGGAGGATATAAGTCTCCTGACGTGCTTGGGAGCTCTGTATTGAGTTGGATTACATTTTTCTTCCGTGGTATACAAAGAAGATGAAGCAAAACGCAAAGGAAGATTTTTTCTGACAGGCTTTACCTCTAGGGAGGCTGGTTTTGCACACCATGAAAGTATTCGATACTGACACTGAAATATTGAGGCCCTCTTCAGACCATATGGGTCATATTTGTCTTATTGTGCTTGTATTTTTTCCCAATATGTCTGCCAATGTGTTTGGTTCGATAGATATTGGTTTATAGCAAGATGCTATCTTAACAACTGCTGATCAGAATTTGAGACAAGGTTTCTCAAAAATGAACGGCCAACTAATATTTTCACCAAATAATTAAGCTGCTAGAAGACCAATGGTAAAATAATGAAACATCAACATCCAATGGACAGATGGTCATCAAATTAGCTGAACATATCCACGTTCCTCAGAGGATTAAGATTATATTCATATTCTGGACCCCCTTATGGGATCATCATGCTTCTACCAAAGTACCTATCAGATGTTCAAACAGCATCTAATGCCAGGTTCAGAAAGCACAATGAGTATCTGTTAGTATGGTCACTGCGTCGGATTGAGTCGATTTTACAGTCTTGGAATCTTTCTCTGACTTGACTACAAGTTGGTCCATGTCCAATCATTGCTAGTTTCACAACATGTGTGAAGTTATGGGGAAGGAGAAGTTAAGGACTTAGTTCCAGGAACAAGGAGATTTAGAAATAGTAGTAGACCCTCAAGAAAACAAGTCAGGGTTGTTGTTGCTGCTTTGTTCTAGCAAGACCGTTAAGCAAAAGATGTCCCGGAAACTGCCATGGAATTCATTCAGTTTCAGAAAGGATTCAACACTTTCCATTTTTTTGGATCTCTGCTGTTGATGATAATGGGAAATTTCACTCATTATTTGTTTAAAGAAGACAGAAGACGGCACGCTACCATCATCATTCTAACCAGGTAGTGAATTAAATCAGTCCACACTTTGTTATTCACCTGCTTGGTTCATTCTAATTCAGTGGTGTCCTCTTTCTGGTAGTGCTGATAGTTTGTTGACGAGCTGAGCTGGACACCAAAGGTCGACTCTGGTCTTTCTGCCTCTTAGTATGAGAAGTTCTCCCTCCCTCAACTAGATTACACCATACATCAGCGGCTTGCAATTTAAAATAGTCAGTAATCCAGTCAGGAGGGAGGCTTATATCTGCAGTTTGTAGGGTTGTAGTAAATGAGTGCATCTGAGTAAGTACTGCATTTGTGTTTCTATAAATATGTTAGCCTGTTAGCCATACAGTGCTTTTCAAATATATCCCTCTTCATCAGCATACAGCGGATGTGTATTTGTGTGTGTAATGTTGGACATTATACTCAGATCCTGAATTCTTTCAATGTTCCTTGAAATCCTGCACTTTGACTCCGAGCTATATGTAAACGAAATGGGTTGCCTGGAAGGGATACAAAAATGAAGTGGTGAATGACATCAACATATATACGCCTCGTGCTCAAAGCCATCATAAATGTAATACCTTTTAATCCACTGTCGCATTACACTGTGGAATGATTCCTGCTTCTGTCCGTTAATCATACTTTGGCGGCCAGCAGATAGACATCAAAGTAAATTAAAAATCTGCCGTGCCACACATTTTTTTTTGTGGTTTTAATGTAATTACAATAAAATACTGCTTGATGTATTCCGATCACAGAATTTTAATAGAGCAATTACATTTCGATTTCTGCAGATGAATTGGCCACCGGACCTAACAAATTAGATTAATAACAGTCATACTTATTAACTGTCTCGTTGCATGGATGTAATATTGCTGAAGAAGAAAAAAACCTGAAGGCTCTCAGTCATTATGATACACCCGGAGAAGACGTGAGGACAGAAGAAAATTCTGATTAAGGAGTATGATTCATGTATGATACAACAGCGGTAATGTTTCATAGTTAAGGGAAACGGATACCACTGTAGCTTAATGAGAAGATGAAAGCGAGGAGCCCGGTTTCACCTCATTTAGCGTGGGTTCTCATAGGAAATGAATATTCATGATCGTATAATCAAAGAATAGGAAGAGATGGAACAGACATTTGTGTTAAAATTAATTATTTATGAATGGTCATTTGATTGGAACAAAGGAGCTATTCTACCTTGTGAATGTTCATCAAATCCAGCAGCGACAGTTACCAGCTCCCATCTCAGAGAGCGGATGTGTTTCCGTGAGATGTTGTCATTGCAAAGTCTAGTCGCTCCACTTGTCGAGCACTCAGTTTTCTGATGAATTTTTTCTCTATGCCTCGTTGCGTGTGCAATGTAAAGTGTTGTCAGACTTATTTGTCTGATACAACACAGACAACGACACTTAGGGCTAAATCAGATCACATCTGAAATCTTAATACGTTTAGAAAATCAAGCGGCATTACAAACATAAGCAAATGTTCCACAACACATTTTTTAAATCTTGCAAACATGTCTCGAAGAGAAGGCTTCTACACAATGGTTAGAAATGTTGAAAAGTAGAAAAAAGAATCAAAAGAAAAAAGTAAATTAACTGCATCAAACAGAGCTGTGCAGGTCCCACATCCTACTTCAAAACCATTTGAAGGAGTCCATTGGAGTAGACCTTTCTTAGAAACATCAAAGGGCAAAAGAAAACAAAAGATAAAAGAAAAGAAAGGTGATCAAGGTGCATCATATACGGATGGCGTTGTCACATACCCTGTTTCTAAATCTTTTGATGAGTGAGTTTTTCTACAACCGTAAAACAAAGCTCATACTGAAAACAAAAAGTTATGTGAATTCAAACCTTGAGAATGAGTCAACAGGCTCTCTATGAACAATGTAAAGAAAATAAATGTAGGTGCAACACACACACACACACACACACACACACACACACACACACACACACACACACACACACACACACACACATACACATACACAGAAATGTAGTTTTGTCACAAGAAACACTTGACATACTGTGTCCTTCGTTCCACAACCTACTTCAAGATCTTGAGAAGGAGTAGAAAGTTGAGGGATGGCATACAACGTCAATGGGAAGTAAATAGAAAATCTGAATCAGCTTTATGTCCAAGTATGTCAACACATACAAGGAAATTGACTCCAGTTATTTCTCTTATTTTTATTATATGTTTTACACTGGAGTTCAAAAGGTTAAATAGGCGATCATAAATGTATTACCCCAGCTGGAAAATGTGCTTCTGCTTCGGTCTACCTCAAATCCTAATTAAGACCAGTGTGGGTAAAACACTGAACAGATGCGTGAGCTTTTTCATGCCTAAAAATGCTCTCTTTCCCTTCTCAATCCATCAGCACAGGTTTTGAAGCTAACGTCGTTTATATTTCCCTGAGCATTTATTTTTTCGGCTAATCAAACCTGCTTTAGTAAAAACCTCTTCACTCATGCAAGTTCTCATTATGGGCAGCAGCCCTTTGGAGAGACACAGTATAACTCGGCAGCTGCTGGTTTTTCCCAGTTTGCCCCGCTCTGCCTAAAGGGAATATTTACAACTACTCTACTTCGTTAGGCAAAGTTAGCATATTTATGGCAACCTCATGCACCACCAGCTTCAGTGAATGAATTGACTAAGTCTCTCACTTTCACCCCCAAAATATGTTGTCAGTTTTATCTCAATCTCTGTCTTCATCGGAGATTTCTTCTTTTTATAACTGCTAGAGACAGAAGAGGAGAAAGAGGAAATGGAGGAAAGTACGGTGGCCCTGAGAGCTCACGGCACTGTAACATCAGAAAACACATGCAAGAACACAAAATGCAAGCAAATTAAGAAAACATCTTCATCAATTTGACAACACATGCGCACCATTTGGAAAACACATGCAAGAAGTCAAAACGCAAGCAAATTAAGAAAACACAACGGAAGTGCTTCTGTAAGTGTTTCCAGAGGACACTTAAAAGTTAAATAAAATTACATAAAAGTGTTTTTGATTTATTTTAACATTGTGATCGCATGATTCAGATATTAGCCTATTGAAGTGATCTGCTGTAGGACATGTGCATCACTTTTAAGTGTCCTCTGGAAACACTTACAGAAGCACTTCCGTTGTGTTTTCAAAATCTGCATAAACAACAAGCCTGTCTGGACGTTTCTTAATTTGCTTGCGTTTTCTCTTCTTGCATGTGTTTTCTAAATGGTGCGCAAGTGTTGTCAAATTGATGAAGATGTTTTCTTAATTTGCTTGCGTTTTCTCTTCTTGCATGTGTTTTCTGATGTTACAGTGCCGTGAGCTCTCAGGGCCACCGTACTTTCCTCCATTTCCTCTTTCTCCTCTTCCGTCTCTAGCAGTTATAAAAAGAAGAAATCTCCGATGAACGCTTAATTGAAGTTCCTCTTTGCCACTTTGTTGCCGCTCAGCACAGCAGTGCACTGATATCTAATCATGACCTTTAAACGTACCACCCAGGCGCCACTTTAATTGTTTCCCTCCACTTGCCAACAAAAACTTTCTATGAAAGTCATCAAAGACTTTGTGGAGGCCCTATGGAGCAGGGAGCCTCTTTTCCAAGATCATTTTTTAACATTACTTCAATGACCTTTCTGTTAGATCAAATAGCTTGCAGGAGAAATTGTCAGGAGGTATGAGGGCGACAGGATGACATTCAACAACAGTCCAGGTGTCAGATTTCTTGTGATACAGTGAAAAAGACGGTGTGTCTTTTTACCATGTTATGCAAAACAAAAAAACACAATAAACAGTAGACACTGGCACATTTGTTAAAGCTACAATTGGTCTGTTTTTATTAACAATTTTGTTTAGTCCTTATTTCTTGCATACTCCCCTAATCCTGAGGGTCAAACAATGACCTGCCTTCAGATGTACCCCTAAAATAAAGCAGTTTAATAGAATGTTAAGCCCCAGATCTGTTTTAAATCAAGAAATTGATCTTACAGTCAGTATTGAACAGGATCTATTTCTACTCATATTCCATCATATGGTACAGGGGTTTCTCAAGTTTTGACAATGTTGGTCCGTTCTATGTAAGTAAAAGTAAAAAAAACACTTAAGTCCAGCTATGAGTGCTGTTTTGCACCACTATCATAACCATTTTTAAAGTGCTTCAATTCAGGAATAGCAGGAACAATGCGGTGAGGTGCATCCCTTGTGGGTGTACAGTGCAGCATTCAGTTTATTTTAACACTGCTGCTATAGATTTTTAAAAGTTCTCGAGGTTGAGAGATGTGAGCCTGTTCGTACATCTGGGGCCTGTTTCAGGTAGCTGGTTTTACATACTCTGGGTTTAACCCTGCGCTCTGAGTTGGTAAACTCAGAGCGCAGGGTTGATAAGCAACTCTGGGTTTTCGGTTTCAGAACAGTGGATCAGCGTTGGGTTAATCAACTCTGAGCGTGTTCACTCTGGGTGGAGCGTGTGCATAAAAGCCATCGTCAATGGATCGCTGATAACATGATTCACCATGGAAACAGAAGAAACAAATGATTGATCCTCCCACTTCTCCACTTCTCAAAAAAGAAAAAAAGAAATCTCCGCTCCTCCCACTAGAGTTAGAAATATTAACGAATGAGCTTATAGTAGCCTATGGAGAAGAATTAACGGGATATTGTCTCATAACTCTGATCTAATCTCCTCGGCAATTCAGAAAAAAACAGAGCAAACATTTTTTGTCAAGATAATCATTTCGCTTCCGTATGAGAAGCCATAGTCTATCTTAAAAAGTTACGCATATCAGCTGTAAAGTAATAAAGCTGGCGCGGCACAGCATTACTGACAGTGCCTAAAGCCTACTGTGCAGTAAACAGAACAGACTGTCGCTTCTTTTAAATGGGGAGTGAAATACATTAACGTCAAGACACATTAGGTGACAGTTTCCATTGAAGAGCCTGATTGATTTATTACCAGATCCATTTTCCTCAAGTGATCACAGTTTAAATTATTATATCATTTTTATATTCATATTAGGCTATTTAACGAGGCTTGTCTGTGACTTTAGGATCGCACAAGTGAACTACAACGATCGCGTGCAGCCGCAGCGTTACATGAATCCACCTGACATAAATCTGTTCAGTGGCACAGACGTTAAAAAACATACAATAGGCTACAAATAGGTTTATTAATCTGAATGTAGAGCATGTCACGATGTGTAAGGTGGCCGCCTATGAATGGACCGAGGGCTGAGAACAAGGCTACTGATCAGATAAATGATTGGTCAAACGTAAAATCATCAGGAAATGATAAAAACATCCCGATGGAGATTTCTATAGAGTGATTTTGCTTCAAACTGTACAGGGACGCGTGTGACAGTGAGACTCTTTCTTCAGTCGGAGCTGCAGCGTAAAGTGAAAACAAACTCAGGGTAGGTCTAACCACCTATCCAGCAGGTTAGACCCACGGCGTATGTTGCCGCAGTAACTGACTCTCGGTTGCACTGAACCTGCTACCTGAAACGGAAAACCCAGAGTTTCCACCAACTCAGAGCGAACAAACTCTGGGTTGCCTCAAAACCAGCTACCTGAAACAGGCCCCTAGTTCAATTTAAAAATCTAGTGTGAAAAGGGGATGAGTGCCATTTTCTCCTCTTACTTTTAAAACTCAGATTGAGTACCCCTTGAGCAGGATATATTCCTCCAGCTGCTGCAGTGTGTCCCCTGGATATGACTCTGCTGTGTGACTGTGTGATTGTGAAGCACCGCATTGTTAAGAAATTAAAAAGCTCTCAAATGATGAACGGAGGTAGGGAGAAACATTGAAAGTGAAGTGTTTTCCAGCTGGATAATGCTGTATTCATGCTCTGGTATGCATCACTGGGTTTTCATCTTCAAAGGACTCGGGATAGTTTTTTTCCATGCCTCTACGCCTTTGTCCCTCCTTCCCATCTGCTGCAGAGAATTACTTTGTAAACATCTTTTAGAAAATGACCACAGCTAGCAAGTGATTAACAATTGATGCCATCTTAAAATGATTTAAATAACTGCCTAATAATTCATTTAGTGTCTTTTTAAATGTACGTTCTTATCAGATTTAGGTTAGATTGCATTAGAGGCACAATTCCCCTTTGCACATATGAATATTCATATACAGTGAACTTGATGAAACCAATTGTACCAATTTGATGTCCATATGAATGTCTGGCTACTGATAATCTGCTATTTCATTTATCAAATAAACAGCGTATCAAATATTGACTTCATTTGGTTGCAGGCGCTTTACGAATAATTAGTTGCATCCGATACTGTTGATTTATTTAAGCAGTATTTATGCGATCTGTGTATACCTCTGGATTGATTAGAATAAGCACAGCTGTTTCATCACATCTGCGTTAGTGAGAAACCATTGGTAGACGAACCTTAAGCCCCACCTTTGCATTCACTTGTTTGTTTTGACTGCTGATATTCTGGGAAACCCTGGCTGAAAACAGTGGAACCAAAGACAACAATGATTGTGTACATACATACTTCACAAGACAAGTACCATGACGTGTACCAAAACATGTATTGCAGTTGCATGCAGTTTCTAAGCATGTGTACGCTGTTTGGTTATAATTTCAATTTCCATGAGCAGCTATCTTGACACTGACAGATTAAATTTGCCTTAAATTCCAAACAGGCGTGTTATTGTTGTCACTCCCCATTCGTTGCTGTGTAGAACGTGTTGTATACTGTATACATTATATCCAGGGAGTAACAAGGTCACTAATGTTCATACTCTGCATTTTCATAATAATCCATTGTGCATGAGCTGGTTGACTGTAATATAATGTACCATTATGCTTGCTGGCCAAATATAGTTTCTGCAATACTAACCATTATCATTTTCCTGATTTAATATTATTACCCAAGAGCACATTTAGTAAAAAGGACTTAAAGAGGACAAATGATGCTTTTTGACTTTTATGACATAAACGTTGTTATGATGATTCATAGTCATTCTTAACCATACTAAATTATCAAATAATGACTTACATGCATTTCGACGTATTCCCTGCTGACCGTCTGGGGTGTCTGTGCAGAGCACTAAACACTATTCTAGCCAGTCGAGAAGTCACGTCTTCAAAGCGGTCTACCCTTTCATAATTTGTGACGTCGCATAAAAATTTGTGACGTGACCACGTGGATGTTTCCATGTATGGTAATGCTGTCACTTCCCTGTTCGCGTCTGCCTCGCGCCCTTATAGGTCCATGCTCGCGCTTCCCGCCACTGAAAGCCTTCCGGAAGGAAGGTAACCAATCACAACGGAGTGGGGTTTGCAAGAGGGGGGGAGGGTAGCGGAGATGGCCGATGCACAGGTGGAGGGAGCGGAGATTGCCGAAGCACACACACTCAAGTGTTGACAGGACGTGCTGGATCGCCAAAATAAGAGAAAGAGCTTCCTGAAAATCTACATAGTTTTTTGTGATGTGATTCGTGTCAGGTTGCTCTATAGCAGTGTAAAACAAGAAATTAAGACCAGAAAAGTAGTATAATAGGTCCTCTTTAAGCTTACAGCGGTTGAAAGACCGGCATTTACTAAACTCCAGACTGTTCCGCCAGCTTTATATTGAATGAGGTAATCAAACAACACCACAGTTAGGGGACATTGATAGTATTTTTGTGCAGTGTGTCACAGTCTGACTCACCCCGGAATTCCACTGGCTGCGGGTGCGGTGTCCAACGGTTTTGCTCCGTGCGCTCACGTCCGGCAATACCCACCGGCTCCGTTTTCAAAGCAGGCACGGCCAGCTCCGCTGAACAGCTGGAGTCGCGAGAACGAGGAGTTCCCGCGGTAATAAAAGTGACGGGCGATCGCTCTTGATAATATGATTCTCCTATATGGTATTTACACAACAACGAACGCACGGAAGGTTATTATTCCCATCCGAACGAGTAAAAGAACAGTGGACATGCTTGTATGTGTCTCTGTTTTGAGAATGTCACCTGCAGTGAACACCGAGTGTCTTATTTTGAAAATTAACCGGAGGTTTTATTGTTTTGTCGGCGCTTGTGTTCCTGTCTATCTCGATGTGTTCTGTGCTAAATTGATGCGGTGAGCTCAGGCATCCGGCAGAAATAGAAGCACTGCGTATTTCACCGGAGAGCTGGAGCAGCAGCGGAGCAGAGAGACGGCGCAGCGGCCGTGGTGGAAACTCACCCACTGACTGCTCTTAATTCTATTTTTGTTTCTGCCGTGCTGGAGCGGAGAAGGACCGGAGATGCAGCCGGTGGAATTCGGCCTTTACTGCCACCCTGTTTTTAGGGTTGTTGTACTTTCTTTTGTCCTTTCTTCTGTTTTCGGTTTGAAAGTGCCAGTGCACGCAGTAAACTGTGAGGGCACTGTCTGAGGTCACACTTAATCACACGCATATATACCCCCCCCCCCCCCCCCCTCACACACACACACACACACACACACACACACACACACACACGTCTGCATAGGCTTATAAATCAAGGAGACACAACCTCACTGAGCACATGTATGCCTTTATACACACTCAGACACACACTGACAGAGATTCACTGTGGCTGTAAAGGGATCCTGTAAAAGATGGCGGGGCCTCCCTCTTCAGCTCTATAAGGTTCATAAACTGACACACACACACACACACACACACGCACACACACACACACACACACACACACACACACACACACACACACACACACACACACACACACACACACACACACACACACACACACACACACACAGATGAAAAAATAAACAAAGTGACCCCCTGCAAATAATTCATTCATTTGTATGCCCCTTCTCACCTTATGGCTGTTTATTTGTTTTACAGACCATTAGGTCAGCAGATTTTCAGGACTCAATTGTTGATTTTTTATTTTTATTTTTTACAATTTGTCCGCCTCCAGGCCGACCATAGTTGCTGTGGTTCCTGAAACTATCTGATTATGACTAGACACGCTCTTGCCAGAAGTGATTAGCCTCACCAATTGTACCAGTCAAATAAACAGTTATTGTGATGGTGAAAAATACATGTATAGTCCCTATTTTACCATAGTTGACTAGAGCTCAAGATGAAGGGACTTACTGACATTTTGAGACTGGTCTCTGACCCTTCTACTATGAATCCATGTAGACCATGTCAGCAAAGCAATTTATGGAATTTATTGAAGCTTTATCCCCCCCTAAAAGTATAGCCAAAACATTGCTTTTGCTGTGGTCTGAAATTATTTTCACCAATATTCTCGAAGTTGGACTGACCCTTCAGCCTAAGTGTGATAAACCATTGGAGCAGCCCTGGTAATGTTGCTATAAGCTGCTGTTTAAAATCACAGTTTGAGGTATGGAGTCCCTTAGCATACTGTAATCATCACTATAGTCATTTTATGGGGCTTTTCTCTCTACATCAAGGATATCAAAATAAACATTATCTTATGTTTAGTTTTCCTATGATTTTTAAGACACTTATTGTCACTTTTAGTTTTTTTTTTGTCTAAACCAAATGTTTGATCAGCACTTTCTAAAGGATACTGTAGTCCATCGTGCAATATTTACACAGATGGAGTACTGGAGCTTATTGGTATAATAATATCTTATTTTGCTTAATGTTCTTTTCTATGTTTACAATATTTTTTAAATACTAAATCATTAGATATTTACTGAACCCAAAGTAATTATGACTTTCATTCAACAACACAACATTTATTTTTTAATTTTTAAGGAACTTCCACTAATATGTGCATGGGGAGTGTTGCATCACCACAAGGTTAACAAGGTTAATTCCTGCCTGAGTACTTTTTTCAGCCCAGTGAACGACAGCCGTATACAATAATCGCACTAACCATTACTACAGTATGTACCTCCCTTCCTTGTTTTCCTGCCTCTTGCGTCCGTCCAATCTGTGCTCCCATATTGCTTATGTGTTTCTCTCATCCGTCCCTTTTATTTTGTAAAACGAAGGAGGTCGACATGCAAGCCAGTGATTTGTATCATTTTAATGATGCTTGTTGCGCTCTGTTGTGCACTAACAGCCAGAATAAAGGGGGGACACAGAGGATTAAGACAGGGAAGGAGATACAATCCTCTTTAAATATTATGTGTGATTATGGCATCTTTCAAGTGATCCTCATGGCAGAGACGCTTGAAAGACTCAGAAGAGACTTAGTAAAGGGTACGGAGGCATTGTTGTAGTTGCTGTGCATGTCCAAACAGAAATTAGCGTAGAAAGTATTATATATTTTATGTTATTACTAGGGACAGTACACATAATAAATAATTGACATTATGATGTTAATGTGCCAAACGTAGCTAAATGCTCTACAGTACAGCTAAACAGCCCTGATAACTTGCTTCCAGTCTCTTTGTGTGAGTGTTGCCAGTTTGTGTCACAATGACATTATGACCTATTTGATGAGTATGTAACAAGAGCTTTCAGACCTGGTAAGCAGTTGGAGGACTGTATTCCTAAGATATATAAAACAATAACCACTCGGCGCCTGCCTGCACTTTATTAGTTACGTGGGTGTGGTTTAAATTGAGCTGCATGAAATCAATAGCAATCTCTACAATTCTGTCCACGTCTAGGGACAAGTTCTCCTGCACCACAAGGAAGCCTGTCGCACCATGTTTACTATACACTTTCATTGAGGTCATGAATAAGGGCCGAACCACAGTTGTATCATCTGATGAGTAGGGGGTCGTTTGTAGCATGTCACCATGTGTTGGCACCATTTCGTTGTCTCTTTACTATCATGCAGTCACCAAACAAATATGTGCACATGGTGGTTGCAGTGTTTTGTTAGTCTGAACAGTTTGTATGTTCTGTTGACCTTGGTACTCTGGGTCTACAGTCTTGTCCTGTATATTCATGTCAGCACATTCACAGCACGCAGTAAACTATCTGTGAACTCCGCCTGCGCCAGGACCAACTTTCTGCCCCAGACAGTGAAATGAGCCAAGTTTGACCCACACTGCATACTTGGTGGCAACTGTGTGTGACAAGATAGATTATGGAGAAGTTGAGAGGAAATGGTGAGAGCCTTCTATGTAAAGCAATAGTAAAAAGTTAAAAATGAAATACAATACAATAAAAAAGGCAGCTGACGCCCAGTGAAATATAGTTAAAACAAAAATCTCTGTAGAGATGATCTAGCATAGTGTCCAATGAAATATGCAGGAATTCAATCAAGCGGGATCCAACCATTTGTACCCATCTCTGAGAAATAAAAGCCAAGTGGAGCTGACAGTCAAGCGGTGACAGCTTTTGTGAAATATGGAGAAAGTGGGAGAGAGAAAGAAAGAACACAGGGAATTGTGGGTACAGTGGTAGTTAAACTCACTTACACTCAATTTCTCCCAACATCTCCAGCTGACCTTAATCATTGAAATGGGTGAAAGCACTCCTTTTCTCCATTTGAGCACGTTTAAGGTGGTTTCACGCTGGAGGGACATGGTTCCGTCTGAATGAGCATTAGGCTGATCAGTAGGGGGATTCATTTTGCGAAATCCAGTTTCTCTACAATGTGTTTTACAGCATGGTTCCCTTTAAGGGATATTTACACTGATTTGTCCTACCTGCTGATGTCAATTAATCATTCAAATGCTGTATCTGAGACTCACAAAAGTCATTAACATTTTCTCAGTACGACCTCCTTATTTAGTTAATGTGTGCGTCATCTCTCCCCTTGGTTCCAGGAGGTTTTGACAGAGATTGAGAGACGGAGGCTATAGTGTATCCTCATGAGCAAATGTGGGAAGAAGTGAGTGAGAGGAAAAGATAGATGGTGGAGAACATGTTGACAATTTCAATTATAAAAAAGTAGTTGAACGAAGTCTGAGAAATTATATGTACATTTTGATTGGGCCAATGTAAAAAACAACAACAACCATGTATTTCAGCATGTTGAGTTTTGTTGAAGGCTGAAGACATTGAAAATAAGTCATTTTTTCTGGTTGCGTTTATATTTTTGTTCAGTGTACTTGACATTCTTGACATTGACATTGGGGCGGCAGTGGCGAAGTGGGTAGGGAGTTCGCCTCTGGTGTGCAGGGTCGGAGGTTCGATCCCCCGTCTCCCCGCCACATGTCGAAGTGTCCCTGGGCAAGACACTGAACCCCGAATTGCTCCCGATAGTTAGCTTAGTTAGCTTAGCACCCTAGTGCTAAGCCTACCCTGCGTGGTAGCTGCTGCTATCGGTGTATGAATGTGTGTGTGACTGGGTGAATGTGTACAAAACAATGTAAAGCGCTTTGGGTCTGTGATAAACGGAGATATAGCGCTATACAAGTCCATTTACCATTACCATTCTTAGAGTTGAATAATCCAAAACATTAAGTAAATGAAATCAAACTGAATGAATGCTGCTGTTGCTTTAGATTGTTTTCAGGAAGTGGTGTCCAAGAGAAGAGGAAGTGATGTGAGAAAGCAAAATAATAAGGGAATAAAAAGCAAGAGGAAAGAGCAAATAGTTTCCTTTTTACGGATAACATTGGGAATTCCCAAGCCACCGCCATGGCCTTCTCTTCTACAATCCATCAGGGCGACCCAGACTGAATGGCCACATGCCACAATGACAAATCTGCCTGTCAACCGAACACTGTCCGGCATGACAACTTGGCATTTTAACTGCTCAGATTGACTTTCAAATGTAGACGCTCTGAGGGAGAGGTGAAATGCACCGCTGCGTACAGATACGCACAGTCCAGAAGAATGGAACATTTTCAGGTGGCAGGTAAAAAAAAATTAAAACATTGGTTTTAGAATATAATAAAAGATTAGATATGTGACTTGTAATGATCGCTCCGAAAGCAAAAGTGTCCTGCTTAGATACATTTGGAGATCTTTAAATTATGATTTAGAAAGATACATTAACGATTTTTGACAAGTGAAGATTAAAAAAAACAATTGAAACAAATCTATTTCAGTGTGTCTTACAGAGTAAAAGACCAATCTTACTTTGGCATTGTTGTCTTATCAAAGAAATGCCATTCTACACAGTGTAGTGATGAAGAGAACAAAGTCTGCATTCTCTCTTACACCTACATTAAAAACACAGTAAGCTGAGAGTTTCTCAAAATGCAGACAAAGTACAATAATTCAAGCAGGCAATTTCATTATCATCAATGACGATTGGATATTCACTCTGTATTTCAAATCGCACCAACGTTTCTGGCTCCACAATATTGGAAGACAAAAGCTATTATTCAGTCCCCAATCACTTTTTTAGTTTGAGCACAGAAATATTTTGAATTTTGATTGTTTGAACACACACACATTTTCCCGAAAAATTGTACATGTGATGTTTACTATTCTTTATTTTCACATTTTCTGAATTCAATGAACTTTGTATTGGATTAATATACATGACACATACCAAAATAATCCTCATTACACATAACTATCTCTGTGAATGCCAGTGATAATTGGGCTAATTATTCTCTTCAACCCTGCAGTGGGTCCATCATTATAAACGCATGCTGAGTACTGCTTAACCCCGAAATCCGGAGGAGACGTAATATGAGTCTGCATTGAAGGTAATTGCATATATATGCACAAACACATTAATATTTCATTTCAATATTGCAGAGCAAATTAGAAAATTAATGTGTTTACCAGGATGTAGAGTGTGCTTCTTTTCTCTACCATCTCACTTTCAATATTGGGTTTTTTCAAGAACATGTAATAATTGAATTCATCGCTCACTGAAAGATATGCTGATCTCATCGTTGTACTTGATCAGATTTCTTATAACGAAGCAAGAGTCACTACTTAATGAGATGTCACTCTTCTCGAGTGTTTTATTTGAAAAAAGGAAATTAATGTCGGATCCAAGGGTTTTGCTCGCTATTTCAGCTTGATTTACTTTGATACATTCATCTTTTTCTTGTCATTTCATTTGGAAATGCACACAAACAAAAAACAGTCGCATTGTTACAAAGAACCATGATGATTAATCCAGGCATATTCACATCATCAACATATTCAGAGTCAGTGTGAGCTGTCAATCAAGAGACACACCGAAACATCTTTTCACATTAATTCCCTGGTTATTATGAATATTTCGAGTAACTCAGAGTATGCAGACCTCTGTTAAGGACGCACAATCTTCAAATGTTCCATTGTATTATGAGAAAATGTTATCCACATACTGGGTTTATAGTGTTTCAGGATAAATAAATTACATGTAGTCATATGCAAAGTTTTACAGGATTATTTTATTTGTCTGCCATCTGAGTTCAGTTCCAGTTACACAATGTGTTCAAGAGTTAGGGCACTTTGTCGTGTATGTCATAACTAAAAATGGCAACTTTTTGAAACAGTATATGAAAAATATAGAATACATTTTAACAGTCCAAAGGGAAAGATGTAAAACAAATAAAAATACTCAAGACATAAACCATGTCTGCTAAACTGAAGTAATATTCCTCCCTAAAAACTGTTTGATATATTATGCTAATCAAAAAGACAAACCCATTGTTTCTCAGTGACACTGTGTGTGGCATGAGTGCTACGCTGTACTAGTAACACCAGCTCCACACTGCTAACTGATTCAGAGCAGACGCCTGTTGGGGGCTCGGCAGCCTGGCTGGATTGTCTTGTTTTTCATTAGTAATGCAGGTTGTTGTGCGATAAAGGGCGGTCTAGGTCATGTTGCTCCCACAAGAGTGTGATCCTGCTCCGATGACCTCACACACCACATTAGCATGGTGACGACGACTGTGAACAGACCATCTGTTGCAGCCCGTTTAACCCTCTGTTCTAGCATCACAAGGCCATCCTTAGTGTGTAGCTAACTTGTGCTAATGTGATTCGGGTCCATGTGTCTGCTTAGGATTGTTAATGTTTGTAGATCCCTTCAAAGCGTGCAATGAACAGATGAAACCTTTGATCACAAGCATGTGTCTTCCAGCAGGAGGCCCCTCTAAAGATGATTCCAATGAGCTTCAGCATTTTTCACACTGCATTGGAGCTCTAGGCATTTTGCAGATGTGTGTCCAACATACACACACACACATACGCAGTCAGGCACACACACACACACAAAAGAAAGCTCAACATGTTGTGAAATAGTTGCTGCTATGAAATGCTGCTTTCTTACAGAAGACATAACCAGTGCATGATTTTGAAGCCTTCGCTACTTAACAGTCCAGTGTGTGCCAGCAGGCACTTCTGTAAAGGAGCAGCAAGGTGATCATTAATTTGGAAATACCATGTGACAACCCGAAGGTCAAATAGTGATAAGAGTCAAAGCGGGATAATAACAGAAGAGGAAAATGGATGTTAAGTGGCTGCTGCTGCTATACTGAGTGTGTGTGTGTGTGTGTGTGAGGCAGCGAGAGAGGGAGAGATAATGTGTTTCATTTATATATTTATTTGCCGTTACGAATTACTATGAATATTTTACTGTTTGAATTTGTACATTTGAACCCATATAGTATGTGTTGTGATCTGCATGCCTCACTATGTGAAAGTGGAAGTTTGTTCCAGAAATATTTTTTTTTTTGTGTTTGGAAATTGTTTTAGTATTCGTAAATGGAATTGTTTGCAGCTTTCTTTGCATTCTTGGCAGGACATGCAGCAGTGTGTGTGTGTGTGTGTGTGTGTGTGTATGTGTTCATGTCCGTGGGTGTGTGTTTGCACGCAGTTCGCCATGTCCCTTGTCAGGACGGCAGAGTGTTTAACAAATGACTGCCAGTTCGGGGACACAGGGGCCACGCACCTCTGCTAGGGAGTCGGCCAACAATAAATCTAAAAAATCAATATGACAGGGCCCGGGGTAATCAGTATCAATGATTTTAAACTGGAATAAGTCCCTCGGGGAGAAGGATGATAAAATCCTCTGAGCTCGGGTTCGGAAAAAAACATCCCGAGGATGAAGGATGGAGAAGGGAAAGAGGGAAAAAAAGAGGGAGATTATTGATGCTTTTTACCCAGAATCCCCTCCAGCCGGGTTAGAATCTATGTTGTTCATTCTCTGTCTGTCTGTCATTGATGCTCTTTTCTTCTTTTTCTTAGCTTCCATCACTCATTTATTCTGCTGTCTCTCCTGGCCTCTCTCTCTCTCTCTCTCTCTCTCTCTCTCTCTCCTATGTTTACACTCTTACCCCACTGTATCCCCACTTATATCGTTACAATGTGCTGCCCTTTACCTTTCACACTGTTTCAGTCATTCTATTTGCTCTAAGTTTTTTTCACTCCAGGCTTCTCTCTCTTCAGCGTATCTGTCTCTGTCACAACTGATACCCCGAAACTTCAACTTTTTGTTTCTTCTTTTCTGTTGTGTTGTTCCCTAGACACTTGTGATTTATTGTGATACCATCCTCTTCCTCTGCCTCTGCCCTTCTAATTTAGTTTTTTTTTATCGACTCAAATGTACAGATCAAATTTAACTAAAGCGCTTCTATCAAATCACAAACCCATTGATCCAAATAAAAAAAAAAACAAGAGCTGTATATTTTTTTCTTTTCGGCCAACTGTTGGACACAATTTGTATTTTTCCTAGAGCAAACCTAGCTTTTTCCCTTTCATTGTCCAGCTAAAATCTTGTCCAGCCTTCAACTAAATGATTGAAGCTAGTGTTGATAAAAAAATACATCTATAATCATCTAGCAGGCATTTAAATGTTATCTTTTGCCATGACTTTTTGCTACTCGGGTTTCAACACTTTGTAGTTTGGCTTATTTGTAGTTAATGTATTTGGATTATCTTTGCTATTTTAGGTTTCTATATGCTTGGTTGAATGAAGTTACTGAAATTTGCTTTGGATAAAAGTCCCTGAACATGGATCATTTTATGTAAACAGATTGGTCTTACGCTCTGATTGGTGACGAGAGTCGGCAGAAGTACCTCAGGGATTTAAAAACAACAAAAACAAACTCTTCTTCAATTATCTGCTAAAAAACATTATATATTAATACACTAAAAGTAAAGAGTGCTCTTGATACACAAAGCCAATTCTTGTTAAAAACAATCTATTATATATTGTTTGGTTTATAGAGCAGATCTCTTATTGCTGGCCACATGGCGGATGAGTTTTTGCAATTAAAATATGGCCGAATCTGGGCTTGTTGCCAGCTGTTTCCCCAGTTGGAAAACAACCGTGACAACCAGCGCACAAGCTCACAAGGCATGTAGGCACGATTCAGAATGGTGAAGTCATTTTCTTGTGCCGGAGCCAGAAAGATGGCCACCACAATGTGGGAAAAGTGTGCTTGAGATGAAGCGTCAGATGGCGTTCAGTCGAGCTAAAGAAATCAGTCCTAAACTATCATTCTATTCGATTGTTTTGGGCAAAATATCAACATCTCCCAAACAAACAGTGGCTTACATGAACATGATGGAAGATGTCTCTGCCATGGTTTGGGCCACTTCTTGAGATGTTCACTGTTCATTTGTTCTTCATATGCGACTCACTGTTGGCAGGAAGAGTTGGCTGGTTATAATTCCATATTTCATATGCAGTACCGGCAGCAGGTCTCTGGAACAGTGGCCTGTGCCCTTTGCTGGAAACAATATTTAATCACTTTTCCATGCTCCTTGGCAGTGGTACAGGAATACAGTGACTGCAATGCCGTCATGCTTGAAACATCTGGGGCTCTCTGTGGGTAAATGTCAACAAATAACTTTCTGTCAGCTTCATAAACATGTATCTGCCCTGGAGTTTCCCTTTGCAGAGTCCCCCCCCCCCCCCCTCCCACCCTCCTGCTCTGCTGCAGCTGCCCTGGGTTCCCCCCTTTCGGATGTATTTTAAACCAAGATAACACCCTAATACCCTTACACTCTCTGCAGACACAGCTCCACAAGACTTTCATTTCAAATATGTTGTGCGTCTTTTTTTTTTTTTGCTTTCCAGCAGATAAATGTTGGCATCCGAATTAATTCACATTCAAAGAAATGCAAACCCCTGAAAGCAGAGCAGGCATGCAGGATGATCTTGGCTACAGTGACACCAGAAGGCAGAGAGCTAGCCTGGTTAACTCAAAAGTACCAGCCGCACAGCAATATTTCACCATAACGTTATACAATCAGTTGATCAAATATTATAAATGTTTCAAGGCTTATAATGCCTCACTAATTTGCCTTCTGTCCCTACAACTTTCCTCCTCAACCTTAGTTGATTTAATACTTGAGAATGCTCATATTTAACTTGATATATTAAACTGTGAAACTACTTAGTGAAACAAGGTAGTCTTTTCTGTTTCACAAAGACAAAATAAAATCTTTAAGACAGTAAAAGTACAAAAGCTTCCTTTTGGTTAGAATTCAAAGCCAGCCTGTGCCCTTTGTTGAATGTCATCACATTTTCCTAACAGCGTTTGCTATGATCGGATAATAAGTCTTGTGAAAGAAGATCCCATAAAAAATATATACAAAACCTTTCAATCAAAGGTGAACAAAAAAGTTGTTTGCTTTCTTGATCAAAAATGTTCATGCTCAAAAGGAACTTGTGTGTAGGATTTAAAATCGCATAAAATCGTTTGCATTTGCTGCCACGGTTCCGAGCAAAGTAGCAAGGAACTCATACTATAGAACCCACATATCACAGATCAGAATGTGTGTGCTCATTCAGATCAAACGGTGAAGCGGTCAAGCTCAGGGAATGTCAGACTCTGGAGAAGCTCTCTGAATCATCATTAGGAATAAAATGGAACAAACTGAGAGGTGACAAAAAGACACAGGGCCTCTGGATGTCCTATCAGTGAGGACGACCAATATGCTTTTTGATTGGGCAATTGACAGGACTGCATGAGATCATATGAGAACAACAATGTATCGTAAAGGTCACTTTGGTGAGAAGGAGTGTTGTCTCATCCACCCACATGCTTGCAAACTGTAGCCTTCCCACAATGCCATGCAGGGATTGGGACAGGATTGGGGCCGTTGAATAGTGATGTAGGCGAGACAGAGTAAAGCTGTGAGTGCTAATCTCCTCAGTGCAAGAAACAGAGACGCCTCTTTTTTTCTTTTTTTTTTCTCTGCACTCACTGCACTCTTGTCCCTCTCTACCCTGAGCTCCTACGCTCAAGATTTAATTTTCTAGCCTCCCCTCATTACCTTTCCAGCCCTCAATGCATCAGTTCATCATAACCTACGTCATATCTCCGTTTTTACATTCCTTCCCTTCTCTCTCTCTGTCTGTCTGTCTGTTTCTGCTGTCTATTCAAGGAAGATTAGAAGGTATAAAACTGCCAGCCGACGCTGACTCATGCCTCTGTGGGTCTGTGTGTTTGTGTGTGAGAAGCTTGAAGAGCTTGGAGGTTAATCTCTTTTTTACAAATATTTATGTTTAACCTTTGCTGTTAGCACGTACGACTCATTTTTTTTATGTCCTTCCCATCACTGTCACACACACACACACACACACACACACACACACACACACACACACACACACACACACACACACACACACACCTCATACTTGCACACATGCCCAAACTCACGTACGCACAGGATCAATGCCAACTCTGATCGAGGTTAAAGTGACAAGCAACAATGATGAATTACCCACCTCTCTGCTAAGTCTAAACTACTCGACTATAGCCGACACACAGGATAATGTAACATACTCTGTGTGTGTGTGTGTGTGTGTGTGTGTGAGTGTGTGTGTGCTTTCTGCTGCACCAGCAAATCTTAACACAATACGGTTCCTTTCTATTTCACACAGAACAGTCTGTAATTAACTGTAATCATTGCTGCTTGTTTATTGAAATGATTTTGCCCTTTGTGTTCCACTTCCAAGGACAGGAAGGATACGTTCAATTCAGAAAGCGGCACAGATGATAATTACCATTAGAAAGAAACAATTCATGTTTCCATATGTACAGTATGTGATTGTGACTGTTGATGTTTGAGCTGCTAATGTGGAACACATAATATCATCAGTGGACGTGTCTATATAGTCATGAGGATTTTAATATTCGGCAATGTTCAATAGATTGACAAAGTTGCAGCCAAGTGGTAATGGGTCATCATAAGAGAGAGCACTGTCAAGTTTATTAAATTTTTTTTTAAATCAAGATATCCAGTACATACTTTGGAACACATTTAAATGACTATATTTCTATTATGTTGTCAGTGCATGCTTCACATTGATATAGTCATTTAAATGCGTAAAACAACACTTAGAGGTAACCTTGATGTTTAAATAATTTTTTTTCCCCAACTTCACAACTGTTTTTTCACCTTGAAATAACTATGTCAGTGAATAAGAGGATACATATTTAACTATTTCTAATGGTTGAAGGATGCGATGTGATCAATGGCTGTGTCTTAGTTTTCCGTGTCTGCTAACAGTTGTATTCCGCACAGTGTGGGCGTGCTTTGTGCATCTTTAGGTTTGTTGATGTTTCTTGTTACTGTTGATAAAGAATCTCTCCCTGTACTGACCATGGTCCACCATCTCAAATCAAACAGGGCAAATCTACAGCATGTTGATTAGTAGTCAGAGGCCGTTTCACTGTTGCAGCCTGACCTTTTGATTTGTGATGAGGTGTGTTTCTGATGCACACGCGGGGCCAGGAGATAGCAATGTCCATTGATCGGTCTGACTTACAATTACACAATTTGGTATAAATCTGGGGAAATTGCACTTGATTTTTTTTTCTCAATTGGGTCTTTTCTCTTAGTATAATATAGTCTACATCTAAAGATGAAAGGTATCAACAATCAAGAACTCTAGGATATTTCCTTTATCATTATCATTCGGTCAAAGTTTCCACTCTGCAAGGAATATGTACCAAATCAATAAATCAAGCAATATGCTTAACACATTGATTTTGCCTAAAGGGTAAACCTGAATCAATTTGTCAACGTTGTATGCAACACATTGTTTAATCTCATTGACATATTGCCACAACATGTGCTATGGACGTTCATGTTTACATTGAGATAAAAAAAATCCAGTCTGTCCGTTGTTCATTCTTGTCAGCACTCTCTATTGAATTAACATTGACACTTCTAGGAACTTTGTGGTTTTAGTCTTGATACATGGAGGGGAAAACACTCATATTTTGCAGCTTTAACAATGATAATCTAGAAATGAGTAGAACCGTGTGAGAAAGGGACATAGGGGCAGACTGAGAAACAATAAAACAACTGAGGCAGCCATTGAGGAAGGACTTGACGGGTACAATTCTGTATTGAGGACATTGTGGTTGATGTAGACAGCTGTCACTTGCTTTTACACCAAGCATGGAACAGACACAAGAGCTTTTCAAGTTGAATAAGATGGACTCTGTAATCCCCACCCGTGCGTATAAATGCAAACCAAACAAACACACAATTATTCTAATGTCGACATGTTCTTTTTTCAATGGGCATTTCCATTGTCCAGCTAAAAGTCAAGGGAAATCAGATCTGTGTTTTTTCCTTCCGTGTCAACTCCATAGCAAGTCCTCTATCCATGCTGCATGGAGGTGTGTGTGTGTGTGTGTGTGTGTGTGTGTGTGTGTGTGTGTGTGTGTGTGTGTGTGTGTGTGTGTGTGTGTGTGTGTGTGTGTGTGTGTGTGTGTGTGTGTGTGTGTGTGTGTGTGTGTGTGTGTGTGTGTGTGTGTGTGTGTGTGTGTGTGTGTGTGTGTGTGTGTGTGTGTGTGTGTGTGTGTGTGTGTGTGTGTGTGTGTGTGAGAAATGGCGAGGTCAGTGTATCAATGTGGTAAAGAAGAGAATAGACATAGATGGGGGGGATGTCATTATTCAAAATTTGTATTACCATAGCTTCTCTGCAGAGAGATGCAAGCATGTGCTGAGGAATGCTTACAAGCACACACACACACACACACACACACACACACACACACACACACACACACACACACACACACACAGGGCAGTCATAAACCCAGTCAAGCCTCCTCTCAGTGGAGTTGTGGCGCAGCGTTCAGCTTTGATACAGCTGGTAATAAGTCATCAGAGCTGTGAGAGCTGAAAGACCCAGGAAGGTTTATTATTCCTGTCTTCACACACAGGAGCCTCTCTTAACGGCTCAGGATTTACAAGATCACACACACGTTCTCTCTGTGTTCCCGTGGTGATACTGCAGGGGACGACATCAGGGAGGAGGGTTCAGTTCCGGTCAGTTCTTTAGTGTCCCACTGGGGGACATTTTAGACAGTCTGGGATGTGAGAGAACTCAGTATGAGGGAACTGTGTAGTTTCCTGTTGTGTATATGGTACAAAATAATTACACGAGGAAAACAAGTTGGAAATCTCAAAGAAAGCAGATTTTCGATACCAGAAATGCCACATTTTAATAATTTAAATTGTATAAAACAAAATCCAACTCAAACTATATAAATTGTCTGCAGTCCAAATTGAAAAAGGAAAAAAAAATACTTAGTAGCTTTTGTCTTGTCAAGGCTAATGGCATGCATGAATTGATGAGGAGTATAGAGTATAAAACGCTCCTTTACTAATTCACACTTCCATTAATACACCTCCATAGCTCCTGTTTACAACCGTGTCTGTTTTAAACAAAGTTATTTAAGGAGTGTAACATTTTAGTATAAATCTTGCCATTTATTATTTTGGCGAGGTTAAAGTTGCATCTGATCTGCTCAGGTGTGTATATGTGTTTGACAAGTTCTGCTTAAAGATTTGTGATTTTTTTTTAATGATTTTTTTTCAACAGACTGTTAGGCTTTAAATCTCTCACAAGAATGTGTGGTCATTAAATTGAGAGTTTCTAGCTCTATATCTATGAAAAAAAGCAGAATTGCAAAATAAGCACTAAACTAAACCTAAGATATAGTTATATAAAGGATGATAAAAATCCAAAATAATGAACATAATGCACGGTTATCTATCAAGTCTTCTTCTAGTTAATGGGCTGTGAGTGTGGGAGGTAGCTGGCTGTTCATAACTCACCCACTGTTTCTACAAGCTCTGTGGACTAATTAGGTAATAATAATGGTGGATGCCTGCTGGATGTTAAGGTATGAATATGAAGCTGTGTGGGTTTGTGTTGCCTGTACTCCTATTTAGGAAGGGGACCATTGGAATGAGGACATTTTTGTAAAGTTTGGTAAGTCCGTTTGAGCCTTACTTAAAGGGAAAAGTACAGGCTCAGGTTCAGGTTAAACTGATGCCTGGAAAGTAGTAGGTATGTAGTGGCTTATGAGACATAAACAGAGCATATGAACAGCAGCAAAAAAACGTTAACAAAAAAATAGGATTGAGGTAAGACCAACTTCTTTTTTTCTGGTGTCAATTTTTCCCACCTTTGTCATGGTAATTACCTTCTCTCCAATTTTCACCTATCGGAAAATTGATTCAACCGTTTTGTTTACTGATGTTGCTTGTAGCTATACAGACTTTAGATGATGTTATCATGAGATGCAGTAGTTACAATAAAGTAGTGTTCACAGCGGCATTTGAACGCTGCAGGATAACAGGTTGATCCATCTTTGTCGTTAATCTGATTTGTATAACAAGCAAAAATGCTCACATTATTCATCTATAAATATGATAGATCATAACTGTATGATAAATTGGGATTAGGTAAGGATTGTTGTTATTAGGACATTCATTTAGTCAGGTCCTCATAAGGACATGTTGTATGAACAAGTGTGTGTGTGTGTGTGTGTGTGTGTGTGTGTGTGTGTGTGTGTGTGTGTGTGTGTGTGTGTGTGTGTGTGTGTGTGTGTGTGTGTGTGTGTGTGTGTGTGTGTGTGTGTGTGTGTGTGTGTGTGTGTGTGTGTGTGTGTGTGTGTGTGTGTGTGTGTGTGTGTGTGTGTGTGTGTGTGTGTGTGTGTGTGTGTATGACTGCTCCAAACAAAATTTTGTTGTCTTGTACAATGACAATAAAGTTCTATTCTATGTGTGCACACAGTTGGTGCCAGGTTCCTTGCCAAAGCTTAGCCTTTCGACTAATTAAGCAGGTAGGCGGTGCAAACAGGGAGCTGACTGCTGATGGCCATTAACGTGACTTCTGCCTCCACTTTAATCTTTCTTAGCTGGAGATAGATGGATGAGAGGAGAGTTAGAGTTAAGTCTGTGGGGCTGAGACATAGAGGGAGGGATGGAGAGTGACCTAGAAATGGAAAAGAAAGAAATATGGAGAAAACAGATGGAATTGAGAGGAAAGGGAAGAGGAAATGGAATGAAAAGGAGCTTAAAGAAGGTGCGAGTGCAGTGTTGGAATAAGGAAGGGATGGACAAAAAAGTGTGAAAATATACTGTGAGGATAACTTGAAGCAGAGGTTTGAAAGGAAATAAGGGTGGTCATGAAAACACAAAGAAGGTGTCGGCGGCAATGACGCAGATACATGCTTCAGTAAAGACAACCACAGACAATGGAGTTTCATTTCCTGAAACAGTACGGAGGACAATCAAGCATGTCTCATTTCACCTACAAGTGTTCATTAGTGTAATGCACCCTGTATGCTCCTTTTAGTAATTAATAAAGTCAGTCAACATGAAAATGAAAAACGAGTATCATCTTCTGCTGGTGTTGAGGGGAAGGTTCATCCCCCTCAGTGTTGTAAATCTCATTTCCGATTTTCAATTATTCTCTGCCAGAGAGAATGTGAACTGCAAAGCCTATATAATTTTTTTTCATCTCTTCTGTTACATTTTCTTCAAACCTTTGTCATCTGGTGTCCTTTAAAGCCCCTTCCAACCCAAATCCACAACATCTGTCTAAGTATGTCATTTGGGAAGTTAGTTGCATATCTATTACAGAAATTTGGTTTAGTTGAGGCAGGCTATGCTCTGGTTCACTTGACACATTTAATATTTTAAACCAATCATGGCTGTTCCTGCCTGAACGTTCTATAAGAAACTATGACTGTTGCCAGGTAGATTGTTTGATACGGCCATGCCCACACAGTCCTGTAAAAACAATATACAGTCAAACAAGCTGTTTTTTAACTAAGTTTTATTAAATTCATGAAAATTTACTTTCAATCATATTTTTGTAGAAGCTTATTGAGACACCCAACTTTGATTTCATATGAATATTTTTACTATTTTAGAGCAGGTTTCCAGAGGCTTTAATGTGTATACTGCTGCAGACAGGATCGCCTATACCCGCTCTTCTGCAAAGCTCCAAGCATGTTGGTTCAGTGCAGCTTGATTGGTTTAACATTTCTCAACCTGGCTCTCGCAGGATGTTTTGCAGCGTTCCAAATTTCTGAGTCCATCCAAGCCTTGTGCACCATCAGCTGATATTTCTGCAGACCGCCTGAAAAGTTTAAAGCCTTCATCTTCCCCAAAGTGTTAGCTTTCTGCCTTTCTTTTGTTTTAAACAATCATCCATCATTTGGAATCGCATCCTCCTCTACATACGCACAGTCCTCCAATGAAAACACTCCCTCTCTTAACTTGTTAGGTATGCAGGTTTTTGTCTGTGATGCAGTTTTTTTTTGCCTGTGAAGAAGTGAGTCTGAAGATGTTGTTTTCCAGTTATTTGATTGGGTTTCCTGACCCACATTCTAAATCCAGTTTACTGCACATTCACTTGCGCACCTCTCTTTTTTTCCATCAAAAGACAAACTGCAAACTTCTTATTTGCAGACTCACTCTGATTCTACATGTTCACCAAACTTCTGAGCTGTACATAGACAGTACACAGGATCAGATGTCATTTTAGAGAAACAAGGTTGATGAGATCAGAGTATTGGACCGTACAACCAAACAATCGGCTGTATATGTTGTTTTTATTAAAATGAAATATTGATTATAGCAACTTTAAGTTGCAGTCTAACAATCTGTGTTGATCAGTGGAATTAGAACAGAGGAGCTAAGTTCAATGTGTTGGAATGATGTGTGTGTGTTGCTCCCTGTAGTGCACTGCATTTATATAATTGCAGATGTTTTGCTTCTGTTTGGTGAGAGTCCATACCCTTGAGATCCCTTGATAAAGACGGAGCACACAGTCAAGCATTGCTTACTAGATAGGAACTAGGCCATATACAGTCAAGTGCGAAAGTTTGTGAACCCCTTGAACATTTTGGAATTTTATTTATTGTAACCATCATTAATTCATTTTTATCAATACCAGTATTTTTTATATGAAATAACAGATGTTTGTTTATCAATTCAACATTTTTCTTTTCCAGAAATCAATTGTTAAAACAGATAAAACAAATTATTTGACGAATGTTGTATGTGCAAAAGTTTGTGAACCCTGAGCTGCATTGCTTAAATGGAGCAGGTAAACACAATCAGATGGGCCAAATTGAGTCATGAAATGGACCAATGTAGTGAGAGATCTTTAGGGAAGAAATTGGGCGGCACTAGATACAACAGAGATAAAACCAGGTCAGTTTAGGCTCACCAAAGTGAACCCATACAGGTCAGACATGCTAAAAGGGGAAACAATCTCAGAGGATCTCAGGAATAGAGTTGTGATGCTGCACATTTGTCTGGGGACAGCTATAAATTATTTTAAAAAAAGTTTGAGCTCCATCGGTCCACCGTGAGGCAAATCATCTACAAATGAAGAGCTTTAAGAGTGACTGAACATCTGCCTAGAAGTGGACTTCCTTCAAAAATATCCACAAGCGCCACAAGATAAGTGATTTTTCAGTTAAAAGCCAACCCAAACATTACATCTGGTGATTTGCAGACCTCTCTTGCAGCATCTGGGACAGATGTGCATGGTTCCACAATAAGAAGAAAACTCAGTCAACATGGCTTTCATGGGATGGTTGCTGAAGAAGCCTCTGCTCTCAAAAAAGAACAAAACTGCTTGTCACAACTTTGCCAGAGAGCACCTGGAGATACCTGAAGTCTTATTCTGTGGACAGATTAGTCAAAAATTGAACTGTTTGGTCATAACCAAAACCGCCATGTTTGGGCAAAAACGCAATTCTGCCTACCACCTAGAGAACCTTCTCCCAAGTGAATAATGGTGGTTTCAAATTGTCTGCAAATCTCCAGGTGTAATGTTTGGGTTGGCTTTTACCTGAAAAATCACTTTTCTTGTGGCGCTTGAGGATATTTTTGAAGGAAGTCCACTTCTAGGCAGATGTTAAGTCACTCTTAAAGCTCTCCATTTGTAGATGATTTGCCTCACGGTGGACCGATTGAGCTCAAATTTTTTTTTATGAATTTATAACTGTCCCCAGACAAATGTGTAACATCAAAACTCTATTCCTGAGATCCTCTGAGATTTGTTTCCCTTTTAGCATGTCTGACCTGTATGGGTTCACTTTGGTGAGCCTAAACTGACCTGGTTTTATCTCTGTTTTATCTAGTGCCGCCCAATTTCTTTCCTAAAGATCTCTCATTACATTGGTCTATTTCATCAACCAATTTGGCCAACCTGATTGTGTTTACCTTGCTCGATTTAAGCAATGCAGCTCAGGGTTCACAAACTTTTGCACATACAACATTCGTCAAATAATTTGTTTTATCCGTTTTAACAATTGATTTCTGGAAAATAAAAATGTTGAATTGATAAACAAACATCTGTTATTTCATATAAAAAATACTGGTATTGATAAAAATGAATTAATAATGGTTAAAATAAATAAAATTCCAAAAGGCTCAAGGGGTTCACAAACTTTCGCACTTGACTGTATGATCAGAGGGAATCATTGTAATCACATCACTTATCTCTTACTGCTGGACAGTAACATTTTATCTTAACAAGTTTAACACTGCAAATGCGTACGGCCACAGTCCAAGTCATGTGTTGTGGATTGGCATATAAGCATGCACGCAGAAGAGGCGCCGTCCAAAACATCTGATCAAACAGAATAGTCAGCAGTGATCATTTGTAGAAATGATAGGTATAACTTGTAAATTGCATGTTTGGGATGTGCCTGTGCTACTGCTTGGATCTTGATGTACATCTATTTGTGCAGTTACGGTAGGGGTGCACTCTCTCAATGGTACTGTAACAGCACGGATAGACACGCACCAGCAAACATGTCTCTTTGTAGGAAAAAGCCTGAGTCATGTCTGTTTCAACTCCTCTTGCTGCTTTTATTTGTATTTTATTTTATTTCCTCAAGACAGTGAAAATAAAGTTGTGTCCGGGAGGCGACTGGCCCTGCAGGCTGACAGCGTTTTTTATAAAATATGACATGTCGGCATTCTGCCCCACACAGCGGCCGCTCAGTGATGCGTGATGGTTAAAAGAGGGATGACACAAACACATGACGGCAGTTACATGATAATAGCCAGCCAGCTGCCTCTTTGAAACTGTACTCTCGGACAGTGGATACATTTTTTTTTTTTTCAACCCACAGCAGATCAGCGGCACCCTTCATTAACCTGCCCCGACCTGCTCATTAATTCACACTCCTGCTCTAATTAGGTGCCGGTGTGTGTAATTGGCACTGTATTATTGAGCTCTCCGTGCAGCATAGAAAATACATGATTTAACAAAAGTGACATGGATAGTGTTATGCATTCACAGCTCGGTCTCTGGCAGCAGGATGGCCATGAGCCACGTGTGAGGGAATGATTATTGTATTCTGAACATATTTAATTTGATTTTTTTTAAGTCTGTTTAATAAACTGATGGAGGACTGATGCCCATTGCTTCAAAATTATGAAGAGCAAGAGTGTGCTCATGTGGTGGCTGAAGTAGTTATTCTACTAGTTTGTGAGAAAGTTGTTTTTCAAGCCATTAAGCCATTGTCTTAACTCTTCAATTGTGTACAAAGTGACAACAGTCTTCTCCTCCACACCATCTCAGTCTCTTTGTGGTGTGAACACACACACTGTACATTGTTTCTCGTCTCTGAGTTCCTCTGTAGCTATTGTATATTTGCCCGACACAAAGGTTAAATGAATGCTTTGCATTTAATTGTTTCTCGTTCTGAGTTAATTAGTGTTGCGCCCACACACAGACTATTAGTGTTTTACATTGGCAGCTTGTAGCTTTTAGCCTTGAACAACTGTGAATCACAAATTGACGTCATACTAATACAAAAATAGAATACCTTATTATGTTAGGTTGTATTGGATTTTGTTTATATTGTAGGTCATGCTATCTTCATTACAATACATTAAAAATCATACTGGTTGATTGAATTTATATTAGGGCTGTCAAGTGATTAAAAAAAATAATCTAATTAATTACAGGCTCTGCGATTAATTAATCTAAATTAATTGCATACTTATATGACACTTGTATACCTGTTTGTAAACAGCTGTATAGCCTACTACAGTTTGTTTCTCTGTCTCTCTCTCTCGCGCGCTCGCTCTCCGTCTCTCGTAACTTCTGTCTCCTTCCCTCAGCCAGCTTTATACATGAACTACCGCCGAATTTTCTCAAAAAAACAAGCAGACAAAATTACGACTTTCCATCTCCCACAACAGACAGCGCTGCACTGCCACCATTTTGTAGCCTACTCATAGGCAAAAATATTGACACACACACACACACACACACACACCACACACACACACACACACACACACACACACACACACACACACACACACACACACACACACACACACACACACACACACACACACACACACACACACACACACACACACACACACACACACACACACACACACACACACGGGGCGGGTGCTAGACAGCTAGCAAACAAAATTGGAGGAAGATTGAGAGATAGGCCTACTGTTTTGAACCTAGCCTACATTGTTGCACCCACTAAATCAATAATGCACGGACACTGCGGAGAATTAAGTAAGATGTCTCCCTACCTTCATGCATCCCATAAACCGTCCATAGAGCCCTCGAGTCGGCCCCTTTCCCCTGCTTCTCTCTTTACCTTTCTCCCTTTAACCCACGCGCCCGGCCCGGCGAGCTACAGGTGCAGCTCCGCACCACTTTTGCACCGGGTCAAAGGGCATTATAGAAGTGCGATTAATCTGCGTACATTTTTTTAATCGCGTTAATTTTTCTGTGATTAATTAATCGAAATTAACGCGTTAATTTGACAGCCCTAATTTATATATGTACTTAATTTATTTTCCTGTATAAATAGGCTGTTGTGGCATACTGGGCAAGGCCACTCTTGTTTACCAAATGACAGAATATAGGATATATGAATGGGACATACTGTAAATAGTTTGTCTGATAAGTTATTCAGTAGTCAAAGTGTGTGTGTGTGTGTGTGTGTGTGTGTGTGTGTGTGTGTGTGTGTGTGTGTGTGTGTGTGTGTGTGTGTGTGTGTGTGTGTGTGTGTGTGTGTGTGTGTGTGTGTGTGTGTGTGTGTGTGTGTGTGTGTGTGTGTGTGTGTGTGTGTGTGTGTGTGTGTGTGTGTGTGTGTGTGTGTGTGCAAATTAACGTGAGGGATGAAGATGCATTAATAGGAGAGTTAGTGGTGGCATGGGATGAAACTTATGCCACTTGAGCTTGAAAACTTCAAGACGCTTTGGGACTAATCACATATGCAAATACACACACAGACTCTTGTGACATTCTCACTCTTTTTTTCCCACTTATTAAGTCTTAGAGTCTGGGCGTTTTCATGAGTCGCCGTTAAGTAAAAGCTGCTGATTTGTCCACATTTTTAAACCCCCCAGATGCTTCCTAGCTCTACTCTGCTGAGCCGCTAATTCCTCTAACAGTATCTTTATTCCCTCACCTGAAAGATAATCATTAAAGGCTCAGTCCAGGTGTGGTGTCAATAGCAGCTCTTTTCACTGTCACTGGATTCACTGATAGAAAATGTTTTTTTTGCCGCTGTCAGCCTCACGACGTCTTCATTTTACTACAGTGCCACAGTGCTGCTATTCATAGCCATACTTTAACAACACAACTTGCCTCTCACTTGCATCAAACTGCACTGCATTATGTTAGATACATAGCTGAATGTGTGGCTAGCTGTGAATATGGTCATTTGCTAGAAAGAAATAAAACAAGAATGTCTGAATTACTATAGCATTGGCACGATATAGCAAAAAGCTTCAATGCTTCATTGATTGTATGATGGCGTCAATTTTCATCTGAATTGCACCACTGTCACTGCTTGGTTGATGGCACAAAATGGTAAGTCTGAATGACTTCCAACACAGCAAACCAATATCAAAACACTGTCTAGTCCAACTTTGGAGGAAGAGTCAGTGATGACATTTGTTTTTCCAATGTTTGGTCCATAATTACAGCACATTTGATTCTGTATTAATTTATATTATAAGTTAGGCACTACTGGATCTCTTCACATTTCAAGGTTTACTAGACAAACTTTCTGAAAACGAACCAATGAAACATCCCAATGATTAGAAGTTCACGGGTAAAGCCTTATAAAACAGCAGCAGCACCTTCCTTAATAATGGTTTTCAGTGATTATGGTATAGCAGCATCAACACAACGGTGAAGTCCCTGCAGGATATTACTTTTTTCCCCTTTTTTTTATTATGCGGTCACTGGGTGCAACATTGCTGAAAAACTAAACAGTAATATAAGATCAAAACACAGCAAAAGTCCACACAGCACAATTCTAACTGAAATGAGAGCTGAGAGAGTTGAAAAGACCTCCAGAGCTCCGTGAAGCTCCATTCGATAAGGATTCCTGAGGAATTCTGCTGATCCGGTCCCTTGGTTCTTCTCGGTTCTGCCTTTTCTCTCTGTAGCCAAAGTGATGACTTTGGCATATCAGTGCACTCATCCCACATCAGCAGTCCCTAATTGAAGAAAAATAGGAAATAATAATATTGGCCTGGGAGGAGATGATCAGCTTACCGGCTGAGCCATCCTTCATATGCTGACCATATCTTTCTACCTCCTCATCTCAGGTGATTAGAGGAAATCCCCTGGACCCTGTCAGACACTCCGAATCAGCACACTCATACACTGAGGTGAGTGTGTGTGTGTTTGTGTGTGTGTGTGTGTGTGTGTGTGTGTGTGTGTGTGTGTGTGTGTGTGTGTGTGTGTGTGTGTGTGTGTGTGTGTGTGTGTGTGTGTGTGTGTGTGTGTGTGTGTGTGTGTGTGTGTGTGTGTGTGTGTGTGTGTGTGTGTGTGTGTGTGTGTGTGTGTGTGTGTGGTAGTTTATAATATGTGCATGTGTTTATTCCTTTACTGTATGCCTGCTTGAGTGTAAATGCAAAATGGTGGAATGGAACTTAAAACATGAATGTTTAAGTCCTGCTGGAGTGGGTGTCATGACAGACAATGAAAAATGTTCTGTGCTCATAACTCTGTTTTTGGAACTTAAAAACTTGTAGACATAAATGATCTTCTCGCATTTCTTGTCACTAGCGGTTTTGAGTAGCCAGGTTAACAAATACCAACATTTCCTTTGAAGCTCATAGAAGTATTACTGCACATTGTATTAGAGTACAGAACATGCAACAAATGAGTAACCTTCCAGTGCTGGTGCTGCAGTGTTTTAACTAAGTGAAGCGGAAGAGCGCAGGTGCCTCTCCGGGAATTCAGGCCTATACACAGCATCTGCTCCGGGGTGTGTGATGGGAGCTCGTCTTCTTATTCTGTTGGCTCTGTTTTAATGGTGCGAATAAATACAAAGGCACCAAGCAGTCAGCTATATTCTGGCACATACTGTCATGATGCCAAAGCGGTTAGACTGATTTCACAGCTGTTTCCCAAGGCAAGAAAACAGAAAATGGCTTTATAAAATCAAGTAGAAGAACAGAGAGGGGGCTTGTGCCAAGAACAATAACAAATCTTGTAGAGTAACTAGACTTGTCGACTGGTACATTGGCTTACTTCCTTGCCAATGGATTGTAAAATAAAAAAGACTGACTTTAACAGGTCAGAGAGGTTGTATGTCACCTGTGGCGTGCATGTACTCAGTGTTTGTAGCAGTGTCTCAGTGTTTTGGGGCTTTGTTTGGTCTCTTGTGTTCCCTTCCTGTTGTAAAAACTGAGGGTGTAGAATGCTAGTTGGAGCCGTTTTCAGACAAGGACATGGGTCTGTTTTGGTTCAGCTGTGCCCCAAGTTCATATGAGGATTCCATTCTGTTCTGATGAGACCTATCCCGTATGTAGAGAACCGTGAATGTCAAGCTAAGTTGTATAGCTTAAAGGCAAAAGCACATGCACACAGGTATATAGTCTATTGTTCAAGACTCATCTTTTGCATTATATCTATTACATTTTTTTTTAAAGAGCTGATTATTTTTGTCCTCCAAAACTTCACAGGTTGTTTGATATAAAGTTGTTTTTCTTGCTTATTCTTTTCCAAGTTTACTTTCCCCAAACTTTGGAAACGAGATCCTCATGTGAAAAACAGTGTTAATATTCACCTTGTATGGCTGTGTTTGTGCATGAGTGTATACATGCCCTGGAGCATCCATGCTTTTGTCTTGTTTTAAGCCTTATTCTTCCATTGAGTTGGGTAAGCACTGTTTTAATGATTTAAAAGCAAGGACATGCTCCATATTTCATCAATGTGTACAGTTTGAAAGCGCTGAATATGTAATATTATAATTGTTTTTAGCATTGAGGTTACTTTTTTTTAACAGGAGACTGTTCATTATTATTGGTAAAAGGATCTCTCACTCGCAGGATTGAGAAATTCTTTTACAAGAGAGTTTTACCAGAAATTCCACTTGGCATCTCACTTTTCACCCATTCACTGAATGACAAGATTTACACCAGTATACCATGGCATCATTTAACTAGCCTTAAAGTCTTGCAAATATTGTATGTGAACATTTTGTATGTGTGACCTACTGTGAATTTAATGAAGAAAAGGTCATCACCCATCATAAAGGGCATAGATGGACAACCCAAATAGTGAGATGGAAATTAACAGAAAAAAATAGGTTTAAAATATTACTTTGGGAAAATAACTAGAGAGCTGTAGTAAGGATGATATAAATACATAACTGTTGTGGATAACGTTCTTGTATAAATTATTCTGGACAACTGTGACATTTGCCCTCTCCATGAGGATTTGTCTATACAAATCCAGTTGTCGGGAACTTCAAGTCCTATACTCCTTGTTTGGAGAGCAGCTAGAAGAGAGCTATTATCGTTTAGCTTCATGACTTCCCGAATGTTGTTTTTTGACAATATAACGCTGAAGGAAGATTAAACGGTGATCTGACTGCACAATGGATTCTGGACAAAAAAGAGCAAGCGTGAGATGGAAAGTTGTGAGTCGGTTTGACAAGCGAAAGGATGCAGAAGAGTGAGTCGTGGCGATAAGAAAAGAAAAACTGGCTCAGAGAAAAAAAAGAGGAGGATGGATGGACAGTGGCGTAGAGGGAAAAAAACAGATTAAAATGTGTATAGGAGGAGAAGCAGAGGTGGGCAGGCAGAGGAGGATAAAGTAGAGAGGGGCATATGACGGCCTGGCAGGTCTCCAAAGGCTCCCGGCGGTGATCCAGCTGCTTCTGAAGGCCACTTTGAAAAGCCTGTTAGCAGAGCTGCCAACAATGGAAAGGGAGAAAAGAGGAGAGCCTCAGAAGTAGAGGGAGAAGCAGGTGAGAGTGAAAAAGAAGAGGGAACAATTTAAATATGGAATTTGTTCCCTTGAAAAAGGCAAAAACAAAAGACCTCTCACTGTTGCAACTTCTGTGATAAACAGAAACTACTTCTTAATTCAAACCAAGCAACACACCTGAAAAGCTCTGCATACATATCACTTCATACCTTATCAAATTATAAGTAATTGAAGCCTCCACGTTTCAGGAACGATAGAAAATAAAATTAAAAAATAAGTATCCAGGAATATCTTTCCAAAATAAACCTACAGAAACATTGTTTACAGGAGACTCATATCATAAAAAAACATATTGCAAGAAATCAGTGCCGGTGTTTTGACTTCACAGCTGGCATATTCTCGGGGGATTGAAAATCGTCAATTATCTCCCCTGGTATTAATTATCCTTGTGGGATTCAATGTACGAGCTGAGAACATCCAGATCTGAATCCCTATTACTGATAAAGAATTAAAGAGTGTTTTTTTTAGGATGATGTTGAGCCAACAGTGAGAGCCTCCTGTTCGCTTAATTATAAATGATACATCTTCGTAGGAATAAGTAAGTTCAACTTGTGTACAAAAAGGTGCACTTAAAAAACTAAATTATGAATAAGCCTCTAATTGAGAACTGATAGTTGTTATACATGCCTCGTAAGTCGTAACTAGCAGCAGCATCAACAAGTTATGCAAGTGTCATATCAACAAATCATCTCGGTAATATCAGACCACAGCTACTCTTTTGAAATAGTTTGCTCATGTTGCATCAATCATCAGAGGGCACTTTTACATTTGCCGAAATGGCAGACACGAAGAGCTCATACACGTCTGTTCAGAGAATGTCAGCGTCACTGTCTGTGGTGCTGAAAAGGTTGAAGCAATTTGGCAAATTCAATTTCCCGTATGCCTTTTTGCACATCAAAAGTACATACTAGATAAGGAGTTGTGTCTCCTCAATAGGAGCAGCATCAACAAGTTATGCAAATGGCCTCATCAAATGCCCATCTATGTGTCAGACCTCAAATTCTCGATGAAAGAAAATGCTAGGAAATTTTATTTTTTTTGTTCGCCTAATGTTACTTCTAACAGTGAAATCTATACAGTCTAGAGCTATTTACAGAACGCAATAATTGCAATTGACCAACAATACTTACAACAATTGCGTTCAATACGGTAAACATTTTAAGAATTTATATTTTATATTATTAGCTTTTAATATAATTAGATTTTGACACAGATAAATCAACTATATATCCCTCCTATCTTCCCCTTTACATCCTTTTATTTTCTCTCTACTGTGTTTTTTAAGCAGACATGTTGTTAAAAATAACCAACAAACCCTATCTGCTCGTCTCTGGTGTGACTACATGGCCGACAAAAGGAGTCAAAGAAAAGCCTAGTGGCATTTCTAAAACGTTCCCTGTCACTTCCCCACAGAATAATGGCTGCAGGAAATATCCTCCCATGGGGCCTTATGATAATAGGCCCATATGTGCCGGCCCACAGTGACGGTAATTAATTGCTACACAAAACTTGTGAGGTCGCTCCGCGGAGTACGGTGACCTCCAGACACGAGTGCAATGACACAGCGGGATTGTCACAGAGCGTTGGGAGTGTGAGAGGGGAGGGGGCAGATTAGTTAGCAATTTGACCTTTCCCATAAGGCACTGAGCTCATCCCCTCGTTCCTTTTGTCACCAGATAAGAGAATGTAAATGCAGTGGGAGGTCAGCGGGGATTTACCTCACAGCACTGTTAAAAACCAGGATATGTCACCATCCGTAACTAATGGTCACACCGCCACCTGCAATGTTAAAAAAGCCAGCCAGGAGATTAGAGAGAGAGAGAGAGAGAGAGAGAGAGAGAGAGAGAGAGAGAGAGAGAGAGAGAGAGAGAGAGAGAGAGAGAGAAGAAAATAAAATCAAATCGGTGCCAGTACGTGAATGAAACAAAATAAAGAGATCATCAGCAAGCAGAATGGGATGGGTGAAGACCGGGAAGATGGAGAGGAAGAGGTACAAGTGAGAGTGAAAGAGGAAATGATTGGTGATGGAAAGATAAAAAAAAGAAGAAGGAAGGGAGAACAGCATTTATTTGCCATTTTGTGGTGGTTGTGAGTTGTCAAAAAAAACATAACCTATAAAAATCTTGAAAAGATACCAGAAAAAGAATTGACCACTTTGCATGATGGAAGGATTCTGAATCTGACCAATCATCGTGTAAGTCCCTTATTGATAACCAATACACTAGAACATCATCTCCATCCTTCCTCCAACCATCTTCGACAGAACCTAACATTTGCTTCCACGTAAAACAGTAAAATAAAATTCTAGGGAGGGAGCTCATTAATAATCACTGGTAACGTGTGTTGAATAAGGCACTTCCGCCTTGTAGGTGTGATGCTATAAAACAGTGGTGTGCTCAGTCAGGAAAGACACGTCTGTGATGCTGCTGGACGCCAAACTGTTGGCATGACAACCTGATTGTGTTTGGCCGCGTCTTGATCCCTAGAGACGGAACAAAGGGTGGAGATCTCAGAGGACTTTGATGCCGAGTGAGTGAAGAGTTGCAAGCAAAAATTAAATAAATCTGAATAAGCGGTTCCCCTTGTTCTGCTGGAGTCCATTTTCAAAAAATAGGAATCACTTTTATGTTAAGGTCTGCAGGGTGTGAGCTAGTTAAAACAAGCAATTATGTAGTGTTTCAAAGACCTGACCAGGTTTATGCATGAATGGCATGAAGGTGTTGCAGGGAGTTCAACAAAAACTGTGAAAATGGTGTATAATGACTTATGTGGCTCTGGACGACCTTTGTCAAGTAGAAGAAATGGCTTGAGAATACTTTTTTAACAAGAAGTCCTGTGGTATAAAAACTGGGGGTGTTGGGATTTTAAAATTAGGTAATTTACCAGGCAGCCGGAGTCTATGCTATAGAGTTACATTATGTAAAGTGTAACATGTGTTTTCAGAGCTTGACTCACACTGGGAGCTAAAAGTCAGCATTCCCCAGCTTCTGCAGAACAAACTTTGATTATTTTTTCATTTTAATCTAGCGCTCACAGACTTGCTAACGTTATGGAAGTGCAAGACTCATTTGCTAGAATAACCCTGTTTAGTAACATTTATGTTTAAATGAAGCGTGCAAAACTGAAAGAAAACAACTTTCACTTGCCAATTAATAATACTTGCCAACAGTTCTAAAATCCCACTAAAAAATTGTACAAACAATGGTACAAAAGTCTTTCAACTTGATATCCAGTAAGCACCTTCCTTTGTACGCTATTGTGTTTGTTTCTAAATGGCAAGGCACCAGGTACCTCTTCAAGTAGTCCAAATGCCACCAAGCTTCCAGCACCTTTATTCCACAAGTAAAAACAAAAAAAATATTCTCTCCGCCTTTCTCCTGCGACAAGGTACTTAGTTTTTCAAGAACAGAGCAGTTCAATTAAACGAGTGTATGAGCCCAGCTTTTCCTCAAATACATCAAATGCTCAATTCATTGAATCAAGATAAGTATTCCCTTAAGCACACAGTAAGATCATACATGGCCTGCACTTGACTTGATGGAGGTTGCCATCAGGCGAAACATTTTAAGCAGTTCAGTGTGTTTCAGATTCATGTACTTTGTGTAATGCTCTGACGACCTGCAGTGCCATTTCCATCACTCTAATTGTGGTGATGAGTTTCCCAATGGCATATTGATCAACCTCTGGGAACAGATTTGAGTCCAGGTGCTACATAACACGACATTCATAGGCATTTGCAAAGCACCTTTAATACGATCAAACAAGGTTCAAGGTGAAAAGAAAAATATTAATCAAGAAAGATCGTTGCCATTGTTCCATACATTAAGTTGCATCTTCTTGTAAAAATGTAATTCCATTTCAAAGGATGCTGAAAGGTGAAGTGGTATGGCACAAGCAGGAGACCAGGTTCAAATGATGTTGCTGCAGTGTTGTATTGGTCGCTGACACAGGACGATAAAGAATATGAATTATTCACGTTTCCACCTAAAATCTTCATAAACAGACAAATACTGTACAGCAGTAAATATGGCGTAACTTTGTTGATTAAGAACAAGCTCACACATTCACTAAAAGATAAACAGGGACCTTTTAACGTCTGTCTGGCATGTAGATGGTTTGGTTGATTTACTTTAACTTTTTCTGTATTACTTTCTTTATCTTGTTTATTCTTCTCCTTTATCTACTGTGCTTTACTCCCCCTTTTCCTCACCGAATCATCCCCATCTGTACACATACTGTAACACAATATGCTGAACATTTGGAGACACACCAGCTTGCAATATCTGATGACTGTAAACACATTTACATTTTAATGGACAATGCAGATGATATTGGATGTTTGAACATATCATCTGCACATATTGTATGTTCACACTACTGTTGATCATTTGCAAAGTCATTATGTGGCCGTTTGTACTCATGAATACATTTTCTCCAACTTTCCATTTAAACCTTTGGGGTTCACTTTACTTCAGTTTGAAAATGATTTGCATGGACTTAAAACTTGCATGTTTTACTATGCAACTATCCATCTGTTGGATATTCTTTCCAAAATAACTGGTCAACACAACTTTGTTTTCAATAAATGTGAGACTGACAGGAAGAGCTGTTATTACTTTTATTAATTGTCCCATGATCTTTTCTCAAATTTCACGGGAGTGAACTAGACTGCAGTGTTTACTCCTAAATGAATGAGGGGTAGCTTACTAAAACAAAATTTACTTTGCTTCATCATCATCAGATGACCATCATTCATCTGAAAAAGTCATTATTTACAACAACATAAACAGATTACCTCATTGTGATCCATACTAACCCAATCTGGCAACACATGCCACCACAGCGTCTCAACGCCGCTGCGTCATCAAAATGCGAAACACCGCGGAAAAAAACAAAAACAAATGAATGCAGCAGCACTCACTCAGGCCATGGACCTAGCCTCAGGCTCTACCTCTCCTTCGCATGATCGTTACCTACCTCCGATTGTGTTTGTGTTAATAATTATGTCAACACATCTTCTGGACTTTGTTGTTAACAGTAGGCCCTATACTGCAGTTTAGAATGGTCTCCTTGAGGGCTTTACTATTTTAAGTTGTAATTTGTTTGTAGAACCTGCCTGGTATATTTTTCCAGTGTTGCTTTATTTGAATGACATTTCATGTGAATTGTTTCCAGGTTTGGAAAATTATAAAAATGGAAAAACTTTTGCACCCCGTTTTTGTTAGAATAATTCTTCATTAAAAAGACCATTCAAACAGCAACTTTTTCCTCATGTTTTTGAGAATATACTGTAGGGGAAAAGCTGCAGCTGGTTTCCAGTGTGGACTGAATGTTGTTGAAATAATTTCTGTATGTGGCAATTATTTAGAAAAATAATAGCCTGCAGCAACATATTTAAAAGAACTATGAACTAGTTCATTTTTGAACTGTGAACTTAGTTCATAATTTTGAATTATGAACTATGAACTGAACTAGTTCATTTTAAAGGGTGTGAACTGAACTTTGAACTAGTTCACGTAGAAAAAGAACTTTCCCAACACTGTTCATTTGTAGCCAGCCAAGCCCCCTCATGTGTTCACTGAAGCACTTTTATGCTTAAAAAGTAAATGTTTGATATAAACCAAACCAAGCTGCTGTGAAAGAGAAGCTGTGGCTTCTGTTAGTGTGGAAATAAAGTCAAAATCAGGCTGTCGCACAGCGAGTGAAGTCTGCCGACAGTTGGGATGATTGACAGCCGCACGTCACGGGAAAAAAGAGATAAATAAATCTGCCCTCCCGTCAGTGAGGAGCAGTTAATGTTGTATTGTTAATGACATTAAAACAAACATACACCTGCTGGAGCAGAAGAAAGAAGAAAACTGAAGAATTACAATCACAGGAGGATAAAGGTAAGCATTGGTTCATCATGAAATTCACTTGTGTGGTGGAGGTGGTGGTAGCTATAATGTAAGCTAACTAACTTCTGAGCAAGCTGTTTTTGTCCTGCTGGCTGGTTCAACTAGCCTCAGCTAACTTGCTAGGATTTAGTATGCAAACAAATTCAGCCTCTCAGTCACATACCTCTTTTGCTGTTAAATATTTTCCACACTAACATTACTTTAGGATTATTGCATTAAGGTTAGTGTGTGGTCATTTTATAGGCCTATAATGTGAAGTGTGCTTTATAATTACATTTTAATTATTATAAGGCCTATTATAATGAGTATTAGTATAGTAGTTGTAGTAGAAGCCTATAACAGTGGATTATTCAAATAGCATTATGAATTTTGAATAATCACTTTGGTCAGATTGTCCTATGAATATGTGGCTATGATATATTGTGCTTGGTAACATGAGGATCTTTGTCTTTGCAGGTTCAATTCTCAAATACTGATGGGAAACGTCTTACTGACAGGCGGAGCTGAGCGCTGATTGGGAGTTTGAACCCCGTGTCTTTGATGCATTTCCCCAATTGGTTCCTCAAAGGTCTGATATCACCACTAAGAATTAAATTACGATCCATTATATTTTTGTTAATCATTTCTCCACAGTGTAAATGCAGGTAAGCAGTAACACATGTATTTAATGAGAGAGTTAAACTTTCACTCGTTTTAACCCTTGACAGAAATAGTTTGGAAAGCAATACTGAGAGGATTTCTCCTGTTTGGATGTGTTTTAAAGAGAACACAAACTTCAGTCACAAATAGTTGTAGTCTAGTGAAGTATCCTACATCGTAAACCATTAAGATTAAATCATATAATTGCCATTGATCTAAATCGTCTGGGAATTTAAATTGCTGTTTGCAGCATGTACAATTGCAAATGGTCTACAACTACATATACATCCATATTACACATCATAAGGCCTATACAGTTCATCATGTCCATCTCTACAATGATAATAAAGTTTAAATAAGGCTTTTTTCTTGACGTTATATTACTTACTACAGAAATCACTCATATTTATGCTATTTGTACAAGTGCAAATGGTCTATATATTCATCCATTTTAAACATCCTTAAGTATTAATAAATACATTTCATCATGTACATCTCTACAGTAATAATATATTTATTTTAAATTACATCTTCTTCAACAACGTATTAATATTCTTACTACAGAAATCACTCATAGTTATGCTATTTGTATATGCTAGGCTACTATAGTTTATCATATTCATTGTATGAATGGAGTAATACTGAACCTCATTTACTTGAATTGTAAATGATTAATCACTTATAGGCTGGTCTAATAAATGTAAAAAACATAAAGATTAGAGATATATCTCCTTTCTTGTTGTTTTGATTAACACCCCTCGCTTTTTAGAAGTGTTTACTCCTATTCTGTGTTCTGTTTCTAATCGGTTGTAGTATGTGTAGCCCCTCTACCAATATGTTTCTAATAGGTTGTAGTATGTGTAACCCCTCTACCAATATGTTTCTAATAGGCCTTCAAAATAGTACCAGAAAACAAACTTCTCGTCTACTTTCCAGAACATAGATAATAAAGACATCCAGAGCTAATGCTGCAATCATGTTTAATGAGAAGAAGATAATCACATTTCTTACATTATAGTTTACATGTTGCATTGCTCTCTCTCATTCAGCTCAGTTAACTTCACAGTGCTGCAGTGATTAGGATTAAGGTTAAGAGCAGTAGTGTTAAAGGAAACTAAAAGCATGGATGGATTTCACCTGCTTCTGTCTCACATGGGGAAAAGCATGTTACCACTGAAGGTGGTGTGGTGATTGTCATTATCAAACACTTTAGTTTCTGGCCACAGCTTCACAACTACAACATCTCCAGCCTCCAGGAGCAGGGTAGCGCCTTGAGCAGCAGACGCAAAAAAACCGCTTAGCTGATGCTCAACTGCTGCAAAAGCGAGCTGTGAGTTCTTGAACAACCCAACAGCTGTAGGTCCATCACCTCCAATGTTACCAAAGTAACACTCAAACTGGTAGGCCCCCTTCACCGGCGCAGTGAAAACACCTGTTGGACAATAGTTTGAATCAGTTTAAATGGGAAACAAATGGGATTGCGAATATAGCAACATCCATCAACCAGACCATCAAAGCTAAAGAGTGAGATGTATTAATGTCAGGTACCAGTTTCTGGGTTGTAGGCATCTCCAATGTTTGTGAGGACATGCTTGAAGATCAGAGTAGTGTGTACCCGATATTGGCCGAGAGTTAAGTTACCTCCAGGGGACAGAGATGCCGAGAAAGCTACCTGTTTATCTGAGAGAGAGAGAGAGAGAGAGAGAGAGAGAGAGAGAGAGAGAGAGAGAGAGAGAGAGAGAGAGAGAGAGAGAGAGAGAGAGAGAGAGAGAGAGAGAGAGAGAGAGAGAGAGAGAGAGAGAGAGAGAGAGAGAGAGAGAGAGAGAGAGAGAGAGAGAGAGAGAGAGAGAGAGAGAGAGAGAGAGAGAGAGAGAGAGGGGGGTGGTCATGAAAATATTTTCAGAATGATACCTCTTCAAATATTAAAAGTTTATCTGAGTTGTACCTTCTTCAAAATGTAAACAACACACTGACGCACCCAGTGGCGTGCACAGGTAGACACTAGTTAGTGCTATTGCACCTGCCCTTTGCCCCCTGGACCAATCAAGTGCCCTTTGAATTTATGTTTTTGTGTATGTGTCCCATGCTGACATGATCATCTATAAATGCCCCAATCAACATGCCCCCCTCCTCCTCCTCCGCTGCACACACACACACACACACACACACACACACACCACACACACACACACACACACACACACACACACACACAGACACAGACTCTTGATTGCCACACACTACTGCTTGCTCGACCACACACTCACTACCATCCCTCACACACACACACTGCCGCACACTCACTACCATCCCTCACACACACACACACACACACACACACACACACACACACACACACACACACACTCACTACCATCCCTCACACACACACACACACACACACACACACACACACACACACACACACACACACTCACTACCATCCCTCACACACACACACACACACACACTCACTACCATCCCTCACACACACACACACACACACACACACACACACACACACACACTCACTACCATCCCTCACACACACACACTGCCGCACACTCACTAATCTGTCTCGTAACACTACGATAGAGACATCATCTACAGTACATACGAATTGCCTGCCAACAATTAGAATAAGAAAGGTCCTCCACCTCAAACAACGACCCATCTGTGTGGCATATGAGCTCACATCGTGTAGCGACAGTGCCGTTAGACTTTGTGTCACTCTATTTTTAAATGAAGTCATGTCATTCAGATCTTCCTGAGTGACAGCTAGCCCGCCTCCTTCACAGACACCGCGCCCCCCCCCCCCCCTCCCAACCCGAATATCAGCCGGCTGATATCGAAATGTTTTAAAAACAATAGTTCTCAAAAAGAATTCAGAATCCATGGTCTGAGCCCATTTTTCAAAATTGTGCAGTACGCTGAGACAGGGGGTGCAGTTACCGGGGTGCAGTTACCCTTTAATGACAATATGCCATGACACTCAGTGTTTGACACTGTTTGATAGATAGGAACTTAATAGACAGTTAACTAGATAAAAATCTTAGGGTGTATGACAGGGGTGGCCACTAGGTCGATCGACCGGTCGATCGCGAGGGTAGTGTGGGTCGATCGCGTGGCATTCTTAAAAAAAAAAAAAAAATAAATAAATAAAATTAATTTAATTTTTTTATTTATTTTTTTACTATGAAAGAGCGAACGAGCCGTGCGAGCATGCGCCAACGTTCGGTGGAGGGAGAGAGGACACCACTTTCTAATTTGACAGTGAGCTAACCAAAGCTAATCCAAGTCAAGGAAGTGGAGAGGCTTCTGCACTGTGACAAATTCTACTATGTAAAATACAGCCAGAGAGAGGAAGACTGTTCACACAAACAGACCACCACATATTCTAGTGCAGGGGTGTCCAAACTACTAAACTTTTTTTGCATTTCTTAGTTAACCCACTAGTGCAGGGGTGTCAAAACTGATTGATTGGGCTGTGGCACATTTTAAAAATATGATGTAATATGGCCCTTTTAATTTTTAAATAATTTAAATGCACTCATTATATTACAGAGAAATATGTCCCATAAAAGAAAAAGAGCACCAAGCCCATCCCAGAGGACCCTGCATAATATTTTATTTTAAACCTGCAGTGTGTAGAATTTTGGGTTTTATTTCCTAGCAGATTTTGTAGAAAGTAATTATAATATCCATAAGTACATTTAATTTAGTGCATAATAGCTGAAAAAAAGTTTTAGAATGATTTTTTTTCCCCTTAGAAAGGGTCTCATATATGTCCATATTTCTCCATACTTTGGACCAAGGCCTACTGGCCGCCATCTTGAAAGTGTCATAGTTGGAATGTCATCAGGTGCATTGTTTAAAATTTAGAATTGTTCTTGTCCTTGAAGGCCACTGTAGCTTCTGTTATTATTTGAAAGGGTTGGGGTTACCCAGGGGGCGTTGCATTCTAGAACTTTCTAGAACTTTCTTGATGATGTCATATTACACACTGCACCTTTAAATTAATATTATTATGGAAAATCCATGTGTCCTTCTCCAATAGCTTCCAATTCATCTGACACAGTGTCTCCATTTTTTTTCATACAAAATTCTTCAGCTTTAGCCTCTTAATTTTCCTCTCAAAGTGCACCAGATTCATGCATTTCACTTTAAAAACTTTAAAAAATCTCCCGGGGGGGCATACCCCCGGACCCCCCTTGGAGGGGCGGGATCTCGGCTGGCTACTATTTTCACTAAGCTGGACATTGGACACAAAAGCAGAAAACACTGGGTGTATCAATGGCATTTAACAAGAGGGGGGGTGTATCTGTTTAATGTGCAAGTAAAGTGTTGCCGTGAAGAAGGATTACAATTTACGAAGACACTATGAAACTAAACATCAGAGCAGCTACATGTCCTGATAAATGTGTTATTTTTGCAAAGTGGCCCGGCCCTTCGTAGATTTTTCTGTATGTGGCCCTCAGTGAAAATTCAATTCTGCACACATTTTTCCTCTTAACTGAGAACTGTACCATACAGAACAGAACCGTGACTTAAAAACCAAGGTACGTACCGAACCGTGACTTTTGACCCCTTATAGTAGGTGGTAGCTCACTTTGACTTGGTCATTTTAAAAGTAGCTCACAAGCTGAAAAACAGTGGCCACCCCTGGTGTATGACTTTAAACAGGAACAATATTGTATTTTAATAGGAGAGGAGGAGACGTGATTAACAAACCTTGCTGCTGTTTCTTCAGGTTCTCAACCTCAGTCTGCTGATCCTCCAGTTCTTCCAGTGTCGCTGCTTGTTCTGAAAAAAACAACAAAACAGATAGTTTGATTCCACTGCATGGATGATCTCTGACACAGTGAACAATGCATATGGACCAACTGATATATAAACACATATGTAAGTCTAATCAGTTTATTGTCCAAATATGTGTCAAATACAATACAAGTAATATCGACGGTTTGGGAAAAACACTGAGTGACTTGCTTTTAGCTCTACTCAAAGTCACCAATGACCTCCTGCTCGCATCTGACTCTGGCTCCTCGACCTCAGCGCCGCCTTTGACACCATCAACCACACCATACTCCTCAATCGCCTGCAATCATCCATTGGCATCACCGGCTCCGCACTTTCCTGGTTCAGATCATACCTTTCAGACAGATTCCACTTCATTTCCATCAATAACTGCAAATTCATAACCACCCCAGTCACACATGGTGTCCCCCAAGGTTCCGTTCTGGGTCCCCTACTGTTCATCCTCTACATTCTTCCCCTTGGCCACATCATTCGCCACCACGGACTACAATTTCACTGCTACGCCGACGATACCCAGCTTTACATCTTCACAGCAACCATCACTCCTGCCATCTCTCCACCCTCACAACCTGTCTCACTGCAATGAAAACCTGGATGAACAACAATTTTCTCAAACTCAACTGCAATAAATCAAAAATCATCATCATTGGCCCCAAATCCCGCCTCCCCTCCACCCAAGACATTTCACTATGCATTGACGGACACATGGTCACTCCTTCCCCCCTGGTCCGGAACCTTGGAGTCCTCCTAGATCCCACTCTCTCCTTCAAATCCCACATCAAAAACATCACAAAAGTATCTTTCTTCCACCTCCGTAAAATTGCACGCCTCCGACCCACTCTCTCCCCCTCCACTGCAGAAACACTCATTCATGCCTTCGTCACCTCCAGACTGGATTATTGCAACAGCATCCTCTACAGCCTCCCCTCCACCCACCTCCACAAACTCCAATATGTTCAAAATGCTGCTGCCAGATTACTCACCCACACCCGCTCTAGAGAACACATCACTCCCATCCTCAAAAAACTTCACTGGCTCCCAATATAGCAACACATTCATTTCAAAATCCTGCTCATAACCTACAAAGCCATCAATAACCTTGCCCCCCCCCCCACCTCACCGACCTCCTCAAACGTCACTCCCCCACTCGGGAACTCAGATCATCTGACACCAACCTTCTGACCCCCATCACAAGATCAAAGCACCGCACCACAGGAGACATAGCTTTTGCCATTGCTGCCCCAACCCTCTGGAACTCCCTCCCCACAGACATCCGAAATGCAGACTCAATAAACTCATTTAAAAGCCATCTCAACTCAAGAAAGCATATGACCCCTGACCCACCCATACCACACCTGACTATTCCAAACCCCATTTTGAATTTGTCTTGTTTTCAGTTTTTTCTGTTCTTTTCCTTATGTACTGTATATTCTATGTGATGTAAATAGTCTTTGAGTGACCTCCAAAAAAGCGCTATGTAAATTCTATCTATTATTATTATTATTATTATTATTATTATTATTATTATTATTATTATTATTATTATTATTATTATTATTATCTTGACACTATTCAAGCCATAATTACGTATTGCGGTACAGTGCAGTTCGGTATGGTACGGGCTGTACGGTTCTGTATGAATACATGTATTTGTTACAACCCTACTAAACAGCTGTGTGGCTTTAAAAGTCAGGTCTAGGTTTAGCAACCTGATGTGCCAAAAAAGCGTATCGTGCGTAAATAAAACTGACTAAATATTTGAGTGTGTGTCTCTTTTTCGGGCCGGGCAGTGTCTTTAGTTTATCGTCTATCAATCACTTTAAGAAGATTTTTTAATTAGGAAAATATTTTCAAGAACATATTCTAAAAGCCCCAGAACAACCTGCATTTATTAGAATCATATACGCCCTCTAGAGGCGGAGAGATTACCTTCCATCAGCTTCTCAATCTCTGTTTGCTGTCCCTCCAGTTTGGCTGCTTGTTCTGAAAAAAGGAATAAAAATAGTTTGATTTAACTGCAACTTAATGTATACGGAATATGGCCTAAGGTGAAATAAATCAATTACATCAAAATTAAAATGAGCTTTTTTCTGTCCAGGTATCTGCGAACATGAGGCCAGTTATTCATTAGTGATTCTTACCTTGAGTCAGAGATTGTAGGGCCGTCATGTCTGCTCTCAGTTTAGCCAAGGAGTCGGACTCCTCCTGCGCAGAGACACGGCATGCCAGCAACAACAGAGCCAACACAGCAAGGGTCTTCATCTCTGTGTCTGTGTGTGTGTGAGTGTGTCTGTCTGTGTGTGTGTTTCTGAGTTTATCTGGCTCACATCAAACAGCATCAAGTCTTTTAAAGTCTTCAAACTATATTAAACTCCACCCACCCTGTAGTGTCCTCTTCTGACTGGCTACATTCTTATTTTCCTGTGTGTGTGTGTGTGTGTGTGTGTGTGTGTGTGTGTGTGTGTGTGTGTGTGTGTGTGTGTGTGTGTGTGTGTGTGTGTGTGTGTGTGTGTGTGTGTGTGTGTGTGTGTGTGTGTGTGTGTGTGTGTGTGTGTGTGTGTGTGTGTGTGTGTGTGTGTAAAATTGTATTTAAAAAAAAAAACTAAAAATCTAGATGTTGGATGCATTCCATTTTTTATTTACAGAATATTAGTGTCCAGTTTTTACAGAACAGATTTGGGTTACAGACTTTTTTCTTAGTTTATAAGTCAAACTTTATTATGTACAGGTCTTAAAAATGCATTTTTTTATGTTTTTTAAAAAGAAAATGTCTCATACATCAGAACATGAACAACATATGAACAAATCCTTCTGTAATAACCTTCAGAATAGTGTTGAGAATGATTATGGAAAGTTTAGTTGATGTAAGTGCTTTAGAAGTTGAGATTTTGAGAACAGATACACAGATAATTCCCACATGAAAGAGATGACAGTAAAACGACTATGCTGCGGTGATCATGCAAATAAAACACTTTCACATCCGCCTTCCATTAAAGGTGCAGTCAGTGATTCTGGAGAACGCTTGCTGTTGAAACCTGTCCGTACTGTGTGTGCACGGAAGACAATCTGGTGTTCATACACAGCTTATCGTCTATCAATCACTTTAAGAAGCTTTTTTAATTAGGACATTTTTTTCAAGAACGTATTCTAAAAGCCCCAGAACAACCTGCATTGTTAGAGGCGTAGATAATACCTTCCTCCAGCTTCTCATTCTCAGTCTGCTGTCCTTCCAGTTTGGCTGCTTGTTCCTCCAGTTTGGCTGCCTGCTTGTTCCTCCAGTTTGGCTGCTTGTTCCTCCAGTTTGGCTGCTTATTCTGAAAAAAGGAATACAAATAGTTTGTTTTTACTGCCACATACTGTAAATGTATATGGAAAATATCCCAAGGTGAACGAAATCAATTCAATCAAACATTTAAATGTGCTTTTTTTCAGTCCAGGTAGGGGAGAACGGGGTAATGTGAGACACTTTTACATTTGTTCCCCTCTAAGCGAGCTAAAATGATTTTCAGTCAAATTTACACATTTCCCATTAATTCAGGATGTTTCCTAGAAATGGGCATTAGCAGAATTTATTCAAGACAAAGTGCAGTGAAAATATGATTGTTTAAAAAAAAGTTGTCTTGTTTCTCACTTTACCCCAGCTGTGGGGTAAACTGAGACAGACCAGAGAAATCAAGGGGGTAAACTGATCCACTTACTTTTTCCACTCTGAAACTACAATAACAACACATGTTGTAACAGTTAGAATCCTGACAGCTAGCTTGAAAACCAAATAGTCCAAAACTAATGTCGGACTAGTAACAGAATCATGGGGTTTGGTCAATTAAGCAATACATGTGTCTAAACACTTGAAAGTAACTCTGATCAAATACAACTTATACTTCATATTCAATAATTAACATTCAAATTAAAACACAGTCTGAGGGTCAGAACACAGGACCCTTAGAGCCAGCTAGTGTCTGGGGGTCAGAGCAAAGAACAACTAGAACAGCCTGGGACTCAGAACACAGGACTAGACCCAGCTGTCTTTTTCCATCTTTTCAGTCTTTGATTAATATTTTTCTGCATTTGTTTTATTGGGATCACTCATTGAATAAAGACATATTACTTAGAGTCCATTGAAGTTAAAGGTCACTCTTCTGTCCCCCAGATACATACCTGTCAAACCATACCCTTGCTGACACCCCTTCAACGATCAACCCCCACCTCCAGCCCACATTGTCTTTTGTCTTATTCAAACTAGTCTCCTTGCTACCTCAAATATAATGGATTCATTAAAAGAGGGCATATACACTGTCTCACTTTACCCCACTGCACTATTCTGTAGGTTATTAAAGAAAGATTTGTTACACAGCCTTTTTTAATTTTATAAATCAAAAAACACTATGTACAGGTCTTAAAAATGCATTACGGCATGTTTTCAAGAAGAAAAATGCCTCATAAATCAGACTATGAACAACGTATGAAAAAATCCTTCTTCAATAACCTACAGAATAGTGCTAAGAATGATTATGGAAAGTTAAGATGATAGAAGTGATTTAGAAGTTCAGCGCATCAAATGGTGGATCCGCAGAGACACGGCATGCCAGCAACAACAGAGCTAACACAGCAAGGGTCTTCATCTGTGTGTCTGTGTCTGTCTGTGTGTGTGTTTCTGAGTTTTTCTGTCTCACAACAAACAGCATCAAGTATTTTACAGTCTTCAAACTAAATTAAACTCCACCCACCCGGTAGTGTCCTCTTCTGACTGGCTACATTCTTATTTTCCTATCTGTTCATTTGTGTGTGTGTGTGTGTGTGTGTGTGTGTGTGTGTGTGTGTGTGTGTGTGTGTGTGTGTGTGTGTGTGTGTGTGTGTGTGTGTAAAATTGTATTTAAAAAAATAACTAAAAATCTAGATGTTGGATGAAGCCAGAGTTAAAATCTTCATTCCATTTTTTTTACAGAATATTAGTGTCCAGCTTTTACAGAACAGATTTGGGTTACATACTCTTTTTTTGTTTATAAGTCAAACACTACTATGTACAGGTCTTAAAAATGCCTTTTTTGTATGTTTAAAAAAAAGAAAATGTCTCATAAATCAGACAATGAACAACATATGAACACATCCTTCTGTAATAACCTTCAGAATAGTGCTGAGAATGATTATGGAAAATGTAGTTGATGTAAATGCTTTAGAAGTTGAGATTTTGAGAACAGATACACAGATAATTCCCACATGAAAGAGATGACAGTAAAACGACTATGCTGCAGTGATCATGCAAATAAAACACTTTCACATCCGCCTTCCATTAAAGGTGCAGTCAGTGATTCTGGAGAACGCTTGTTGTTGAAACCTGTCCGTACTGTGTGTCTACGGAAGACAATCTGGTGTTCATACACAGCTTATCGTCTATCAATCACTTTAAGAAGCTTTTTTAATTAGGACATTTTTTTCAAGAACGTATTCTAAAAGCCCCAGAACAACCTGCATTGTTAGAGGCGTAGATAATACCTTCCTCCAGCTTCTCATTCTCAGTCTGCTGTCCTTCCAGTTTGGCTGCTTGTTCCTCCAGTTTGGCTGCCTGCTTGTTCCTCCAGTTTGGCTGCTTGTTCCTCCAGTTTGGCTGCTTATTCTGAAAAAAGGAATACAAATAGTTTGTTTTTACTGCCACATACTGTAAATGTATATGGAAAATATCCCAAGGTGAACGAAATCAATTCAATCAAACATTTAAATGTGCTTTTTTTCAGTCCAGGTAGGGGAGAACGGGGTAATGTGAGACACTTTTACATTTGTTCCCCTCTAAGCGAGCTAAAATGATTTTCAGTCAAATTTACACATGTCCCATTAATTCAGGATGTTTCCTAGAAATGGGCATTAGCAGAATTTATTCAAGACAAAGTGCAGTGAAAATATGATTGTTTAAAAAAAAGTTGTCTTGTGTCTCACTTTACCCCAGCTGTGGGGTAAACTGAGACAGACCAGAGAAATCAAGGGGGTAAACTGATCCACTTACTTTTTCCACTCTGAAACTACAATAACAACACATGTTGTAACAGTTAGAATCCTGACAGCTAGCTTGAAAACCAAATAGTCCAAAACTAATGTCGGACTAGTAACAGAATCATGGGGTTTGGTCAATTAAGCAATACATGTGTCTAAACACTTGAAAGTAACTCTGATCAAATACAACTTATACTTCATATTCAATAATTAACATTCAAATTAAAACACAGTCTGAGGGTCAGAACACAGGACCCTTAGAGCCAGCTAGTGTCTGGGGGTCAGAGCAAAGAACAACTAGAACAGCCTGGGACTCAGAACACAGGACTAGACCCAGCTGTCTTTTTCCATCTTTTCAGTATTTGATTAATATTTTTCTGCATTTGTTTTATTGGGATCACTCATTGAATAAAGACACATTACTTAGAGTCCATTGAAGTTAAAGGTCACTCTTCTGTCCCCCAGATACATACCTGTCAAACCATACCCTTGCTGACACCCCTTCAACGATCAACCCCCACCTCCAGCCCACATTGTCTTTTGTCTTATTCAAACTAGTCTCCTTGCTACCTCAAATATAATGGATTCATTAAAAGAGGGCATATACACTGTCTCACTTTACCCCACTGCACTATTCTGTAGGTTATTAAAGAAAGATTTGTTACACAGCCTTTTTTAATTTTATAAATCAAAAAACACTATGTACAGGTCTTAAAAATGCATTACGGCATGTTTTCAAGAAGAAAAATGCCTCATAAATCAGACTATGAACAACGTATGAAAAAATCCTTCTTCAATAACCTACAGAATAGTGCTAAGAATGATTATGGAAAGTTAAGATGATAGAAGTGATTTAGAAGTTCAGCGCATCAAATGGTGGATCCGCAGAGACACGGCATGCCAGCAACAACAGAGCTAACACAGCAAGGGTCTTCATATGTGTGTCTGTGTCTGTCTGTGTGTCTGTCTGTGTGTTTCTGAGTTTCTCTGTCTCACAACAAACAGCATCAAGTATTTTACAGTCTTCAAACTAAATTAAACTCCACCCACCCGGTAGTGTCTTCTTCTGACTGGCTACATTCTTATTTTCCTGTGTGTGTGTGTGTGTGTGTGTGTGTGTGTGTGTGTGTGTGTGTGTGTATGTGTGTGTGTGTGTGTGTGTGTGTGTGTGTGTGTGTGTGTGTGTGTGTGTGTGTGTGTGTGTGTGTGTGTGTGTGTGTGTGTGTGTGTGTGTGTGTGTGTGTGTGTGTGTGTGTGTGTGTGTGTGTGTGTGTGTGTGTGTGTAAAATTGTATTTAAAAAAATAACTAAAAATCTAGATGTTGGATGAAGCCAGAGTTAAAATCTTCATTCCATTTTTTTTACAGAATATTAGTGTCCAGCTTTTACAGAACAGATTTGGGTTACATACTCTTTTTTTGTTTATAAGTCAAACACTACTATGTACAGGTCTTAAAAATGCCTTTTTTGTATGTTTAAAAAAAAGAAAATGTCTCATAAATCAGACAATGAACAACATATGAACACATCCTTCTGTAATAACCTTCAGAATAGTGCTGAGAATGATTATGGAAAATGTAGTTGATGTAAATGCTTTAGAAGTTGAGATTTTGAGAACAGATACACAGATAATTCCCACATGAAAGAGATGACAGTAAAACGACTATGCTGCAGTGATCATGCAAATAAAACACTTTCACATCCGCCTTCCATTAAAGGTGCAGTCAGTGATTCTGGAGAACGCTTGTTGTTGAAACCTGTCCGTACTGTGTGTCTACGGAAGACAATCTGGTGTTCATACACAGCTTATCGTCTATCAATCACTTTAAGAAGCTTTTTTAATTAGGACATTTTTTTCAAGAACGTATTCTAAAAGCCCCAGAACAACCTGCATTGTTAGAGGCGTAGATAATACCTTCCTCCAGCTTCTCATTCTCAGTCTGCTGTCCTTCCAGTTTGGCTGCTTGTTCCTCCAGTTTGGCTGCCTGCTTGTTCCTCCAGTTTGGCTGCTTGTTCCTCCAGTTTGGCTGCTTATTCTGAAAAAAGGAATACAAATAGTTTGTTTTTACTGCCACATACTGTAAATGTATATGGAAAATATCCCAAGGTGAACGAAATCAATTCAATCAAACATTTAAATGTGCTTTTTTTCAGTCCAGGTAGGGGAGAACGGGGTAATGTGAGACACTTTTACATTTGTTCCCCTCTAAGCGAGCTAAAATGATTTTCAGTCAAATTTACACATGTCCCATTAATTCAGGATGTTTCCTAGAAATGGGCATTAGCAGAATTTATTCAAGACAAAGTGCAGTGAAAATATGATTGTTTAAAAAAAAGTTGTCTTGTGTCTCACTTTACCCCAGCTGTGGGGTAAACTGAGACAGACCAGAGAAATCAAGGGGGTAAACTGATCCACTTACTTTTTCCACTCTGAAACTACAATAACAACACATGTTGTAACAGTTAGAATCCTGACAGCTAGCTTGAAAACCAAATAGTCCAAAACTAATGTCGGACTAGTAACAGAATCATGGGGTTTGGTCAATTAAGCAATACATGTGTCTAAACACTTGAAAGTAACTCTGATCAAATACAACTTATACTTCATATTCAATAATTAACATTCAAATTAAAACACAGTCTGAGGGTCAGAACACAGGACCCTTAGAGCCAGCTAGTGTCTGGGGGTCAGAGCAAAGAACAACTAGAACAGCCTGGGACTCAGAACACAGGACTAGACCCAGCTGTCTTTTTCCATCTTTTCAGTATTTGATTAATATTTTTCTGCATTTGTTTTATTGGGATCACTCATTGAATAAAGACACATTACTTAGAGTCCATTGAAGTTAAAGGTCACTCTTCTGTCCCCCAGATACATACCTGTCAAACCATACCCTTGCTGACACCCCTTCAACGATCAACCCCCACCTCCAGCCCACATTGTCTTTTGTCTTATTCAAACTAGTCTCCTTGCTACCTCAAATATAATGGATTCATTAAAAGAGGGCATATACACTGTCTCACTTTACCCCACTGCACTATTCTGTAGGTTATTAAAGAAAGATTTGTTACACAGCCTTTTTTAATTTTATAAATCAAAAAACACTATGTACAGGTCTTAAAAATGCATTACGGCATGTTTTCAAGAAGAAAAATGCCTCATAAATCAGACTATGAACAACGTATGAAAAAATCCTTCTTCAATAACCTACAGAATAGTGCTAAGAATGATTATGGAAAGTTAAGATGATAGAAGTGATTTAGAAGTTCAGCGCATCAAATGGTGGATCCGCAGAGACACGGCATGCCAGCAACAACAGAGCTAACACAGCAAGGGTCTTCATATGTGTGTCTGTGTCTGTCTGTGTGTCTGTCTGTGTGTTTCTGAGTTTCTCTGTCTCACAACAAACAGCATCAAGTATTTTACAGTCTTCAAACTAAATTAAACTCCACCCACCCGGTAGTGTCTTCTTCTGACTGGCTACATTCTTATTTTCCTGTGTGTGTGTGTGTGTGTGTGTGTGTGTGTGTGTGTGTGTGTGTGTGTGTGTGTGTGTGTGTGTGTGTGTGTGTGTGTGTGTGTGTGTGTGTGTGTGTGTGTGTGTGTGTGTGTGTGTGTGTGTGTGTGTGTGTGTGTGTGTGTGTGTGTGTGTGTGTGTGTGTGTGTGTAAAATTGTATTTAAAAAAATAACTAAAAATCTAGATGTTGGATGAAGCCAGAGTTAAAATCTTCATTCCATTTTTTTTACAGAATATTAGTGTCCAGCTTTTACAGAACAGATTTGGGTTACATACTCTTTTTTTGTTTATAAGTCAAACACTACTATGTACAGGTCTTAAAAATGCCTTTTTTGTATGTTTAAAAAAAAGAAAATGTCTCATAAATCAGACAATGAACAACATATGAACACATCCTTCTGTAATAACCTTCAGAATAGTGCTGAGAATGATTATGGAAAATGTAGTTGATGTAAATGCTTTAGAAGTTGAGATTTTGAGAACAGATACACAGATAATTCCCACATGAAAGAGATGACAGTAAAACGACTATGCTGCGGTGAAAATGTAAATAAAACACTTTCACATCCGCCTTCCATTAAAGGTGCAGTCAGTGATTCTGGAGAACGCTTGCTGTTGAAACCTGTCCGTACTGTGTGTGCACTGAAGACAATCTGGTGTTCATACACAGCCTATCGTCTATCAATCACTTTAAGAAGATTTTTTAATTTGGACATTTTTTTCAAGAACGTATTCTAAAAGCCCCAGAACAACCTGCATTGTTAGAGGCGGAGAGAATACCTTCCTCCAGCTTCTCATTCTCAGTCTGCTGTCCTTCCAGTTTGGCTGCTTGTTCCTCCAGTTTGGCTGCTTGTTCTGAAAAAAGGAATACAAATAGTTTGTTTTTACTGCCACATACTGTAAATGTATATGGAAAATATCCCAAGGTGAAATAAATCAATTCAATCAAACATTTAAATGTGCTTTTTTTCAGTCCAGGTAGGGGAGAACGGGGTAATGTGAGAAACTTTTTACATTTGTTCCCCTCTAAGCGAGCTAAAATGATTTTCAGTCAAATTTACACATTTCCCATTAATTCAGGATGTTTCCTAGAAATGGGCATTAGCAGAATTTATTCAAGACAAAGTGCAGTGAAAATATGATTGTTTAAAAAAAAGTTGTCTTGTGTCTACTTTACCCCAGCTGTGGGGTAAACTGAGACAGACCAGAGAAATCAAGGGGGTAAACTGATCCACTTACTTTTTCCACTCTGAAACTACAATAACAACACATGTTGTAACAGTTAGAATCCTGACAGCTAGCTTGAAAACCAAATAGTCCAAAACTAATGTCGGACTAGTAACAGAATCATGGGGTCTGGTCAATTAAGCAACACATTTGTCTAAACACTTGAAAGTAACTCTGATCAAATACAACATATACTTCATATTCAATAATTAACATTCAAATGACAGATAGAACCAGTAAGATTAAAACCAAGTCTGAGGGTCAGAACACAGGACCCTTAGAGCCAGCTAGTGTCTGGGGGTCAGAGCAAAGAACAACTAGAACAGCCTGGGACTCAGAACACAGGACTAGACCCAGCTGTCTTTTTCCATCTTTTCAGTCTTTGATTAATATTTTTCTGCATTTGTTTTATTGGGATCACTCATTGAATAAAGACACATTACTTAGAGTCCATTGAAGTTAAAGCTCACTCTTCTGTCCCCCAGATATATACGTGCCAAACCATGCCCTTGCTGACACCCCTTCAACGATCAACCCCCACCTCCAGCCCACATTGTCTTTTGTCTTATTCAAACTAGTCTCCTTGCTACCTCAAATATAATGGATTCATTAAAAGAGGGCATATACACTGTCTCACTTTACCCCACTGCACTATTCTGTAGGTTATTAAAGAAAGATTTGTTACACAGCCTTTTTTAATTTTATAAATCAAAAAACACTATGTACAGGTCTTAAACATGCATTACGGCATGTTTTCAAGAAGAAAATGCCTCATAAATCAGACTATGAACAACGTATGAAAAAATCCTTCTTCAATAACCTACAGAATAGTGCTAAGAATGATTATGGAAAGTTAAGATGATAGAAGTGATTTAGAAGTTCAGCGCATCAAATGGTGGATCCGCAGATACACGGCATGCCAGCAACAACAGAGCCAACACAGCAAGCGTCTTCATCTGTGTGTCTGTGTCTGTCTGTGTCTGTCTGTGTGTGTGTTTCTGAGTTTCTCTGTCTCACATCAAACAGCATCAAGTATTTTACAGTCTTCAAACTAAATTAAACTCCACCCACCCGGTAGTGTCCTCTTCTGACTGGCTACATTCTTATTTTCCTATCTGTTCATTTGTGTGTGTGCGTGTGTGTGTGTGTGTGTGTGTGTGTGTGTGTGTGTGTGTGTGTGTGTGTGTGTGTGTGTGTGTGTGTGTGTGTGTGTGTGTGTGTGTGTGTGTGTGTGTGTGTGTGTGTGTGTGTGTGTGTGTGTGAGGACTCCAGTCTTTTTCTATAGTGCCATACTGAGTATGAAATAGCAAAACAAATGCGTAATGACACACCCCTCCCATGTCATGCATTATAAATGATTCTGGATGGAGGAGTTAAATACCTTCTGGACAGGGGTCTCATCCAGACTTTCCAAAGTTACCCTCACTACACCTTTGGGTTTTTTGGGTTTGCCTTCACAGAGATGCACATTTTGCCAACAGTTCTAAAATCCCACTCAAAGATTGTACAACCAATGGTACAAAAGTCTTTCAACTTGATATCCAGTAAGCACCTTCCTTTGTACGCTATTGTGTTTGTTTCTAAATGGCATGGCACCAGGTACCTCTTCAAGTAGTCCAAATGCCACCAAGCTTCCAGCACCTTTATTCCACAAGTAAAAACAAATAAATTATTCTCTTCGCCTTTCTCCTGCGACAAGGTACTTAGTTTTTCAAGAACAGAGCAGTTCAATTAAACGAGTGTATGAGCCCAGCTTTTCCTCCAAAATGCATCAAATGCTCAATTCATTGAATCAAGATAAGTATTCCCTTAAGCACACAGTAAGATCATAGATGGCCTGCACTTGACTTGATGGAGGTTTTCATCTGGCGAAACATGTTAAGCAGTTCAGTGTGTTTCAGATTCATGTACTTTGTGTAATGCTCTGACAACCTGCAGTGCCATTTCCATCACTCTAATTGTGGTGATGAGTTTCCCAATGGCATATTGTTCAACCTCTGGGAACGGATTTGAGTCCAAGTGCGACATAACACGACATTCATAGGCATTTGCAAAGCACCTTTTAATACGATCAAACAAGGGTCAAGGTGAAAAGAAAAATATTAATCAAGAAAGATCGTTGCCATTGTTCCATACATTAAGTTGCATCTTCTTGTAAAAATGTAATTCCATTTCAAAGGATGCTGAAAGGTGAAGTGGTATGGCACAAGCAGGAGACCAGGTTCAAATGATGTTGCTGCAGTGTTGTATTGGTCGCTGACACAGGACGATAAAGAATATGAATTATTCACGTTTCCACCTAAAATCTTCATAAACAGACAAATACTGTACAGCAGTAAATATGGCGTAACTTTGTTGATTAAGAACAAGCTCACACATTCACTAAAAGATAAACGGGGACCTTTTAACGTCTGTCTGGCATGTAGATGGTTTGGTTGATTTACTTTAACTTTTTCTGTATTACTTTCTTTATCTTGTTTATTCTTCTCCTTTATCTACTGTGCTTTACTCCCCCTTTTCCTCACCCAATCATACCCATCTGTACACATACTGTAACACAATATGCTGAACATTTGGAGACACACCAGCTTGCAGTATCTGATGACTGTAAACACATTTACATTTTAATGGACAATGCAGATGGTATTGGATGTTTGAACATATCATCTGCACATATTGTATGTTCACACTACTGTTGATCATTTGCAAAGTCATTATGTGGCCGTTTGTACTCATGAATACATTTTCTCCAACTTTCCATTTAAACCTTTGGGGTTCACTTTACTTCAGTTTGAAAATGATTTGCATGGACTTAAAACTTGCATGTTTTACTATGCAACTATCCATCTGTTGGATATTCTTCCCAAAATAACTGGTCAACACAACTTTGTTTTCAATAAATGTGAGACTGACAGGAAGAGCTGTTATTACTTTTATTAATTGTCCCATGATCTTTTCTCAAATTTCACGGGAGTGAACTAGACTGCAGTGTTTACTCCTAAATGAATGAGGGGTAGCTTACTAAAACAAAATTTACTTTGCTTCATCATCATCAGATGACCATCATTCATCTGAAAAAGTCATTATTTACAACAACATAAACAGATTACCTCATTGTGATCCATACTAACCCAATCTGGCAACACATGCCACCACAGCGTCTCAAAGCCGCTGCGTCATCAAAATGCGAAACACCGCGGAAAAAAACAAAAACAAATGAATGCAGCAGCACTCACTCAGGCCATGGACCTAGCCTCAGGCTCTACCTCTCCTTCGCATGATCGTTACCTACCTCCGATTGTGTTTGTGTTAATAATTATGTCAACACATCTTCTGGACTTTGTTGTTAACAGTAGGCCCTATACTGCAGTTTAGAATGGTCTCCTTGAGGGCTTTACTATTTTAAGTTGTAATTTGTTTGTAGTAGGGCTGGCCCAAATTATTCGAATATTCAAATACTCGTTCGGAAAATTAGTATTCGGAGCTTAAATTAGTATTCGGAGCTTCGTTTTTTTTTTTTTTTTTTTTTTTTAATATTTTTTTTTTTTTCAATATATTTTTTTTTTTTTTCAAATTTTTTTTTTGCAAGAAGCTAGTACTGCAATATAATGTCATCAAATAATTTTATATTTGGATATAAAAGTTAGTAATATTGTAGTAGTAGTAGTAGTAGTAGTAGTATTGCTCATTTAGGAGGATATTACATCACTAAGTGTCATAGCGCATCCATTACTTCACCTCCGAGCGCGTAAATCTTCAACAAAATATGCAGATACTGTCAAAATCGGTTCCAGGGAGTATATAGGGATTATTAACGTTTTTTTAAAAAAAAAATAAAAAAAAAAAATTTTAATATATATATATTTTTTTTTTTAATGTTGTTTTTGATGGTGTGTTTTTCTGGAACGAATATTCGAATATTCGCTCGGAAAAACCAACGAATATTCGAAGCCTGAAAAATGGTATTTTGGCCAGCCCTAGTTTGTAGAACCTGCCTGGTATATTTTTCCAGTGTTGCTTTATTTGAATGACATTTCATGTGAATTGTTTCCAGGTTTGGAAAATTATAAAAATGGAAAAACTTTTGCACCCCGTTTTTGTTAGAATAATTCTTCATTAAAAAGACCATTCAAACAGCAACTTTTTCCTCATGTTTTTGAGAATATACTGTAGGGGAAAAGCTGCAGCTGGTTTCCAGTGTGGACTGAATGTTGTTGAAATAATTTCTGTATGTGGCAATTATTTAGAAAAATAATAGCCTGCAGCAACATATTTAAAAGAACTATGAACTAGTTCATTTTTGAACTGTGAACTTAGTTCATAATTTTGAATTATGAACTATGAACTGAACTAGTTCATTTTAAAGGGTGTGAACTGAACTTTGAACTAGTTCACGTAGAAAAAGAACTTTCCCAACACTGTTCATTTGTAGCCAGCCAAGCCCCCTCATGTGTTCACTGAAGCAATTTTATGCTTAAAAAGTAAATGTTTGATATAAACCAAACCAAGCTGCTGTGAAAGAGAAGCTGTGGCTTCTGTTAGTGTGGAAATAAAGTCAAAATCAGGCTGTCGCACAGCGAGTGAAGTCTGCCGACAGTTGGGATGATTGACAGCCGCACGTTACGGGAAAAAAGAGATAAATAAATCTGCCCTCCTGTCAGTGAGGAGCAGTTAATGTTGTATTGTTAATGACATTAAAACAAACATACACCAGCTGGAGCAGAAGAAAGAAGAAAACTGAAGAATTACAATCACAGGAGGATAAAGGTATGCATTGGTTCATCATGAAATTCACTTGTGTGGTGGAGGTGGTGGTAGCTATAATGTAAGCTAACTAACTTCTGAGCAAGCTGTTTTTGTCCTGCTGGCTGGTTCAACTAGCCTCAGCTAACTTGCTAGGATTTAGTATGCAAACAAATTCAGCCTCTCAGTCACAGACCTCTTTTGCTGTTAAATATTTTCCACACTAACATTACTTTAGGATTATTGCATTAAGGTTAGTGTGTGGTCATTTTATAGGCCTATAATGTGAAGTGTGCTTTATAATTACATTTAATTATTATAAGGCCTATTATAATGAGTATTAGTATAGTAGTTGTAGTAGAAGCCTATAACAGTGGATTATTCAAATAGCATTATGAATTTTGAATAATCACTTTGGTCAGATTGTCCTATGAATATGTGGCTATGATATATTGTGCTTGGTAACATGAGGATCTTTGTCTTTGCAGGTTCAATTCTCAAATACTGATGGGAAACGTCTTACTGACAGGCGGAGCTGAGCGCTGATTGGGAGTTTGAACCCCGTGTCTTTGATGCATTTCCCCAATTGGTTCCTCAAAGGTCTGATATCACCACTAAGAATTAAATTACGATCCATTATATTTTTGTTAATCATTTCTCCACAGTGTAAATGCAGGTAAGCAGTAACACATGTATTTAATGAGAGAGTTAAACTTTCACTCGTTTTAACCCTTGACAGAAATAGTTTGGAAAGCAATACTGAGAGGATTTCTCCTGTTTGGATGTGTTTTTAAAGAGAACACAAACTTCAGTCACAAATAGTTGTAGTCTAGTGAAGTATCCTACATCGTAAACCATTAAGATTAAATCATATAATTGCCATTGATCTAAATCGTCTGGGAATTTAAATTGCTGTTTGCAGCATGTACAATTGCAAATGGTCTACAACTACATATACATCCATATTACACATCATAAGGCCTATACAGTTCATCATGTCTATCTCTACAATGATAATAAGGTTTAAATAAGGCTTTTTTCTTGACGTTATATTACTTACAGAAATCACTCATATTTATGCTAATTGTACAAGTGCAAATGGTCTATATATTCATCCATTTTAAACATCCTTAAATATTAATAAATACATTTCATCATGTTCATCTCTACAGTAATAATATATTTATTTTAAATTACATCTTCTTCAACAACATATTAATATTCTTACTACAGAAATCACTCATATTTATGCTATTTGTATATGCTAGGCTACTATAGCTTATCATATTCATTGTACGAATGGAGTAATACTGAACCTCATTTACTTGAATTGTAAATTATTAATCACTTTAGGCTGGTCTAATACATGTAAAAAACATAAAGATTAGAGATATATCTCCTTTCTTGTTGTTTTGATTAACACCCCTCGCTTTTTAGAAGTGTTTACTCCTATTTTGTGTTCTGTTTCTAATCGGTTGTAGTATGTGTAGCCCCTCTACCAATATGTTTCTAATAGGTTGTAGTATGTGTAACCCCTCTACCAATATGTTTCTAATAGGCCTTCAAAATAGTACCAGAAAACAAACTTCTCGTCTACTTTCCAGAACATAGATAATAAAGACATCCAGAGCTACTGCTGCAATCATGTTTAATGAGAAGAAGATAATCACATTTCTTACATTATAGTTTACATGTTGCATTGCTCTCTCTCATTCAGCTCAGTTAACTTCACAGTGCTGCAGTGATTAGGATTAAGGTTAAGAGCAGTAGTGTTAAAGGAAACTAAAAGCATGGATGGATTTCACCTGCTTCTGTCTCACTTGGGGAAAAGCATGTGACCACTGAAGGTGGTGTGGTGATTGTCATTATCAAACACTTTTTTTTCTGGCCACAGCTTCACAACTACAACATCTCCAGCCTCCAGGAGCAGGGTAGCGCCTTGAGCAGCAGACGCAAACAAACCGCTTAGCTGATGCTCAACTGCTGCAAAAGCGAGCTGTGAGTTCTTGAACAACCCAACAGCTGTAGGTCCATCACCTCCAATGTTACCAAAGTAACACTCAAACTGGTAGGCCCCCTTCACCGGCGCAGTGAAAACACCTGTTGGACAATAGTTTGAATCAGTTTAAATGGGAAACAAATGGGATTGCGAATATAGCAACATCCATCAACCAGACCATCAAAGCTAAAGAGTGAGATGTATTAATGTCAGGTACCAGTTTCTGGGTTGTAGGCATCTCCAATGTTTGTGAGGACATGCTTGAAGATCAGAGTAGTGTGTACCCGATATTGGCCGAGAGTTAAGTTACCTCCAGGGGACAGAGATGCCGAGAAAGCTACCTGTTTATCTGAGAGAGAGAGAGAGAGAGAGAGAGAGAGAGAGAGAGAGAGAGAGAGAGAGAGAGAGAGAGAGAGAGAGAGAGAGAGAGAGAGAGAGAGAGAGAGAGAGAGAGAGAGAGAGAGAGAGAGAGAGAGAGAGAGAGAGAGAAATGGGGGGGGGTGGTCATGAAAATATTTTCAGAATGATACCTCTTCAAATATTAAAAGTTTATCTGAGTTGTACCTTCTTCAAAATGTAAACAACACACTGACGCACCCAGTGGCGTGCACAGGTAGACACTAGTTAGTGCTATTGCACCTGCCCTTTGCCCCCTGGACCAATCAAGTGCCCTTTTGAATTTATTTTTTTGTGTACGTGTCCCATGCTGACATGATCATCTATACATGCCCCAATCAACATGCCCCCCTCCTCCTCCTCCGCTGCACACACACACACACACACACACACACACACACACACACACACACACACAGACACAGACTCTTGATTGCCACACACTACTGCTTGCTCGACCACACACTCACTACCATCCCTCACACACACACACTGCCGCACACTCACTACCATCCCTCACACACACACACACACACACACACACACACTAATCTGTCTCGTAACACTACGATAGAGACATCATCTACAGTACATACAAATTGCCTGCCAACAATTAGAATAAGAAAGGTCCTCCACCTCAAACAACGACCCATCTGTGTGGCATATGAGCTCACATCGTGTAGCGACAGTGCCGTTAGACTTTGTGTCACTCTATTTTTAAATGAAGTCATGTCATACAGATCTTCCTGAGTGACAGCTAGCCCGCCTCCTTCACAGACACCGCGCCCCCCCCTCCCAACCCGAATATCAGCCGGCTGATATCGAAATGTTTTAAAAACAATAGTTCTCAAAAAGAATTCAGAATCCATGGTCTGAGCCCATTTTTCAAAATTGTGCAGTACGCTGAGACAGGGGGTGCAGTTACCCTTTAATGACAATATGCCATGACACTCAGTGTTTGACACTGTTTGATAGATAGGAACTTAATAGACAGTTAACTAGATAAAAATCTTAGGGTGTATGACTTTAAACAGGAACAATATTTTATTTTGATAGGAGAGGAGGAGACATGATTAACAAACCTTGCTGCTGTTTCTTCAGGTTCTCAACCTCAGTCTGCTGATCCTCCAGTTCTTCCAGTGTCGCTGCTTGTTCTGAAAAAAACAACAAAACAGATAGTTTGATTCCACTGCATGGATGATCTCTGACACAGTGAACAATGCAAATGGACCAACTGATATATAAACACATATGGAAGTCTAATCAGTTTATTGTCCAAATATGTGTCAAATACAATACAAGTAATATCGACGGTTTGGGAAAAACACTGAGTGACTTGCTTTTAGCTCTACTCAAAGTCACCAATGACCTCCTGCTCGCATCTGACTCTGGCTCCTCGACCTCAGCGCCGCCTTTGACACCATCAACCACACCATACTCCTCAATCGCCTGCAATCATCCATTGGCATCACCGGCTCCGCACTTTCCTGGTTCAGATCATACCTTTCAGACAGATTCCACTTCATTTCCATCAATAACTGCAAATTCATAACCACCCCAGTCACACATGGTGTCCCCCAAGGTTCCGTTCTGGGTCCCCTACTGTTCATCCTCTACATTCTTCCCCTTGGCCACATCATTCGCCACCACGGACTACAATTTCACTGCTACGCCGACGATACCCAGCTTTACATCTTCACAGCAACCATCACTCCTGCCATCTCTCCACCCTCACAACCTGTCTCACTGCAATGAAAACCTGGATGAACAACAATTTTCTCAAACTCAACTGCAATAAATCAAAAATCATCATCATTGGCCCCAAATCCCGCCTCCCCTCCACCCAAGACATTTCACTATGCATTGACGGACACATGGTCACTCCTTCCCCCCTGGTCCGGAACCTTGGAGTCCTCCTAGATCCCACTCTCTCCTTCAAATCCCACATCAAAAACATCACAAAAGTATCTTTCTTCCACCTCCGTAAAATTGCACGCCTCCGACCCACTCTCTCCCCCTCCACTGCAGAAACACTCATTCATGCCTTCGTCACCTCCAGACTGGATTATTGCAACAGCATCCTCTACAGCCTCCCCTCCACCCACCTCCACAAACTCCAATATGTTCAAAATTCTGCTGCCAGATTACTCACCCACACCCGCTCTAGAGAACACATCACTCCCATCCTCAAAAAACTTCACTGGCTCCCAATATAGCAACAAATTCATTTCAAAATCCTGCTCATAACCTACAAAGCCATCAATAACCTTGCCCCCCCCCCCCCCACCTCACCGACCTCCTCAAACGTCACTCCCCCACTCGGGAACTCAGATCATCTGACACCAACCTTCTGACCCCCATCACAAGATCAAAGCACCGCACTACAGGAGACATAGCTTTTGCCATTGCTGCCCCAACCCTCTGGAACTCCCTCCCCACAAACATCCGAAATGCAGACTCACTAAACTTATTTAAAAGCCATCTCAACTCAAGAAAGCATATGACCCCTGACCTACCCATACCACACCTGACTATTCCAAACCCCATTTTGAATTTGTGTCTTGTTTTCAGTTTTTTCTGTTCTTTTCCTTATGTACTGTATATTCTATGTGATGTAAATAGTCGTTGAGTGACCTCCAAAAAAGCGCTATGTAAATTATATCTATTATTATTATTATTATTATTATTATTATTATTATTATTATTATTATTATCTTGACACTATTCAAGCCATAATTACGTATTGCGGTACAGTGCAGTTCGGTATGGTACGGGCTGTACGGTTCGGTATGAATACATGTATTTGTTACAACCCTACTAAACAGCTGTGTGGCTTTAAAAGTCAGGTCTAGGTTTAGCAACCTGATGTGCCAAAAAAGCGTATCGTGCGTAAATAAAACTGACTAAATATTTGAGTGTGTGTCTCTTTTTCGGGCCGGGCAGTGTCTTTAGTTTATCGTCTATCAATCACTTTAAGAAGATTTTTTAATTAGGAAAATATTTTCAGGAACGTATTCTAAAAGCCCCAGAACAACCTGCATTTATTAGAATCATATACGCCCTCTAGAGGCGGAGAGATTACCTTCCATCAGCTTCTCAATCTCTGTTTGCTGTCCCTCCAGTTTGGCTGCTTGTTCTGAAAAAAGGAATAAAAATAGTTTGATTTAACTGCAACTTAATGTATACGGAATATGGCCTAAGGTGAAATAAATCAATTACATCAAAATTAAAATGAGCTTTTTTCTGTCCAGGTATCTGCGAACATGAGGCCAGTTATTCATTAGTGATTCTTACCTTGAGTCAGAGATTGTAGGGCCGTCATGTCTGCTCTCAGTTTAGCCAAGGAGTCGGACTCCTCCTGCGCAGAGACACGGCATGCCAGCAACAACAGAGCCAACACAGCAAGGGTCTTCATCTCTGTGTCTGTGTGTGTGAGTGTGTCTGTCTGTGTGTGTGTTTCTGAGTTTATCTGGCTCACATCAAACAGCATCAAGTCTTTTAAAGTCTTCAAACTATATTAAACTCCACCCACCCCGTAGTGTCCTCTTCTGACTGGCTACATTCTTATTTTCCTATCTGTGTGTGTGTGTGTGTGTGTGTGTGTGTGTGTGTGTGTGTGTGTGTGTGTGTGTGTGTGTGTGTGTGTGTGTGTGTGTGTGTGTGTGTGTGTGTGTGTGTGTGTGTGTGTGTGTGTGTGTGTGTGTGTGTGTGTGTGTGTGTGTGTGTGTGTGTGTGTGTGTGTGTGTGTGAGTAAAATTGTATTTAAAAAAAAAACTAAAAATCTAGATGTTGGATGCATTCCATTTTTTTTTTACAGAATATTAGTGTCCAGTTTTTACAGAACAGATTTGGGTTACAGACTTTTTTCTTAGTTTATAAGTCAAACTTTATTATGTACAGGTCTTAAAAATGCATTTTTTTATGTTTTTTAAAAAGAAAATGTCTCATACATCAGAACATGAACAACATATGAACAAATCCTTCTGTAATAACCTTCAGAATAGTGTTGAGAATGATTATGGAAAGTTTAGTTGATGTAAGTGCTTTAGAAGTTGAGATTTTGAGAACAGATACACAGATAATTCCCACATGAAAGAGATGACAGTAAAACGACTATGCTGCGGTGATCATGCAAATAAAACACTTTCACATCCGCCTTCCATTAAAGGTGCAGTCAGTGATTCTGGAGAACGCTTGCTGTTGAAACCTGTCCGTACTGTGTGTGCACGGAAGACAATCTGGTGTTCATACACAGCTTATCGTCTATCAATCACTTTAAGAAGCTTTTTTAATTAGGACATTTTTTTCAAGAACGTATTCTAAAAGCCCCAGAACAACCTGCATTGTTAGAGGCGTAGATAATACCTTCCTCCAGCTTCTCATTCTCAGTCTGCTGTCCTTCCAGTTTGGCTGCTTGTTCCTCCAGTTTGGCTGCCTGCTTGTTCCTCCAGTTTGGCTGCTTGTTCCTCCAGTTTGGCTGCTTATTCTGAAAAAAGGAATACAAATAGTTTGTTTTTACTGCCACATACTGTAAATGTATATGGAAATTATCCCAAGGTGAACGAAATCAATTCAATCAAACATTTAAATGTGCTTTTTTTCAGTCCAGGTAGGGGAGAACGGGGTAATGTGAGAAACTTTTTACATTTGTTCCCCTCTAAGCGAGCTAAAATGATTTTCAGTCAAATTTACACATTTCCCATTAATTCAGGATGTTTCCTAGAAATGGGCATTAGCAGAATTTATTCAAGACAAAGTGCAGTGAAAATATGATTGTTTAAAAAAAAGTTGTCTTGTTTCTCACTTTACCCCAGCTGTGGGGTAAACTGAGACAGACCAGAGAAATCAAGGGGGTAAACTGATCCACTTACTTTTTCCACTCTGAAACTACAATAACAACACATGTTGTAACAGTTAGAATCCTGACAGCTAGCTTGAAAACCAAATAGTCCAAAACTAATGTCGGACTAGTAACAGAATCATGGGGTCTGGTCAATTAAGCAACACATTTGTCTAAACACTTGAAAGTAACTCTGATCAAATACAACATATACTTCATATTCAATAATTAACATTCAAATGACAGATAGAACCAGTAAGATTAAAACCAAGTCTGAGGGTCAGAACACAGGACCCTTAGAGACAGCTAGTGTCTGGGGGTCAGAGCAAAGAACAATCAGAACCAGCTAGAACAGCCTGGGACTCAGAACACAGGACTAGACCCAGCTGTCTTTTTCCATCTTTTCAGTCTTTGATTAATATTTTTCTGCATTTGTTTTATTGGGATCATTCATTGAATATAGACATATTACTTAGAGTCCATTGAAGTTAAAGGTCACTCTTCTGTCCCCCAGATATATACGTGCCAAACCATGCCCTTGCTGACACCCCTTCAACGATCAACCCCCACCTCCAGCCCACATTGTCTTTTGTCTTATTCAAACTAGTCTCCTTGCTACCTCAAATATAATGGATTCATTAAAAGAGGGCATATACACTGTCTCACTTTACCCCACTGCACTATTCTGTAGGTTATTAAAGAAAGATTTGTTACACAGCCTTTTTTAATTTTATAAATCAAAAAACACTATGTACAGGTCTTAAACATGCATTACGGCATGTTTTCAAGAAGAAAATGCCTCATAAATCAGACTATGAACAACGTATGAAAAAATCGTTCTTCAATAACCTACAGAATAGTGCTAAGAATGATTATGGAAAGTTAAGATGGTAGAAGTGATTTAGAAGTTCAGCGCATCAAATGGTGGATCCGCAGAGACACGGCATGCCAGCAACAACAGAGCTAACACAGCAAGGGTCTTCATCTGTGTGTCTGTGTCTGTCTGTGTCTGTCTGTGTGTGTGTTTCTGAGTTTCTCTGTCTCACATCAAACAGCATCAAGTATTTTACAGTCTTCAAACTAAATTAAACTCCACCCACCCGGTAGTGTCCTCTTCTGACTGGCTACATTCTTATTTTCCTATCTGTTCATTTGTGTGTGTGTGTGTGTGTGTGTGTGTGTGTGTGTGTGTGTGTGTGTGTGTGTGTGTGTGTGTGTGTGTGTGTGTGTGTGTGTGTGTGTGTGTGTGTGTGTGTGTGTGTGTGTGTGTGTGTGTGTGTGTGTGTGTGTGTGTGTGTGTGTGTGTGTGTGTGTGTGTGTGTGTGTGTGTGTGTGAGGACTCCAGTCTTTTTCTATAGTGCCATACTGAGTATGAAATAGCAAAACAAATGCGTAATGACACACCCCTCCCATGTCATGCATTATAAATGATTCTGGATGGAGGAGTTAAATACCTTCTGGATAGGGGTCTCATCCAGACTTTCCAAAGTTACCCTCACTACACCTTTGGGTTTTTTGGGTTTGCCTTCACAGAGATGCACATTTTGCCAACAGTTCTAAAATCCCACTCAAAGATTGTACAAACAATGGTACAAAAGTCTTTCATCTTGATATCCAGTAAGCACCTTCCTTTGTACGCTATTGTGTTTGTTTCTAAATGGCATGGCACCAGGTACCTCTTCAAATAGTCCAAATGCCACCAAGCTTCCAGCACCTTTATTCCACAAGTAAAAACAAATAAATTATTCTCTTCGCCTTTCTCCTGCGACAAGGTACTTAGTTTTTCAAGAACAGAGCAGTTCAATTAAACGAGTGTATGAGCCCAGCTTTTCCTCCAAAATGCATCAAATGCTCAATTCATTGAATCAAGATAAGTATTCCCTTAAGCACACAGTAAGATCATACATGGCCTGCACTTGACTTGATGGAGGTTGCGATCTGGCGAAACATGTTAAGCAGTTCAGTGTGTTTCAGATTCATGTACTTTGTGTAATGCTCTGACAACCTGCAGTGCCATTTCCATCACTCTAATTGTGGTGATGAGTTTCCCAATGGCATATTGTTCAACCTCTGGGAACAGATTTGAGTCCAAGTGCGACATAACACGACATTCATAGGCATTTGCAAAGCACCTTTTAATACGATCAAACAAGGGTCAAGGTGAAAAGAAAAATATTAATCAAGAAAGATCGTTGCCATTGTTCCATACATGAAGTTGCATCTTCTTGTAAAAATTTAATTCCATTTCAAAGGATGCTGAAAGGTGAAATGGTATGGCACAAGCAGGAGACCAGGTTCAAATGATGTTGCTGCAGTGTTGTATTGGTCGCTGACACAGGACGATAAAGAATATGAATTATTCACGTTTCCACCTAAAATCTTCATAAACAGACAAATACTGTACAACAGTAAATATGGCGTAACTTTGTTGATTAAGAACACGCTCACACATTCACTAAAATATAAACAGGGACCTTTGGGACCATGTCTGTCTGGCATGTAGATGGTTTCGCTGATTTACTTTAACTTTTTCTGTATTACTTTCTTTATCTTGTTTATTCTTCTCCTTTATCTACTTTGCTTTACTCCCCGTTTTCCTCACCCAATCCCCATCTGTACACATACTGTAACACAATATGCTGAACATTTGGAGACACACCAGCTTGCAGTATGATGACTGTAAACACGTTTAAATTTTAATGGACAATGCAGATGGTATTGGATGTTTGAACATATCATCTGCAAATATTATATGTTCACACTACTGTTGATCATTTGCAAAGTCGTTATGTGGCCGTTTGTACTCATGGATACATTTTCTCCAACTTTCCATTTAAACCGTTGGGGTTCACTTTACTTAAGTTTGAAAATGATTTGCATGGACTTAAAACTTGCATGTTTTACTATGCAACTATCCATCTGTTGGATATTCTTCCCAAAATAACTGGTCAACACAACTTTGTTTTCAATAAATGTGAGACTGACAGGAAGAGCTGTTATTACTTTTATTAATTGTCCCATGATCTTTTCTCAAAGCATTTTAGTGCAGAGCCACAGGAATGTTGCCCTACTTTGACTTTTGATAATATTCCTGTAATTTAAGTCACTCAATTTAACTTTTTATAATCAAGCCAATATCCACTGGCAGTGGATTTGATCTATTACTAACACTCACAGGAGTTGCCCGCTCAGTATTAACACTATCTTCCAGACCTGCCTTTGGCAGTTGCAGTCGAAGGGAAGAGAGAAGCAGCAGCTGAATTATTGAACAAATCGTGGTCCCAGGCTATGTATTTATATGATATCGGTAATGAGGCCGCTGGAGATCGGGCCGTCAGTTGTGGAGAGAAATAATATCTTCATAAGCTCTGCAGTGTGTTTGTTAGATTTATTTTATACTCAACATGAGAACTGATGATGACTTTACTGACCGCACTATGCTCCACTATTTTCCCCCAGGATCTGCTGCTTGATCACTACATTTATGGCCTGTGTTATGTCTAGAATACTCAACCTGCTTAAGGTTATTATATGTGTTAACATTGTGACAGCATGCATAACTGCATTAGTGAGATTTGTTAAGCTCAGTCCCATGCTTCTCTGCAAATGCACATTACAAACAGACATGGTTGAACCATAGAATAAAACAACTCGCAAGCAGGTGGGGGATTAGTCGATCAGGTTATATCATGAAAACACGAGTCTATGGGACCAATTTGGAGGATCAGACAGGTGCTGTGTACATAATTTTATGATACAATATTTTCTGATAACGGCCGGGTTTATTCATTCATCTGTCACCAGTTTATTTATTTAATTTGTAACTGTACTCATTTCAATCTTCATATAGTCTTGTCCCTGATCTTGTATTGTACTTTACCTGACGTTGAATGTGGTCTATGAGAATTGTGGTTGATTGTTCTTATTGTATCATGGTGCTGCCTTCTTGGCCAGGTCATTCTTGAAAAAGAGATTTTAATCTCAATGAATTTTACCTGGTTAAATAAAGGATATTGATTGATTGATTGATAATACAATAAGAAGATGGAAAAAGAAAGACTCCGTAGCCCTTATTAGTCTTGACAAATAGCAAGTGCCTTACACTTCAGACACCTCTCAATCTTCACAATGTGGTGCCATTTAAGTACCATTTAATATGTTTCCTACTCTGTATTTGTACCCGGTATCTAATGGAGGGCAAGGCCTTATTTTTTCAAGCACCATTTGAAAAAAAAAATTACAAAGACATGGCCGGTGTGAACGTAATCCTCCTAGTTTGTACAATCCTACATTTCAAACAATGCCTTACCTGTCTTGTCTGTCTCTGAAGCTCATATTTCTGTCTTCCACTACTCTGCCTGTGATCTATTAAAGCCGCTTCCTCCCGCTGTGGATCACAAACACAGACACAGCTGTGGACTGACGGAGTGAAACGAGCCACATCATACGGCCTTTTTATCTTACTCGCCCCTTTCAAGACATAACCACCAAGTTAAAGAGAACATGCGTGATTTTTGGGGACACAGACAGTGTCTATCTGACTCCCACTACTCGCGCTACTGACTTCCCTCTGCACTCCACCATATCTCTAGTCCTTATGGTCCATAAAAGGCCTGTTTTGTTTTTGGCTGATGGTTTCACTCAGATACTTTTTTCTGCTGACGGGTAGCGGCTTACTTTTCAGATATCCCCCTATGCTTAACGCTGGCCCTCACCCTCACCCTGCCCCATGAATGTTACTTAGACTGTGCTTTAAATGTTAAATACCCAACCCAAGCCTGCTGAGGTAGAACTGCACTGAGTGTAATCTCCGTTGAGTATTTAAGGAAATGCACGGATACTGTAGCTGAGGAATGCTATCGCCGTGATGACTCGCAGGATTAGACTTAGTCATGGCAGAGAGTTTCAGGGATGAGGTGGATTTTTTTTTTAGACTCCCAATATGCCTTCATTGCAACCAGCAAAAAATATGTCCATGCATGTTGATACATACAATCTTTGTTTTTCAGGGCTCTGGTCTGATAATTTTTCTTTATGCATGAGTTTGTCTATTATCCCTCATGAGAGAGAGTATGGAGCTACAGCAGTGAAATATCCTCTGAATGAAACTCTGCCAAAGCCACCAGAATTATCCTCCATGAGTATACCATAATTTTGAGAGTCATTGCTCTCAAGTCTCCTGAACATGTAGTGTTTTGTTTGAGCTGTAATTCATTTTAACTGAATAACATTTAAGCAATCACACCAGCTATGCCTACAGTCATTGCTCTGACTTCCAATCAGTCTTAGAATGTAGTTTATAATCCTTGTTTTTCTCTTGTAGTTTTCTTGTAACATCGAGCACTTGCAGTTTCTTGCTTGATAGGCGTTATATAAATGAGATTTATGTTATATTTTTTTAAATTAATACATCTGAAACTTTTCCTTTCTTTCTCAAAGTCCACAAATGTTTTAGTTTTGTTTACATTTTAGCAATTAACTTACCAGCTCCGCTTCACCACCTGCAAGTGAACAGGTCATGTCCTTATTTCACATCAGCAGCTTCTCTGCTAATGAGATGCTCTTGTGATTGGCAGCTATACTAAAAGAGAGTGGGGCCTGGTTGTCATGGTGTACATTTCTTAATTAGTGCAGCTCACAAATGGGCCTCTATAATTGTTCCATGCAGAAGGAGATGCTTTTATCACATGTTTAAGCTTTTATCATGATGAAAGGATTGAGGAGTGTTACTGTATGTAATACACAAAACTTGCATGCTCTCTCCTGTTCACTCATATAATGTTTAAGAATCATATAAATTATCCAAACTGACACGCAAGTAATATATGGCAGGAATATCAACGACACCTTATATGTGTGTATACATCTTGTACATGTTTGATGAAAAAACAAGAATGTGGTTCCTGTTTGATATTTTTGATTTGCCATCAGGACGTTTTTCAGTTCTCCATGGAGTTTTAGATCAACATTTTAATTTCTTAACTCTTTTGGAAAGAGTTCCACCCTTAATAGGAATTACATAGCACACACAAGAATGTAAGCCTTGTGTTCACACCTGCACACTAGTGTACAGACCTTCTCATTCTCTCTGTCTGTAGTAGATGCTCTTACAGATCAACTCACAACTCAGCTGCTTTGACTTCCAGCTCTGACACGTTGCTAAGTCTGCATCTGCCAAACTGTGCGTCACATGGATCTGTCTAACATTTAGTAGCAACAAACCCAACAACACTAATCAAACAGCAGATACAAGGCTTATACACACGCACAGCGCTCCGCTTATCAACAACCGGCAGGTACACGGGTCTGTACTCTCTCTATGTTGAGTTCATTTCAATAGGCGGCAGATAAAATGGTACTTCAGTTCACTCCAGTCGAAGTAAGTTCAGCTTGATTCCATTCCAGTCAGTTCACTTCAGCTCAACGTAATTTAAGGGATTCAATGCTGTTCTCGACTTATGTATTTGTGATTATGGCAAGAACATCAGTCTCAATCTGATAAACATGTTTGTATAAATCTGTGCTGTAGTTCCTTTAAATCATATCTGGCCATAATGCTGATATGCTATTCATGTTAAGTAATGTGTAAAAGAGATATTACACGAAAAGGAAGCAATACTTGAAATCATTTCCACATTTGCATATAAAAATATGGCCATTGTGTCACTCTTTAAAATTAACCAGCAAACTGAATACACCCAACAGCTGTTAATACAAACTTTAAATCATTTTGGGGCATTTGGCCTTCATTCAACAGTCCAGGGTGGTGCTAGGCAAGACAACATTTCTTACTGATATCTATGCATGATGTGCTCTGTCTAAATACCTATTACATCCACAAAGCCCCTTCTTCCAGCTCACTATCCTTAAACCCCAATTGTGAGATCCCAAACATCACATTCTGAATCCAATAACAACATTTAGCACTAATTCACAAAGCAGTATCTATCTTTATGTAGTGAGGCGAAAAGTGGGTGGTGCATGGGCCTTTAGCGGGTCTGGCTTACATGCAGTTGTCTGGACTTTGTAGCCCATCAAATATCTGATATAAAATATAACTTCATATAACCAAATTTTAATATTTCCCTAATTATTCACCAAAACCATTACCACCAATCATCACACCAGGATTTTAGTTGCCGAAACCTGAACCTATACCCACAAGAGACACAAACGGATGGCTTAGAACGTGATAACTATGCTAACTTTTTTTCCAAACTGTGAATGGATTATTTCGCCTATAGACTCCACCAGTAGGGAGAGGATGTCTGATTTGTGATTGTGTTTTGAACTTCTTCACTTGGTGCTCCTGCTTGGCTTCAGAATCACTTTCCCTGTAAAGTGAGAAAGTAGATCATTGCATGAACGTTTTGAGCTTGGGCATTTAGTGAAATTGTCCTTCAGCTTTCAGCAGAAAACCAATGAGAAGCAATGGCTTTCCCCTTTTGAGCCGTTCAATAAGCCGTTAGTAGAACAAGGATTTCCATTTGCGTTTGGAAGCAAAAAGGAGAAGATCCTGAGATTGTGGATTACTCCCCTGGCTTTGCTTTTGAGGGGAATAATTAAGAAGAGGAGTTGTGTGAGCTTTATGAGGCAAATGGAATTCAAAGTAGTGTGTGAGTGTGTTAGAGCAAGCTATAGTTCTATTTGTCCCACTCTGTGTGAGCTTATGTGCCTTGTAAGTGTGTTTGTGGTGTGTGTGTGTGTGTGTGGGAAGGTGAGAACTCCAGTCTTTTTCTATAGTGCCATACTCTTACTGAGTATAAAATAGCAAAACAAATGCGTAATAACACAAATTGTATAAGCTTGATTATATTTCAACTTGCATAAAATCTGTATGTGAAGTTTGAAGGTGTCTTCAGAATCCCAGTCTGGGTTGTTTAAGGACCAGTGTTGCTTTACACAGGAGGAATATTCAGCGACCTTCCCTGACTCTGGCATCCTTTTATTCTTCTTTCACATCCATTTCTGTAAAATCTGAACACACCCCATTCTATTCTATTTCAAGTATGTCAGTGAGACTATTTCTCTTGGTAATTCCTGTTTTCGGTGTTGGAAATTGAAAACCGCTTCATTCAATTCATCATCCAGATTAATATGATCAGTAAAACACAGTGCAGAGTTTAAAATGTGTAATGAAGAAGATGGTATCCTTTGTCTTCACGCCACAAACAACATGATCAGCAAGTCGGTGGAAGTAATTTCCTGTTATGCTGAGAGAAAACAATCATTGCTAACCTTGAAAGGGTTGGTTCCATTACCAGATCATGGACATTTGCAGGATAGATGGACAACATCCAAGCTCTACCTTGAACACTCGTTATGTCACTGTAACCCATCAGGTGCATGCCCTGTTTGTTAAACATGTCGCCTGCAGTTCTAATCCCCTTCTGACCTTTCCCACCACCCCCCAACCTGCACTGTGTGTCTCATGTGGAAAATAATAAATGTAGCTTTTAGAAATTAAGACAATAAATGATCCTTCTGCTGTTTAAAAGCCGTTTACTGTTGGCACTAGTCCGGCCCCTGAACGGTTGTGTTATGTTACAGTCTGTTTTGTAACAAGGAAAGTGGTGGAACATCTAGCCAATAGCAGAAAATAAATGCTCACAAAGAGAGGCTACCAAATTAGGGAAGCTAACGGCAGGTTTTTCATGCTCCTGGTTACATGTTCTTGTCCTTGTAGTCGCAGCATTCACTGTCTAAGTCAGTGTCTTGTTCCGTTTGCCTCACTGAAACACTAAAACATTACTTCCAATGTGTGTCTTCTGTGCCCTATTATTGCTTTTTGCTAATATGTCCTTTGAGCTAGTCTAGACAGCAGAGAAACCAGTGGATTTATGTGATTGAGCCATACATTGAAGAGGGCATGAGGAAGGACAAAAGTTTGCTCTAATTTCATGGAACTTCTTTATTTCTTTCATTCCTCCACTTCCCTTACAGTTGTTATTATGACTAAGACAAACTGAGACAATTGTCAGTCTCACTTTGTTTCATCTGAAGGTTCTTCTGAGTCACAGATTTAATTTAAAGACGGTCCTTGCGATATTCTGGTCCATGCAGACAAATGTGTTTGTTGAGTCTGACAGAAGCTTTTAGATTGAGAAGTTCTTCAATTCTTTTTGAAAGTGCTCTCGAAGAGAAAGTGCCCTTGATGAAACGCACTTGATATGTGATGCGCTGCAGATCCACTAAAGGTTCCTTTTCAGATTGTGCTCTTCAGTGTAGCTTTTACCAGCCAAGATCAATAAGAATGTCTTATAGAAGGTTTATCATGCTCACAGGTCTTAGAGCTACCTGTGTAAAAATGTGGTTATATTTTCAGTTTGCATGTTTCTGCTCTGATTTACCTTATGTATGATATTGCCTAGAGCATTTTCCTGATGTTGATCAACTGAAATTAAAGGTTGAGTCAGCGATGGAATGATTTTTGTCAACATCGCTTTTTGTCAAAATCTCTTTTTGTCAACATCAGTGAATATATACTCACGATCCGCTACCTTTTAGTACTGTCTGTGCAATTTAGAAAAAGCTGGTGTTAAAACAAAGCCTATAGGCTCTATGAACAGGTATTAACACATCCACCAGCTTGTCTGACTGCAAACTCCACATGTTTTACTGTATAAATACAGCCAGTGCAGAAGTCCTACTTTTTACTGCTTAATTACTTTGCCTCTAGCCTGAATATGAATTGTAGAACAGAAAGGCACACATTTGTATCCCTTTTACAACAGTGTTACCACCAGTGTTACTTAGAAGATCGAATGTTGTTGATTTGAAATTACTTTTAAGCTCAACTAACCAATCCCCTGTGATGACCAGGCAATACAATAGGGGGAATTAACAGCAATCAAGTTATTTCCCAATCTCAGGCTTTGAGTGCTATGTGGCCCCTTGTGGAAACCAGTTTATTGACTTCTCAAGGCTAGGTCTTCAGGCTAGATTTTCAGTTTGTATCCTGAAAGTACCAAGTAAAGAAATTTGCCATTTGCTTTCAGATCAAGATGTCTTTTCAAACACAATACATTCTGGGACGTGAAGGTGATATTGTGTATATGCGCAGCGTAGGGATGACAATATGTGTTGTGTTGCTGAATATTTCACTTTAAACTGGCAGTTCATGTCGCCATATTTTTACCTTTTTTCACAGTTTGGGAGACTTTTATTTCATATCCATTATCTCATCCTCGGTGCCTCCCTCAGAGGACCCAGAATGCAATCTGTCATCCAGCAGCGAGCGACAGTCACACTCATCAAAGACGGCCTCTTCGTTTCTGACTCAATGAACCCACTGCAGCCGTGCCAAACGATGCTAAACGCTGCACCATTTTTCATGCTTTTCCCTCTCCCAGTATCCTCCAGCTGAGTGTTCGCTCATCAGAGCAGGCCTGTCTGCCGCCTGCCAAAGTCATCATCTACATCACCGCGCTCCATCGGAAACACAATCAATGCCTATGGAAAACCAAACGGTAGGGTGTAATAGGAGCAATATGTTTCTCTTCTGTCTCTATTCAAACACCGTGGCTAGAATGGCCAGCGAAGGATGGTGTGTGAGGAAGAGAAAGTTAGTCAATGAAACAAAGGAGATACAGACTGATGGTGGAAATAACAAGGCTAGCCCCTCCTGAGGATACTCTGTGTCTCATACGCAACACCAAACTGGAAAACTTCAAAACCATGAACTTGATTAAACACTTGCATTGACATCATGGAGTTGTGTATACCAAAGCCAAGAAGAAAAGTTGGCCGCTGTTGTCACCGTCTGCTGAAAGCTTGCCATTCATTGGAGTGTGGACCGTCTGTTTAAGCTGCACATCCCTAATTTATATACGACACATGTAGTTCATGAATTCTGTTTCCAAGCCTGTGTTTCCAATTCCTTTCAAACAAATAAAGGTCACGCATTACCAGAAAAATGACGATCGCACCAGCTGTCAAATAATTAGTTCTCGTCATTTCCTTATCAGCCATTCTGTGCCTTTCCAAATGTTAAATTAGTTTTTCAGACTCTGTAATTCTGTCACACTCCATGGAGTCTCTGAAACCATACGGACACCCTGTTAAGACTTGTCGCCTGTCATGCTGGCAAGCTCTGTTCACAAAGTGGCAAACATGCCACTGTCCTTGTTAGCATCAGTGTCACCTGTAGCTCATATCTTAATTATCTGGAAGCAGGCATTGCACTGTACAACACACCACTCTCATATTTAATCAGCATTACTCTACAAGAGTCGTTCTTCCTAACCTCCTTTGTAGCTTCATTTGTGTTGCACAGTAACACCTTCTATTGCAAGCTATCCAGATGGCTAGAGCCTGGTGGTGGAACAGTGATCATTAACCTGGTGTCTCTATGTGCACCGTGTCTCCTCCAGTTCAAATCTACCCTCTTGACTCTCAAATGTCAAAACTTCTCCAGACTCTCAAACTTTCAGGATTCCATTCATTCTATTAAACATGGAATTCCATTAGAGCTGAGCTGTTTTCATGGGTGAGTCCAGTTCACGAGGCCTGTCTGTTCAGGTGTGTTCTCTGAACTTGATGGGAGACGGATTGTACATGTTCTACCTCTGGGTTAGGTATAATAGGACTCAACTCTGACTTCATCAGTATCAGGGCTGTCTCTATGACCCCGATTCCACCTAGCACTAACAGGTGGTTTAAGTGATCCGAGTACAAGTGGACAGCTCCAACTACAGGTGGAAACACTCTCAAGACGCATTGAGATCGGATCACAAACACCATGTTCTGAGGTGGTTTACGTCGCTTATGTCCTCATTCAAATTGTATTGTAAACAGCTATGTGACTTTAGTCCACATAATAGACCACCTACTCAACTGCCGCCCCCTAACTGAGCGGAAATACGTGAGTGTTAATGTAGAGCCCTCTAAGCAGGGTTGTACATCGCTCCTCTGTGTCTAATGAGAAAGTAGACACACATGTGTACTGCCAGGTGTGAACACACGGACTGAGAGCTGTCCACTTGCTTTTCTTAAGGCTGCTTTCAGAAGGACTGTAAACTTCCCCCTCGGAGTTTCTTGGAACCGTCAAGTGGATGGTTGTCTAGTTTCACTGCACTCTGATTAATCAACATTGAAATGTCTCTTTGATCAGCTTAGATTTGCTGCTAATTTGAATTCAATGAAAAATGGTCTCTTTTTAGGTTAATTGCACATTTGGAATAGCTTAGTGTGGTCCCGACATGTTTTGAAATTGGTCCCCGTATTACTTTATGTTCAGAAATACCTCAACTGCACCTAAGAAATGTTTCTTTATTGCGCTGACTCCATCTCAGGGTTGAACCATTAAAAGGCCCTGTTCACTTCTCGTCATTGTGGTTTAGCATGGATATGACTGCTCACTGGGGTGTTTATGGCATAAACCGTATAATGATTACTTAGTGACCATTTACTTAAATTACACATCCAGCAGAAAGGCGATCGGTACTTATTAAAAATGCATGTTGAGAAAGTATACTGATGCAATCCTGTTCAATGCAACTCAGTGGGGCGGCTTGTTGCAAACAGCAGCATTTTGCACAGGATAAGAATGGATAGGAATGTTGTTGTTTTTTTGTCGAGATGTGTTATAGCAAAAATCCCCTCTAAGCCCTATGAATGACTGCAACGTTTTAGAAAAATCAGTGTTGGAGAAAGTTGAAGGCAAATGATAGTGTAGAAATATGAAGAGGGTATACAAGTGTTGCATAGGCTGGTGGTGACTGGCAGTTTCATTGATTGTTAGTGATTTCAGAACACCCTCAGTGATTTTAGTGAGTTCACTTCCATTGATGGGAAAAAATTAGAGGTGGGCATAGATTATTTTTTTTTGTCTCATGTCTCATTTGAATTCATTCATAATATGTGTGTGCTCCCTAAATAATGACTCAAAGTAAGTCTTTGAGAACGTGTTTCTCAAGCCAGGTGGCGCATCAGACCAGGGGCTCATCTCCTGTGCAGGTGCACACCTAATGCATCAAGTTAACTTGCGTGCAGAAAGAGGATGTCACGGAACTCATGTCCGTTAGCTTTTCAATATAAGACTGTCAAAATAAAAGTCCCGCAAAACAATCGTTATTTTGGGGATTAACTTCTCCGCGTGAGAAATTTGAGTTGTAGGCTAGCGTGTGAGAGTGTGAGCTGGTTGATATGAGTGTGTCTCACGGCCAAAAGGGTGAGACTTGGCAGCTCTGTCAGTTGTCAAACAAAGCGGACAGACGTGGTCAGCGCCGTCGTTAAGGGGGTAAAGGTTATGACGATTATAAGGGCCCACAGCCAGCTAGGGCCCACACAGCCCCCAGTAGAATCTATGACAAAATTATTGTGTAGGCCTATACAGTGAACTAATATATAATCATACGAATGAGTCCGAATTAGAACAAAGCCACAAGTCATACAATATTCTAATTGTAATCATTTCAATAACCCCCTTGGCCCCTTCTTAAAAAATGGTTTGGTCCACCCCGTGGTTCGTTCTTCCTCATTGGAATTAAGTGAGCGCGAGCGAAGTGAACTCCAGCAGGCGAGGATGCCCCCAAAAAAGCACAAGCTCGCACACCAGAAAAGAGATGAGAAGGAGACCAGAGTAGGCTATGAGCAGCAGAGCAGGGGCCCAGGACATCAAAAACAGTTTTTCTAAGAATGGTGAGAGTAAAACTACAGAGGGAGGCTGAAACAATTAGGCCTACCCTACTACTTGTTTATTCATAACATTACCTTTGACGGGGCGCAGGCTGGAGCCTACGTTAGCTGTCATCTGGCCGCGCTACACTCTGATCAAGTCGCCAGTTCATTTAAGAAAAAAAAAAAAAAAAAAGTCGCCAGTTCATTGTAGAGCAACGGTTCCTACTGTAGTTATAATAACTGAACGTTACTACTACAGTGACTATGTGTTTTACACATATTACTGTCTGACAGTGCTCCAGTAGCCTATGCGCCCATTCAGAGGCTGCATTGTATTGTATTATGACGCATTCAACTTCTACTCGGTAATTATGAGCATCTGACGATGGTCAGTTCCGTTCAGGGCCGTAGGACTGCGAACAGGCTTGGGGGGCCCAAGGCAGAGGGGGGCTGCACCCAAAAAATATAAAAACGTATTTTTTTTATTTAATTTTTTTTACTGGCTCAATTTAGGCCCCGAAAAATGTTATTTAGGAAAAAAATATATATATCAGGGGCCTTTCATTCGTCAGTACATTTTTGCTATTTTTTAAATAACATTGTTCGGGGCTACGAAGATCAGGGGCCTATATTGGGCCATTAATAAATACAAACGAAGGGAAAATTCCCAAAGCTGACTGGATTTTTTAAACATGTACATTTCTTCTTTCTGCTTTTTGGTCATTCTGTGTCTATAAATTATTCCAGAAAATAGTACTAAATAGCTTACATAGGAAACAGTTGATTTAGCCTTAGTTTTCTTCTCAAAGTGCACCAGATTGATGAATTTTACTTAAACATTTAAAAAAAAATCTTCCGGGGGAGCATTCCCCCGGACCCCCCTAGAAGGTCCAGGGTCCACGACACAGTCTCCCAAATTCCTGTGAGAAACACCGTGTGTGTGCATGTTTATTAAGAATCATTAGACCAGGGGTTGTGTTCAAGTACGCGTAATGATTTGGTCATTCATCAATAGAAACATTGTGTTGTTATCTGGCTCAGAGAGGGACCAGTCACTCATACGTTTTGGACTATAGACAAACATAGAGACCGCCTCTCAGAGGGCCCATCAGGACTTCCTGTATAGGGGCCCAGAATTTGGTGCAACGCCCCTGGACGTGGTCTCTATAGCAACGAGATCAGCTGAGCTATCACTGATAAAAAAAAATATTGTTTCCATAATGATTTCCATAGCCTTAAGCCATAGGCTAGCCTACATGTTGTGTAATTCAGTGATTTTCAACCTTTAATGAGTCGAGGCTATGCATTGGCTTTGGCGATTTCCCTTGCCTCTTTTTTTTCTCTCCACACAAAGCTCTCCCATTGCACACACGCATGCCCCGGCCGCTTCCGAGAGCACAGACTGTTAGAACTCCTACAGTAAACCAATTCCGCATTGCACAAGGTGCAAACAACCTTGGTCTTGTCGAGGTTTCCATTGGGAAGCTTCTTAAAAATACATTTTCCCTGAAGCAAACCCGGCGGCTTCCTAGCTGCATCCATGTGAGCACGTTACGTTTGATGTGGTACACAGGTGCGAAGTCGGACTCGTTCTGACTCGTGCACTACAGTGCAATTCGGCCAGGTATACATCCGCGCTAAAATAAGAGGAATAAGAGATTAACGGCGATATTTTTTTTATCGCCGATAAGAGTCTGGCGTTAACGCAGCACGTTAACGCCGTTATCGGCCCACCACTAGAAAAAATATACCTCCCGGTGAAGAGGAAGGCAAGAAAGGGGAAGAGACAGAGAACATAGAGCACCACCATCAAACCTTAGATGAGGAATAATGTATGTAAATGCTTTAAATAATACAGCAACATTAATAAATTAATAAATATTGAATATTTTTTCATAAAAACTTGCATTTATTATTAACATAGCACTTTACATCACTTTACAACATATACATTTTCTTCACATTCCCCTGTCAGGCATATCTAGGTGAGCTGTCGCCACTTGCGACAAAAAAAATAAGTTAACTTATTTTTGGTGAGGTGACTTTCTAGAGGACGCCATGTTGCACTGCCATGTGTCTACAGTAAAACAGAATAGACACACTTAATCTTATGCATTATACTGTCGGAAATACTTTAGAATCCATAACTAAATTAATCTTCACCTCACCAGTTGATATTGTGGAAAGACTTGACACAGTGGTAGATAATGCCGGACTTGGTAAACTGCTTCTTGTCCTTGAAGGTCACCATATATTCTGTAAATTCTCAGAAACAGAGGGGTAAACACGGAGCTTTGTAATCTAGAACTTTCCCCACTAGATGATGCCAAAATACACGTTATTACACACTGAACCCTTAAAGTCTATGCAAGAGATTTTGGTTGGGTACTATTCTGCATTAAATACATATTCACATTGGCTCACTGAATTCATTTTATGGCCATGGACACAGGAGTCTTTTTATTGCAGGTCTTAGATCCTCCTTTATTTAAAAAAAGAAAAAAATAATCTGTTTAGAATCATCAAATATACAGAGCGAGGATTATGAGGTAATCATTTTCATCCAGAATGAAAATATGGATTTACTTTTGGAATAAACAACCACTTATGCCTCATGCTCAAATAAGATTGAACAGTAAAACTCAAGGACCCACAAAAGATGTTTAGGATAATCAGTAAATCTCCACACCACTTCCCATGGGATTATGATAATCACCTCTTCTCCTCCAGTGTCGCTTCGTGTTCTGGCAACATTTGATCTTTTCGTTATCACAAAAAGGAGAAAATGAGAGAAAAGTTGTCATTTTGATGCATTTGGGTTCCTTGTCTTGTAACACTGTCTGAACTGCGAGTCCAAATTTAAGTAGAGAGGCGGATAAGACTGTCACCTGAAGGAAACGTTTATTTTTTTCGATTTTAGTTGGAGTTTGAAATAGAGCGCCATATTTATTCATGATGACATCTGTGACACAATCCATATTCAAGCAAGGTTACCTGCATTTGGACCGTCTATCAAACCCAGCCTTCTGGCCTTCCGACTAATTGGCTGTTTGCATTCAAAGAGTGAAGCAGGCTGGATATGATCCATGCACTGAAACTGAGGGGAAGGTTGGGGATTTTCTGCCTTTTGGTAGGATTCACATGAGTAAACAATACAAAACAACAATATTCATTATATATCACTATGGGAATGGCGTACAGACATAGCTGGAGGGACACACAGACAGATGGGGGAGCAGACAGTTGAATGATGGACAAACAAAAGAGAATGGAATGTAATCTCTGACATGCCATCCCATTAGCACTCCAACATATACACTAACAAACAGTGAGACAGCCTTTCTGACGGACATGGATTTACAGAGACTGACCAAACTGCAAAGACAGAGAAATTAGTCTAAATATGTGTTATTCTAACGTTTCTCAGCCACAAACGTCAAAAGGGCAGAGCCTTAAAAGCATAGGGTTTCCGCACGAGCAACCTCAGATTGAACCATGCGGAACTGTAGCTGTCCACTGGACTTTAATGGCTATAATGAGAAGGCTGATTAAAAATCAGGAGTGACTTGTGTAACTGTGTTTAGTTTTTTATCTTTTAAAGCGGATACGAGTAACATTTAAATATCTTTTAAACAACCTCATGTTTCCTCTGATAATCATAAATTACCTTTAACAGCAAACGAGACCATCAGTGCAAAGAAAGACGTTTTTATATAGTTTTTATTACTGCTTTTGGTCTGGTCGCACACCCAGTCCGATTTTCGGTTCGCTCGTGCAGGCTCTATGGTCACATATCCGTATTGGTTGCAGATTTCAGTGTGGCGCTGCAACGCGATTTGAGAAGCCTATCCCTCCAGGTGAGGGAAGGGGAGCGGGAGCCTTGTTTGAGACAGTTATTTGTCGTCATAAATGACTGATAACGGGGCTGAACCATCAAAGAAAAAAAAGAGAATGCAATGAAGAAAAGCGAAAAGGGAGAGTGAGTGATAGGCGGGCGGGAGGACGTTGCCAAGCAACGTGTATACAATTTCACGAGAGCGAAACTAGACTGCTAAATGAATGAGCGGTTGGTACTAACACAAAGTTTGCTTTGCTTCACCATCATCAGATAACCATTATCTGAAATAGTCATTATTTACATCAACAACACAAACACATTACCTCATCGTGATCCATAGTCTACTAACTGCCGTCTCTCATTCATTCGCTTTCTGTGAGGACACAGCTCCGTGAGAGAGAGAGTAGTTAGGTGACGCTGCTGAATCAACTCATTGCAAGCAGGTGTGTGTACTGACTGGCATTAGTTGATGCAGTGTCAAAACCACTCTCACGGAGCCGAAAAGAGTCCTCACACTTTCAACACACGAACATGCACTATATTGCGCCCTTCTCAGTCCACGCTCACGCGCCTGGCACGAGCATTTGCGACAGCGGGCGTCGTAAAAATACTACCGCTTTTGTCCAAAGGGGACGCCAACGTGCCATCTTACTCGTAGTGCCTTTAAGTTCCATTGTTGCTATCTTGAAAAATACTATGTTTAATACGAGTATAGGCGCTGTACTGGTTAAATGAGGAACAGGCATACCTAATTTTGGATTAACCACATTTGTTTGTGTTTTTTAATAACCTATAGTGTCAACCAGACTAAGCATATTTAGCTGCCATTGACCTTGTGAATATTGTAAGTATTCAACACATTTAAATTCTGAATTGATTGTGGTTTTAGATCAAAAGTCCATGAATTTCACCACATTTCATGGCAATCCATCCAATGGTTGTTGATATATGGCCCTAGTGGTAGACCAACCAATCAAGTATCAGACAACAATTGTCATCCCTAGAGACATTTAGATTTTACAGTTTAACAGTACATATTTCCCAGCATTTGCTGATGGAATATGCCACCATTGCCAAGGTAAGCCAGTTATACCAGACATACAAACAGATACAAACCTTTAACCATATTTTTAATTTATTTATTTTTTTTCATGCTGCATTCATCTTTTAGTCTACTGACTGCAAATACCCTTGTAATTATGAGTAAAAAGGGATTTCTGACTCGTATTATTTTCTCCCAGTTTGAAAGAAATAACCACATGAGTGAATATAAAAGTGTGTTTTTACATGCCATACTAAAGCTGGATTTATTGTGTTGAGCTTTTTGGACCTTTTTTTATTTATTGTTTTATTCTGATCGCTTGTATTGGAGCATGAAAACAGAGCCCAATTAATTGGACTAATGACTTGTAAATACAACATTGGCCCACCGCAGGCACTACCTTTTTATAAACTGCAGTGACCAGACGGAAAATGTAAATCTTTCAGATGGTACTTGTACTGCCTGGTCAGTCATATTTCTAATTTAAAAAAATTAAAAATAAAATGTACTTCAAAACTTAAACAAAAATTCCAGTGTGCCTGAAAACAGGCTGTTGTTTAGAAATGTGCAGATATATTCGGCTTAGAACAAAACTACCCCCATTGACATTTAACTCAAACAATGAGTCTTTTTATTTTTCCCCTACACGTCAGCTCTGCTCAGCTGCTTTAAATACACCCCTCCTCCCGCACTATCCTCCATCTGTTTTTTTTTAACTCTTGTTTAAAAATCTATCCGAGTATGAGATCTTCTGCCTGGCCTCCCCTGCGTATTGGCTTACAGCACGTCTTCATTAGGAAGAGTCTCGTCAGATGCCTATTAGGGCTTTTCCCTTTTATTCATTGATTAATACATCATCAAGTGGACCTCCAGCCGCAGCCTAGAGAACAATACTGAGTTTCTCCTGCTGACTGAAGCCTACGCCACGGCTGCCCACTTAAAATTCAGAAGCTGGCTCTCCTGTTACACAATGATTGTTATTATTCCTTCCTTCTTCTACTTTGCAATTTTCGTAGTGAGAGAGTGGCTGTATGTTCATTGTTGCTTATGGAGAAGATCACAAAAAAATAAAAATAAAAAAACTTAGAACAAGAATCAGAGTTGTTGGACTCATCTGGCTTAATAATGTTGGGGGAATTTGGGGCGCTGACATATATCTGCAGGTACTTGTATAGGCATGTAAAAGGATTGTTGACCTCTTTTAATGTTACAGCACCTTGTTTTGTTTGTATCAAAGGCGCAGTGCTGGGTGTAACATCAAAGCATGAAGTATTCCCCAAACCTACAAAGTCAGTCTCACCGCAAACAAGCAGGCAGGGAGAATGGGATCAATGTGGCAGTGAAGAGAGGAAGGGAAGAGAGGAGGAGAGAAAAGAAAGTGCAGCTTTGTAAGAGAAGCTTTGTGAGGCTTTTTCCTCCTTCACTGGCAGGCCACAGAACCTCAAACTGGAGAGAGGAATTTGCACTCTAAATAGCTCCCGTTCTCTCTCTCTCTCTCTCTGTCTCTCTGAACACACATGCTGACTGTCATGCACATGCAATCACACATGCATGATCTCCTACAGTTATGTAAATGTACATATATGAATGCAATACATACACACAACTATAGGGTCAACTGAATATCGTAAACTCAAACTACAGTGTCCCATACGCAACTATAAGAATTGACTCACTTTAGAGGCAAAGATAGGATTTGTTCGGAAAGCGAGCAAGTAATAACAGTTTACAGACTGTGATGAGTACAAAATAAGTCATTTTAAGAAGTTGTCGGTTTAAACACACCTAAACCTAACTAAGAAAGTAGCCTTGCCAACAATAACGACACAAAATACAAAAACAAAACCAAAAAATGTCTGCAAAACCAATAATCCTCCACCTTCTCACCCATGGGGCAGAAAGGACAGGATGAAATATGAATAAAACATATTTTCAAATTAATAAATAATCCGTCATTCACCTTAATGGATGAAATGTGTAATGAAAAAAATATATTTATTTAATAGAACGTATTTCAGCACCACCGTGAGCCGCCATAAATAGTGCTGGAGGAGCCTGGAACTTGATTTAAACATAAGTGCCATTCGCCGGGTCTTTACATGACAATGTAATATTTTGGCCTTCACACAATACACACATGGAAAAAGAGAAGAAAAAAAGCATGCCAATACACTCCTCCTATATAGTGAAACCAAGGAGGGGCAAGGCTCAGGCAGCTGGAGAAGGAGGGGTCGTCATAACAACAAAGCACTCTCCGGCAATGTCTCCGCCTCTTCCAAACTTCAAACCAGAGGCCCACATGTGTCTTTGCTTCTAAATCTGGCAGGAAGGCTGGGCTGCAACGTAGACACCCAGACAGACACACAGAGGGCCGGAGCAACAAGCAAGACTCTCCACAGCAGAGCAGAAAGCTTAAAAAAAAAGGAAAGAGGTAGACAGACGGGTCATAGGAGTCCAGCAAAGCGTCCCGGAAACAGCTCCCAGCTCAGGGGGCTCGGCCAAAAGAGGCAGGCAGCAGTTTGTTATTGGAAAAGCTGACAGGAGAGCAAGGCAAGCGAGCGGGTAGAGGGAGAAAGAGAGAAAGACTTTTGACTTGGTCAGTGAAGGCCTCACGCAGCTTCTAAGCAGCAACTCAATTCCATTTTTATCTGCCTGACACACCTCAACTTTGAGGCACAGCTCACCGGGAGTCCCAAACAGAGGGGAATAGTAGAAGTACAGAGGAGGACAAAGAGGATATAGGAGGGAAAAGACAACAGGAAGAGACAAAATGGTAAGTTTTGTTTCACACTCTTGTTTGGATAGCACATTGAGTGAGTGGGAGGTTCGACTGAGCCTGGCTACTACTGTATTACTTCAACAAAGTGGAGCAAGTTATTTTGGTTTGCTAGCTTGCTGTTTGATTGTCTCTTTTGGTAGTATTGTATTTTTTATTCCACTTTCTGCGCGCCAGCCTGGTGCAACAAAATTAAAAACATTTTAACTTATTTACAAATGCAGAGCCCTCCGAGACTGAAGCAGTTGAATACATGAATAAGTTGGGAAGAAATGAAGATACAAGAAAATGTATTTCAAAGGTCGGATTGCCCCTAATCATACCCCCATTCTAGGATCTTTGTGTATGGAGAGAGAGAGAGGGAGAAGAAGGGTGTGTGGGTGGGTTGGGTGGGCTGACCGCCATATTTCCCCATATCAGTCCCGGCAACACATTTGGTTTCAATTACTTTGTCCCTCTGGGGAACAAGCTGCTATAAATAGCTAACAAGAAGCTGTGTGGACGGACTGCAGCCTACTGTTGGGTTCCACTGTAGAGGAGGAGGAGACGCATGCCTAAACATTGACTCTGGTTCTGCTCTGGGACATGGGGGGAGTGGTTGGCTCAGTTGTGGTCAAGAGGCTTGTGTGTATCGGAGGCCAGGTCATTCCAAAGGGGCCAAATCATTAAACTGTGTGGCTAAGCAAGGTCAGCCTGTTGCTGACTTATTCATGGATTACTCTCCTGGGATTGTCTAAGAGCCAATCTTCAGTCTTGGCCCTCTTTTCCCTACAGATTGTAATTGGCTTGAGATTTGGAAGCAAAACATTCAAGTCTCTATGCAGGTCAAGTGTTCAGTCGCACAGTAGTCAAATTCAAGTTGGTCCTTATTGTCATGCTTTACCTAAGGCTTGAGTCCATGTCTTACATGTATGCACATATACAATGTTTGATTTCAATGTGATCAGTTAAAATGATTCCAAGTGTGACAGACACTTTTGAACAGTTGGAAAGTGTCTTACAAACAATGACGATCAACAATTAAAATATTGTTTTTTAAACTCCACTGGTGAGAACTTGTTTATATCCAGACAGAAAACCAATGAGTAAGGCCTTTCCCAGAAGACATTTCAATCTCAGAATCGCTGCCTCATGTTTTTCAAAGGTCTCATTATCCAAATTTGTGTTGACAAGATTTTCTGCAGACTGCCATGAGTGTGACAAGACAGCAGTCTGGCTACTTTTGATTACACTTATTGAGATGCAACAGATTTGCCCTTTTTGCTGAGAATGGTCACAAACATAACATTTACAAACATATCTTCTGTTTTGAGCTCATGTTCATAAAAAGCCATATTCTGTTGCAACATAACATTACGTTTCACTGCAACATCAGGACTAGACACGTTGTGTTTTCCTATTGTTGGGATAAACAAGGGGTTGCAAAATGTTATACTGTATTTTTTTTATACATTACTCGATAGTTTTATGTTTTTAGGTATCTAAAAAAATTAAAATTAAATAAGTTATATTACCCTTACATGTGTGCTTTTTTGGACTTTGGGTTCCATGTAGACATTTCTACATTTATTTATTTATATTGTCAAACTCTTAAATGTCCTTTCCCAGAAAGTTAGACCATTCAGCCTGTTAGTACAGCAATGTTTTCAGTGAGGGGCAGTTATTCAAATGTTTCAATTTAATATACATATATCTTTATACATTTATTGAAATGTCACACCATTCACACAAATAAGTGGTTGAAGCTGTGATTACCAGCTGTGAGTTTTTACAATGACTCTGTAAACAAAGTCCGGCCTATAGGATCGGACAGGTTTCATTTTTGTTTCACATTCATTGGAAACAAAGAACATCAGGAAGCGATGACGGAAATTGGCAGCAACCCTGTTGTCTTAGTGACAGCCAGCAGCCACTTTCAGTCTCTGCACTTGTTCATACATTGATTACATCCATCTGAGGTATCCTCTGCCACAAGGAAACTCCTGAGTCCATTCCCTCACACTGTGCCTGTGATATGTAACACAGCCCACCTGCTTCATGACATAGAGCAGCTGTCGTTTCACACAAAGTTATATCAGGAACAGAGCTCCAAATATCCCTAGACCTTCCGGCCCCCAACCCCGACTCTCTGTCTATTCATAGGCTTTTAACTGTCTGCCTGAAGCTTCCAACTGTTTACTGTTCCCTCTTAACATGCGTTGCCAATAGTGTGCCAAAAACGACAAAATAGTCATAATAATAATACTCTTCAACGTTTGAAATCTAATTTGTTTCCTAGATGCTTGAACTGTTGACACTTTCAAATAGATTGCCATACGAGTTAAGCCATGATGGCAGCATGTTTCTAAGGAAGGCAGTGTTGGTCAAATGGTCTGTCCGTCCAACACTTTTGTCCGGACTGAACTGAAACTAACTGGATGGATTGCCAATGTGCCACATCAGCATCTTAGTATTGTTATTATAAGAATATTGGTGTATCAGTGCCGTAGCGCAATGCCATTACACACTGCCTTTTACTGTGTTTACCTTAACTAAATCACATGCAAGCGGCTACAAAATAACCACACACATATCAACGCAGTGGTCGGTTATGACTCGATATTCTGTTGTTTCATGTAGTTTCAATTCCATCAATCAATTTGTGTCATTGTGACTGTTGAAAAAAACAACACATGTGGTGCTCTGTGTTCACAGTGTACAAAGTCTGCACCATAGATAACACTTTGATTTCCTGGACAAGAATCTTTCCAATCGTTGAACCATTGTTGTCCTGCCTCGCAGTGAATGGCATAGCTGTTTGATGAGTTTCCTCACCATCTATATTCACCTCAAGCAACATTTTGCACATGAACCAAAATAGCAGGTTAATATTAAATATGGATGGATGTTGTATTATTATTGACTGTATATACAATATTTTTTTAATAAACCCCAAACTAAGGAGCTTTGGACATACAATGAATGCTGTATTAAGGTCCCTGATTTTAACAAAGTGCACATGCAGAAGCTGTGGCGACTCCATGCATCTTTTCACTTTTTATTTGTTGCTTCTTTTATGTAAGTCGTTCGCCAGATGGTTTGTGTCAGAAAGATCTCTGTTGCTCTGTTTCCTTGGCAGTGTTTCCACCGACTGAGCTTCACAGGAGAACATTCCAGCACAAGCGCTATAAAAGTCAACAGAGTATCTCCTCTGTTCACTACTGAGAGCTGGCTTCTGTTTGCCGAGTGTCTGGAGGCTTTATTCTTTCCGACAGATCTTTGCAACAGCAGTTTGGCCCATTAGAGAAGCACTGCTTTTAAATATTAGCCCTTTTCCCAACTGATCAACATTTTGCATCCAAACATGCGCTCTGCAATGAGGTTTTTCACCACTCTGCTGAACCGGTACAACTATAGTTTTAGCTTTCCAAAAAAATATATCTCCAGAACCATTACCATTAGTACAAAACTGCTTGGTTTTGCAATTTGTTGAAGGCTGTGAGAATGACTGTTTTTTTGTGAGTGCAAGAAAGTGTGAGCTGTTAGCAAGAACAAACTGTGAGAGATATAAGGGGACTGGGATGGAGACAACACAGAAATCCATAGCATCCATAGAACTAACGACATAAGCAACATACTGATTCAATTAATTTAAACAAATTTGAATGAAGACTTTGACTTCTGCTTGCTCAGACTTTGTGTATTGCATTTAGGTTGAGTTTAATCATACAGTCAAACCATACCACACATCTTCCATACAGTACCTCTGAGTATGGACCATACCCCATGTGACTCTGATCAAGGACACCGTCACCATCTTCAGGATCGCTTTTTAAGCAACATGGCAGCCCATTCACAGGTCTATATTTAGCAGCTGGCAACATGCCTTGTCCCTTGTATTACTCATACTTCAGCTTTCTGCGGCCATAAAAGCACTACACATCTGGAAATGATGAGGAATGACTAATCAGACCTTTAGATTTAGGTGCTGGTGAGAGTTGACACCTTTTGCTTATTACAATTTCATGTCCATGCAGGCATAATAGTGTTATCAATATTATCCTCCAACACATAAAAAAAGAGAATTTGTGTATTTCCCAAATTGAAATATATTATGTTAAAATCTAACAAATATGATATATGCATTTCCCACCTAATTAAACTATTAGCTGGGCATTTAATGTGTTCTTCCTTCTGCACTTGCTGGTTGAACAAATGATGCAAATGACACAGAACATTTTCTTGAAAACATTGCTCACCGATGGTTTAAGATCTAAAGGTTACATTTTATTGTCCCTCCAAGAGAGATGTGTGACTACAATGCATCACCATATCAGTTTATCCTTTGTGTTAAACATCGTCACAGTTCACCAAACTCTTTCTTTCACCCAGTTAGATGAGTTTTTTGTTTACTTGGAAGACTGTATACTTCATTGGAGGCGACTGATTGAAATTTGTGTCATGGCATTCAACGAAACAACTCTGGGGGATTTATTTTACAGGTAGTTCTTCTTTCACGCTGTGTTTCTGTTATTTTCTCCACCCTCCTGCCGGCAGATAGATAGGTAAAGCTGTGGGGGGGCCTTTTTAAATGAAAGATGAGAGTCAGATGAGTCTGAGAAAAGGCGTTGAAAAGAGCGAGACAAGTAAGGAAGGAGTGGAGAGTGGGATTTGCTGTGTGAGTGATCATTTGGGGATAATACTTTGGCCCAGGAATCAAGCTGTGATGAGCCAAACACTTCCCACATCTGCTTGGCATGGCGCTGCAAGGTCATTTCAATGGGAATTAAGACCCCACTCCTGTTGTGTGTGGCCATTTTTTCTGTAAACCCTCGAAAGCAGTGTTTATTACAAAAAAAAACAACAGGTACACAGACTCTGAAATTATCTTCCATATATATCTTTGTTTGCATGATTCCCTCTGTGGGGGTTTTACTCACCATTTAATGAGTGACATCTTTAACACCGACTGGACACACAGGGTTCCATCTATTACTGTCTTCTTAGTATTTATTTTCTTTCAAAATGTGATCCAGCCATCAGGCAGGTCAATTAAGAGTGCAAGTTATAATTCACAGGGACTCACAGAGCCTGCTGTCTTTTTACATCATTACAGGTTCTGAGACCTCTGTCAAACTGAGAGATAGGTATAATTACCACTGGTCAATCAGTGTCTCTGGCTTTAATGGTACAAGATGCCTCAACAAAATTATTCTTACAGAAAGGAGTCAATACTGAAACACGTTGGGAACAAGTGTTGTTCCCTTAAATTCAAACTGTAATACTCAAAGTGTTGAGTGTTTTTCGTGATTGGGCTTTGTCTGCTTTTTTTTCAGAAAAAATATATTTTTACTTATTACTTACCTGATTGTCCACAGTGTGTGTTCCCAGATTGCGACTTCACATTTGAAACATGAAAATCATGTATTTAACACATTCAATGTAATTTATTTTAAAGATGCCTCCATAAGCCTCTCTCATATTCTTAATTGAGGACTGCAGTATTCTAAAACTGCAGTAAAAAATGTATCATCTGCATACAATATATTGTGTACTAACTTCACTCTGAGCAAAAACAGTTTCTTATGAGGCAAATAAGACTGACTGAAAATATGTTGTTGGTTGCCGACACCCAGATGAACTTGTGTTTGATTGAAATGTGCTTGGTCTTTTGGTTTTATTATGCTAACTGATGGTGTTGCTCACTGTATCACCTTGACATTTGGGTCCAGGTTTTAGCAGCTTGATTCATTTATCAGACAGTTTGTTAAGCATTCAACAATATGGTAGTTAAACAGGCTACAAAACGTCTCAAAATGCAGAAGCATTCTCTCTAGTTGTTGGACCGTCCCTTAGTTTCTTCACATAACCCACACGATAAGATGATGTCATGTTGAGATACAGCTTCCTGCACCGTGACGACAATGAAGTCCAAAGTTAACAAGTTGGCATCTGTTGTCTTGGGCTTTTGGAAGTCATTAACGAGAGTCAAGGAAAACAGTTTTGGCATTTAGACTTTACTTTGCTGTTAACATGACTTTGAGGCTGATTACAGTCACAGCCTAGCACAATAAGGGATTTCAAGGACTGTGTTTAATTGGCAAGGTGATTGTCATATTTTAGTACCAATTAAGAGCAGACAAGTGTTGTGTTAGGGGGTAGTTTGTCCTCTACGACAGATGATACGAGTGTTGGGGAGTGTCTCATTGGCCAAGCAGTGGCCAACTTTCTCTGTCTGTCCATTTCCATGTTGTCAGGGCTTATGAAGCTTGATATCCGTTCGTACCTGCAGGTTTTGAAGAATAGTTTTGGACTTATTTAATATGATAAGTTTGTCACACAGTCATTCCCGGTGGTAATGGTGGCCATCAAGCTACATCCCTCCCTAGTGTTAGGAATAGATGACAACATATGTACGTGGTCGCATGTACAAGTAAAGGACATCTGTTGATTGTGGTTCACACCCTGCTTGGAGTTACCTAAACATAAGTTGTTGATAGTCGTTGATAATGTAATACAATCAGCATAATGCATGTTTCCCTAAGATATTTAGGGTATGTTATCATTGTACTATGATGGAATTTAAAAAAAAACTTGCAAATATCCCTTTACTGTCTTTCATGTTCAACTTCATGTTCAAGGTTATGCTCTCTTTGTTTCTTTACTTTTCTATCTAACACTCTGATGTAGCTTTCTCTACCTCTATCTCTATATCTGACTCTTTGTCTTGCCTCTTTCATTATGTCTCTTGGTGTCTCCTCCCATGTGCAGTCGCTCTGTCCTCTCCACTCCCTTTTGATTTGTTTATTTTTTATCATTCTGCAAGTTTTCTATACAGTATTTCAACCTCTCCCTCTTTACCTCTCTCAGTTTATCTCCCTCTGTCTCTTCCACTTTTGTCTCTCATTTCTCTGTTTATCTCTCTCTCTCCCTCTCTATAAACTTATCTGTTGTTTTATTTTTTATTTCCTTTACTCCATCACGTCCCTGAGAGAGTACAGTGTGACCGATTGGCACTTACCATAAACATTGTTGTTCTAAATAGTCCCAGACTACCAAACAGCCCAGTGCTCTGCATACATATGAGTGTTCAGTGTGCATCAGAGAAGATGGACAACTGCAGCCAAGCATCTATAATGATGATGCTGTGGATGAGCGCTGTGTGCAAATACCACAGATGTTTACCGGAAGCCATGTTTGAAGTGCAGAGAAGTCAAAGCCGCCATCAGTCAACTTGTAACTTGACTGCTGAGGAAATGAAAGCAAAGAAGTTAAGTCTAAAATGATATTACACATCAGATGTACAATCCTGATACGCCAAGTTAGACTATATGGATGTTGACCTATTTTATAAATAAACACGTAATTTCCTGGGCTAATTCCTATCAGACTATAAACTAGACAATGCAAAAACAGTGAGTTCATAATGTAAGTCACAACCCGTTAGTTGGTGTGGTTGGTCACACAAATCCTTTCCCCAGCCCCTGACCTAAACCTTTCTTGATTATACGCTAGCAAAGAGTTAGTGCCACACAAGTTTTCCTGGGCGGCAGCAAGTTATTTTGCTGTCAACATACAAAAAAGAACAGCCCTCAAACTCCCTGGGTGGAAAAGGGGTTAGTATTGCCCTGCGTGTCTTTCGGATATATCCATTCGATTTTGTGATATATTAAAATAACTACATACTGTGTTGGCTCATCTTTAATTCCAATGTAAGTTGCTCACTGATATGTGTATGTTGGCCCTGTGCATGTAAGCCTTGGGAGTTCTTGTCTGACTGAATAAGTTGTATTCATTGCACAAAATAATTTACCACAACAATTCTTGGAGACCTAGTGGGTCAAACTGTGGTAATGCAATGAATTAGCTCGGAATGTGTGTGCTATGCTTTTAAGCTCTTCTATTCTTAGCGAATATGAATGGGGATACAATACGCACACTTAGGAATTCCTCGTCAGATGTGTCACAACATTCTACTTGGTATCATCTAAGGGCTAAAAATAAATTGAAACTTCAGACGAAGGTCACCCAGGGTGGTGAAATCTTCAGACGACAACATCGTCAGTATCTCACCATCATCTTGAGACATATTTCGATCTTGAAGGACTTTCATACTGCAGACTTCCTTTTATTTTGTTGCATTCCACTACAGCGTCTTAATCCCTTTATTATGTACTATTATGTCCATTTGTTCCTGGGCAACACTACAGGGTCAGTGGGTTCTTTATTTGTGAAGGGAAAGTTGATGTTGGTCGATTTTCTGCTTTAGGTTTTTTTTTCCTCAGGCTATTTCTTCAGTTTATGATTTGAGGACTGTCAAATTGTAATTATACAAGACTTACTTTTGTACCACAGTGACTCATTGCAGACATCAGGGGGAAACAACATTTCAGTTTCTATTTGTGGTGAACAATGAGTATTTGTCCGATAAATGGTTATTGCTATTCAAGTAATTGCTATTAACTAATAACAGACTATTATATGTTTTGACACAAGTGTATCGCGTGTCAAATTGACAGATCATGAAACCATTTCAGACTAAACTCAAAGCAGTTATTTCAGTGGAGAGTCATCTTTCTTTTTTTCCTATGGTAGCACAATGTATGAAGGTAGTTAGCGCTTGGTTGGTGTCAATCAACTTTCCAATTGATTCACAGTGGGTATGTAGCAGCAGCCTGTACTGTTCGCTTCAATTCATAACCAGTCGATGTGGCTGCAAAACTGCATCTTGGTGCATAAACCAGTGCCGTTTGTTGGCATCAATAACCTCAGTGACTATAGACCCATTGCACCAACACCAGTGGTTGCAAAATGTTTTGAGAGGCTTATGACTCATCACATAAAATAATGCCTCCCTCCAACCTTTGACCCCTTCCAATTTCCATACAAAGCAAACCGATCAACTGATGATGCCATCTCCACAGCCCTCCACACAGCACTCAGCCACCTAGAACACCTGGGGTGTTCTAGGTGGCGGGGGGAACCCCTGGATTTCCTTGGGCAATCAGGACACTCAACTCTCATAAAACATTAAACAGACATACACATAGGCTACCTCACTTTCCACAAGTGCAATATGCGTTCTGCCTTTTATATTTATTTATTATGACATTGCCTGTCCTTGTCTTGTTTTTTTGTTATTTCTGCGTCTTGTTTTTATACTGTTATTAACTTACATTGCTAAGTAATGCACCTTCAGTTGGCACTTCCAATTTCATTGTATAGGTGACTGTACAATGACAAGTTATGGAGGGATATATGGATATGGATATGCCCTGATTAAAAGCCATAGACAGTGTTTTTGATCCGTGAAGACCCCAGCTGATCTCCAAAGAATTGCAGAAAAAAATGAAAACACAACAGACTTGCTTCCAAGGATCTGTCTCCAAGAAGCTTCTTTTTGGCAGTGGGCTTAATGTTTATTTACTGGGCTTTTGGAAAGTGAAGTTGCATGCCATCTGGTTGAGCCCTAGAAAATCTACAAGCTTCCTCTGAGAAGTCCCCCACAGACTCTTCCAGTAGGCAGAGAGATTCTGCTAACGAACGGGCAGATAAGCTAGTAGAAGCTGCGTGATATTTTTTTGGATCACCGACAAACCCTGTGTAATACAGAGGAAATACTGATAAATCAATGAGACGGGGCAGTGAACCAAACACATCTCTACTAGAGAGGATTCTTTATCATAGTGCCAACAGTACCTTCATCTAACAGCTCAGAGCAAAACTATGCCTCGTCGTGCAACCACATCAGATTATTATTATTTAGGTCATGTTGCAGTAGCATTCATATTTCAACCACTGAAGGAATGTGAATAATGATGCTGAAACATCCTCTGACTTAATATGTACAGCATACAGTGGATGGATCTTTATCGATCATCCAATGACAACTAGACACAAATATAGGACTGCTTTCAAAGGATGCTGCACAACAAACTACTGCATTTCAAAATAAAAACAACATTAAGACCTAGGCTACAACAAACCAAGTGGCGGGGAAGCATCACAGAAATATGGAAATCTAATATGTAAAGCACATTTAGTGGATACTTTTTTATTTTGTATTAAAACAACTATACAAACTCATATTGTATGAAATTGAACCCGTCATTCTGAAATGCAAAAGAAAAAAAAATACAGAGACCCTTGACTATCGGCACCGTATTGAACTCATAAATACTAGTGACAGCAGGTGAGCAAACATTCCCTACCTCTCAGCCACTGGATTTCTATGAATGCAGTTTTTTTAATGTATTAGCTCTGTCTTGTCGTTCTTCATTTTATTTGAACAGAAATAAGCTGTGAAAAGTCCCTACACAAGTGGGTTGCAAATAAAGTTATTGTTACAATCCAGCACCATAACTTCCCCCGAGGCTGCCTCCACAGCCAAGCGTATGAGTGTTTATGGCTCATGACACAATTATGATTAAGATGTTAGCCTCTCCCAGTAAGGGAAGGACAGAGGGAGGGAGATAAAGAGAAAGGGAGGGGGAGAGAGAGCAAGGAAAGGAGACAGGCAATTTAGCATCAGTGTCTCTCTCCTGGGATAAAGGCGAGCAGCCCAGCACTGACCTGTCACTGTGCTCGGTCTGATCGAAGAGGGCTCTTTACATCTCTATCCCTCTCTCTCTCTCTCTCTCTCTCTCTCTCTCTCTCTCTCTCTCTCTCACTCTCACCCTCAAACATAAGGCCCCTTTCATTGTTCTTTAACCTAACCATTCTACAGTCCCCATCTCCATTTCTTGAAAGCCATATTTTTCATTAAACTCTGATGTACTGTAGATGCAGGCAGTTAACTGTTATTTCAAATTTATTGTCGGCGTAATTGTGTCTTGGGGATAATTTTGATGGATCGTGACAAACAATTTTATAATGTAACGACATAGGGCAGTCGATTGTAGGCTTTGGCACAAAGGCTAGTGATTAATGATTCGATTGATTTATGTCCGTCAGTACATAGTGCCAGTCTGTGAACGTACAGAATATTATACAAGAAGTAAATAGAAGCTACGCAATGCACAGTTTCACAAACTCAAAAAGAAAACTTTTTTTAATAAAATGATTGACATAGAAATATCACATGGTACACCGTCTCGGTCGTGATGTCTTTTTTTTTAAAGATCTTGAATGAGCAAAAACCGGCCAATTAAATAGCCAGCTAAACACATTAACTTCTAAACTGACCAGGTACATGATTCTGATAACATAACATTTCAAAGACGACTGAGCCTGTGCAGTTTGATTGAAAGAAAACAACGGGGAAAGGAAATGTTTTTCCACTAAATCCTTTGAAAACTTAAAGTTACACAAGTTTGTTCTCCTTTTGAAAATAACTTCCTATTTCAGGCATGACTGGACTGTGGATTCTCTCTTTAATGTTCTCTATCTCTGCTTTCTTACTGCCAACAGAGACATCATGTAACTTGGGCATCCGGGGGGGAAATGGTGTAAATTTAAGGACCTCTTTGTTATTTTTTTCGAAATATGTGCAAGCGTGTACTGGGCGGTGAGAGCAGTGCATGTCGTTCCCTGGAGCCTCTCTGTACAGCAGAAAGGAAGTGCCTCCTTGTCTTTATCTCCTTCATGATTGTTTCTCTGTCTAATTTCTGCCATCTTCTGAACATTTCCTGTATTCTTCCCTTCATTCCTAACCTTGATTCAAACCTCACCAATTTCCCCCCTCCCTAAACTCTCTTTGCCATTGCTGCCTGTGTGAGTAAGCTATGGAGGGTTGTCTGCTCTGCCTGGTTGAAGTCCAAAGAATCGGCATCATTTGGTGGTGCCGATCCAAATTCTGAGCTTGGCAGAGTTATCCCCACTACCTTCTCTCCTGCTCAAATTATAATAGTTTTTTTCCGTTATTTCTTCTTTCCTGTAATGTTGTGCTCTCTGGTTGTACATTGAGCCTATGATTATTAAACCCTTTCCTATTTAATAAAGTCATTCTAATAGACACTTTGAAAGCTCTGGCGACATTATAATTAGACGTTAATCATACTTGAAAAGTATCACCACAGGGTTCACAGGAAAACAGCAAAAAAGATAGGTGATGGAAATCCGTTCTGATTGGCTTGAATGAACCTTGCCTTAGGACACTTTTTCAGCTACCGTCACGTGGGACTCATCAAACTATTCAGGGACCCCTCACTCTGTTTGGCAGTGTCTGCATTTGAGATGGTTCTCCAGTCATTTATTCAGGATTTTCGTAACATTGTTCACCCATCTGTTTGTAATATTTGTAGACCAAGGAAAAATGGTACATGGTCAAATGGACTGCAATTATATTGCTCCAAACAGACAAGGTATTTGTGTGTTGAACTTGTGGCTAGAAAATTCCAGCAGCAATATGTGTCATGTTTCTTAAATTTTTTTCATTTTGAACCTGTGCCTAACCCGATCTGACTGATATAATTATGATCTGGCCTGACTTGCGTCCCTGGGTAGTTCTTAGTCATTCGGGGCCAAGTACAATGTTTTCATAAGCGATAGAAAGACAAATATATAAAAAAATAAACTAAGAATGCACATATATTCAACCATCAGTTCACTCCGTCCTTAATGTCTTCTTAAGGATGCTTCTTGAACTTCCTTTCTCTCTCCACCACTCACTCCTGGTCATGACCTGCTAAGTGTATTTCAAAACCATTTTTAATATTTAAAAAAAAAATTATGAAACCTGATTATAGCAACACATATTGGAAGAGATTCTTCTCTCCATTTCAAATTAGTTCAGTATCACATATGCCTACCAGGCCCTCCAAGCACAAGTCACAGTGTAAGTAATGTTGTGAATATGTTTTGATCGAAATAAACTGAAACTGAATTTGTTCTACAGGGCTGTTGACGAGCATGCCACTTACAGAACAGAGAAAAAAAAAGAAGGCTTTTCTACACTGGTACGCAATTGAAAACAAAAGAGCCTAAAGTTACTCAGCTGTTTAAGTATTCATCACGCCCTCCAGTCTGGCTTGGCCCCAGGCCTGGCTTCACGCCTGCCCGGCAGAATTAAACCAGCAGAATAGGTTGTTTTCCTATGTGTGTCTCTTTTTTTTGTTCAATGACAAAAAAAGGAGCTTTGTCAGATACTGAACAGGTTGGAACTCTCATTAAATGTGTTTACTGTTATTCTGTGACCTTTTCAGTATCTGTAAGTACTAACCACACTTGTCTCATCTGTAATGGGCCAGTAAGCAGCCACAGCACACGACAATGAAGCACTGTAGCACTGTACTGAGATTGTGGTCTTAGTGTTAATGAGGGCCAACAAAATGGTACAGAGCTGCTGCACTCAGAATAAGTTGTAAAATAAAAACATGTATTTACCAAGTACGATAAATACACCAGCACTTGGTTGGTTTTGGCCATCATTCCTAGTGGTAATATTCTTAAAGTTTATTTACCGAAGATCTTGGAACAAAGGGACCTTGCAACAATGAAGTCAGAAGATATAGCAGTAGACAAACGGCCAGCAAGGCTGTAAAGAACCCGAGAGTTTACTCAGATTATCTAAACCACTTTATTTGGAGATAAAACTGAAAGTGAGAGCACCCCAAATAGTGATAATACATTTTTGTAAAGGTGAAATGTGAGTACCCACAACCATAGAAAGTAAATTACAGGTTAAAAGTTGCATTGTGAAAAGGTGAGCTGGAATTACTAGTGTCTTTAAAGCAACAATTTGCTCAACCATAACAACATATGAGGTTTATCATTGCCACCCAAAATAGTGGCAGTGGTAGTAGTATAATTAACAGCAATAGTGGGGGTAAAGGTAGTTTCTCATCAGCTTAACATTTTGAACACACTAAAACATATATATGTTAATGCATATTTTATGAAGCATTTGATCTGTTCTCCTTCTAAAAGGGTTTGCTGTTTAGATAAACAATGTGCAGTTGTTTTGGTGAGGAGGCTGTTTTCATCAGGGTTTCATCAGATTTCTTCCACTCATTGCCTCAGCTGGCCTGCAATGCTTTAATGCTACAGTCTGTTGTTGTTGTTAAGGGTAATAACAGGGGATGAACAAAAAAAAATATCTTGGGAGCTTTGGTGCTTCAACCATACAATAAAAAAATAATTGCAGTAGGGGCTCTCAAGGCGAAGGAACAAGACAGTTAATGGCAATTGGTGGAGTGGTGGGGAGCAATTCAGGACTGCTGTAGCATGCTGGATCTTTTCTCTTCCCGGTCAATAACAAAGGCTAGTAAACACTGTGTTAAAGAAAACAAGCACATAAGAATGAGCAGGAACACATCCCAACAAACATTCTGTTGTGAAACGACAAGTAGGAAGGAAGCATGCCTTTTAGCGCAGTGCATTCCAATAAAACGTTAAACCAATATAGCTTCTGTCTCAGCCTTTAGCTACTGGAGGTTATGTTCAATCACCCTAAACCAACAGTCAGTGCAATGTTTAGCAACTTTTTCTGTCGGCTGATTACATTTCCCGTCACTTGCCTCATTTACCCATGCATTGCAACAGCCGATAAAAGCTGGCTGGCGGACATTTTGTATATTCACACATTTGGAGAGTCATGCGGGCCCCAGTAATGGCATATCCATTGGCAGCAGCCTCCGGGTACTGGTACCGATCCACATGTTGTCTATAAAAGTCGTAATGGGGAGCGGCCGGGCTATTTGGCAGCAGGAATAACCAATAACATTTTGTAAAACCTCATTTCTCCCGCTAATCAACGACAGACTTTGTTTTTGGACCGTTGGGCTTTCTTCGGGCTCTCTGGATGAATAGTTGGCTGAACAAGAGGCACGGTTGGATGGCAACAGTGGAGGGAAAAAGACTCAAAGGCCGATGATTTGATTTGCCTCCAATTTGCCACTTATTTTCTTCCTCCTTCGCTCTTCAATTCTGCTTTCCTCACACACACACACCTCCACCCTTTTGAGAGTGGCCATTATTTAGCTTGGAACCAAGCACCGTTTTCTTTTTTCAGTCAGCCGGTAGCCTAAGAGCTTATTGGCAAGCTATCAGTACTCTTTGTGCATGGGCGAAGGGTCTGTGGAAAGCACAGAGGAGTTATATTTATTTTCTGAAACACATTTATGAAACACTTTGTGCGGCAAGTGAATCCACAATGTCATACAGTGAGTGCATGGAAATAATTTTTAAAAAAGCAATAAGAACACTCGTACTACTCTGAGAATCGTTATCAATTTGATATTGCGGTCGCTGTCTGTGTGTTAAGCCTCTGTAGAAGATGCATATTATTTTAGTCAAATATTTGTTATATAGTTGATGAAAAAAAATAAAAATAAGTTAGAACAGCTTACGTTCATATATTTTGAGCTATAAATGTAGTTTCCAAATTGTGTACATACATTTTTGCTACATAAAGTATACAAGCTCAGAGTTTAAAAGATTGATGGACATTGGAGCTACTGATCATATTAGATATGCGGTATATGCAAACCACTTGTCTGTCCCTTTAAATTCATACAGTATGTATGCAATGTTGTTGAGTTTACACAACTTCTCCTTAAAAAGTGTTTCATGTTTGAACCATAGACAGTGTATAATAAAAATTTGAACCATAGGTTTGCAATAGAGGCTACAACTGCCCCACAATGTTTGTTGGTAGGCCCACTGCATTGTAGTCTGAATCCGCAAGCTTGCAGAAAACGTGATGAAAACATGCAGACATGCCGACAAAATTAACGCAGAGTACAGATAAAAGGCTCAGTCCTTGTTAGTGAACACATTTTGTGGAAATATGAACATAATTATTTCCCGCTTTCTTATTTTGGGATCACATTATGTATTTATTATTATTCTTTCGGACAATTCTACACAATACACAATTTTTCTCTTTCGCATATTCATACATCTTACTTTGTGTTGTCCGAAGGGTGACGGAAGAAGCCTAAGGCTTATCAGGTCCCGCCCCCATTTTCATCATTAGGAAAACTCGTCACAATTCAGGATGAAAAAAAAATGTTCGGGGGTTTTGTTAAACACAATGGCGGTTTACTTTTGACCCTTAACACTCCACAAGGAATTTAAACTGCTGCCTCTTGCTCTCAAAACTTAGCTCTTCAATATATGCACTGAGTAGATTGTTTAAATTAGTTTTTGTTTTTTTTCTCACTGCCAATGGCGTACCAAATTTGCCGGGATCCATTTCATTTTGAAGTTTTCAGTTTCATATCAGTTTCAGGGTCAGCTATCTGAGCCTGTCACAACAGACAAGAAAATAATCCCAGCAAAAAAACTAATCTAGAGAGAGGAAATGGAAAACCTGTCCATCAGTCTTTGTACCGTGTGTACCGTTTTTCATAATCAAGCTTCTTGGTGTAAACAAAAGTCCGGGTAGCTCTGTCAGCTAAAATGGATCCTGTTCAAACGGGTGATTGGACAGGACAGCAGTTTGTTCCAGGGTGAACACACAGCGTGTTTGGAGGGTCCGTGTTGTGGCAGTTGATTGCAGATGGAAACAGAAGATAAAGTGTGATGCAGGATCAGCCTCGTTCTAAAATCCCCTCGCACACAAGGATTTTTCCAAAGTGCTGATCAAACAGGCTGGGATCCTTTTGGCTTATGTAGCTGTTGTCATTGCATTCATGTTTGTATTTGAATAAGTCTGAACTAAACACACAGCTTGAGTTCTCAGTCGCTGCAGCTAAAATGTGGGATCAACCCTAGACACTTCTGGGTGACAAGTCATACTGAAATCCAATGTTGAACTCTATTAAGAATTAGTTTGAAACAGAAGACGCCTTTAACAAACTTAGATCAAATTTATGATCATCTTCACATCCATTGCCATGACCTTAGGTGTATTCAGTATATTCACAATCCTGGAGGCACACATTACATGCGCATGCTCCCCAGAATCATGTCATGGCATTATAGCAGATTTTCTTTAGAAAAGGATCTGTCAACCTTTCAGTTTTGTACATTAGGTAACTTCACTGAGCAAATGATCTCTATCACCAAAAGGAGGAATTAGATTAATTTAGTCAATTGTATCAGCCCAATAAACCTTTCTTTATTTCATGTACTCATAAATGACTGTTCCACTACAACTTAACATTATGAGCAGTGAAACCGATAAGGTTCTGGAAAAAGTTTTGTATATACTGTTCTTACTTCAGGGCAATTTAAAAAAAGTGGTTAGTTGGTTAGTTAAACGTAATCTCACCCAGGTGAAAAAAGTCTCTCCATTGTAATGCTTTTGTTTTTAAGCTTTGTTTTCCCTCACAGCACTGATTTCCATTTTTTCCCATCAGCCAATACAAAGGCATTCCTCTTCATCTTTCTGCATCTGCCTGTTTTTGCTGACTGGTGCTCTGGAGTCTCATCTGTAGCTTTCAGCACTTTCTCACTGGTGCCCTGTCTTGTGCCATTTGTTTCAGTTAGATGGGAAATGTGTGTGGTTGTCAAAAGCGATTGTCTTTGGTGGTCTGAGGCACGCACTCTGAAGCATGGATGACAGTAAATTGTATTTTTCCAGAGTTATTAGGCCATTATTATGGCGCTTGAAGGGAACAATGCCTCCTTGTCTTCACAGGCAGACAATTAGAATCATCATTAATCGGCACTATCAGCACATCAATGGGGCAGAGGGTGTATAATGGACTTATAGGCCACTTATGAAGCAATCAATCAATGTGATTGCTAACTAAACTGCCTTTCATCGTGCCCAAACTGAGTGGCTGGTCAGTTTTGAAGTGGGATATGTGAGCGGACTGTTTATGGCATGTTATTTGCACTAATGTCCAGCTGTGCCCCATCTCTTATCTTCAGCTCTTTGTATCCAGAGTCGCTGTAGCTTCATCACAAATGTCCAAGCAATCATGGGTGGCTCCACTGTGGACGCCCAATGAGTTGCATAATGGCTGAATACATTAGCTTGGAAATCCAGACCTGCCGTCTGTTTTTTCTACATTATTTGCATGTGAAGAGCTGTAAAATGATCCATATCACTGCTTGAAATGGTGATTTGATTTGATTTTGATTTTGATTTACCAGTTATAACCGATAGCCACTCACTAACAAGTGAGCCGCTTGCTAACCAATAATGCTTGCTGATATAATAGGTCAACCGGAAAAGGGTCAAACTGTAAAATGCTGAAGGGGGACATATCGCCAAGTATCGTAGCAGTGTACGGAATACTTCGGTCAATACATCGATTCTCATCCCTTGCTTGTATACTGGGACAAGGACAGTATAGTCCCAATTAAATGACCTAGTCGAGCTATAACAGTAGCTTACCTTAACTATACATGTAAACCTACTGATTGAAAACCAGTCTTCGATTGTTCAAGAACCATTTAAATGATTGAAGGCAATAGTCAACAGCCTTTTTAATCCCTATGTAACCCAGGGGTCAAGATGTTGCCCCTCAGCCATAATCATTGATTTTTCTTTGTCTCTCTTTGTCTCATCTCAGATGACCCAAGAACAGTGCACTCATAGGAACAATGTCCAGAGTTCAGAGAAACCACAAGTGTACAAAGTGGGAATATACGGCTGGAGGAAACGCTGCCTTTACTTCTTCGTCCTGCTGCTGATGATCCTGATCCTGATCAACTTGGCTCTCACTATCTGGATCCTCAAGGTCATGAACTTCTCCATCGTAAGTCACCTAGTTTTATACTCAATGGGATCTTGGTGTGTGTGTGTGTGTGTGTGTGTGTGTGTGTGTGTGTGTGTGTGTATTTGATCTGTTAAATTGGTGTTGCCATTGAATGCAAGACAAAAGGGGGTTGTTACTACATGAAGTGGTAGTTGTAAAAGTGTGAGACTTGTCTTGGAAGCTGGCAGGGGAGGATTTGTCCAACCAGTGTATCATACAAGTACATTAACCCATTTACTGCAAGATGAATATTTTAGTTGCACACTCACATGTTCCTCTGTGATTTATCAAATGTTAAACATTGACCCTCTGAAAACATGTTCACACCTGCATCCTTAATGCTCCTATCTCCAGGCTACATTTACACCTCTTAATGAAATACATCTAGTTCACACTAGTGCCATATTTTGTTTATGATACATTTACACATATGTTAGTTTAATTGTGCTGTTTGGATAATGTGTGAACGTTTGTTTTGATGTTCTAACTGACTTTGTGTGATTTACTTGGTTGACAATGTAGTCATGTTCTTATAGCTTGATTTCTGTTGTTCTGTAGTTATACAGTTATTGACTGATACGTCTAGATAACTTTGTAGGTTAACGTTATGGCCCCGTCATTGTGCCTTGAATGTGTTTACCAATAGGATGCAAATCATTAGAAAGTAGACATTTTTATCATCCAATTTTCCAACTGTCATGCTCCTCTTTGCCAGTCTACTGTATGTATTATGTATGTAGTTCCTTGTGGATTGTATTGATCTGCACCTGGGATTGGTGCGATTACCGTTTAAGTATAAATCATTCCTCTGGACCCTGTACCTTCTTCCTTTGCTGTTTGTCAGTCTTCTAAACAAAGAAATAAGACAGCACACTTGTTTGAAATCTGTGGAGCATTTAGTCTCAGTGAACCAGAACTGAAGAATACAACCTTCATTATGTAGCTGTCACCCTCCTGCTGTCCTCTGAGCTACACCATGGTAATTCAACAGTACATCAAACCTTAGCAAAACAAATGGTGGGAGCTGAGCAGATATGCAATGTTTTAAAAGAAGATCATGGAATAGATGCTTTTTTAAATTTATTCCCATATTTTCCCTCCGTTGTGTGTGGTTGGTTATCACTGCTGGGTACTTTTTAAACTGCTCAACATGCTGAAAACAGGATCCTGATCCATAAAAGCAAAAAAAAACTTGGAAAGGGATTAATTTTAAACGACAAAATAAAATCAACATATAAAGGTAAACAAATGCTTCCAATTAAAAAAAAAAAAAAAAAGTATCCCGGAACCCTAACCAAAAGGTTGTTTATCAAAAAACTTGGTTTATAGTGCAAATTGAAAATCAATATACACAATTAGAATATACACAATTAGATGAAATCCTTAAACAAATAATATAATGGGTAGAGACGTGGGGTTCACTTCATGAAATACAACTAATTAGTCCAGCAATAGAAGGGCAAAATAAGCATTCACTCATATTACAGTAACATTGTGTTGTATTTACGATCAAAACTGTTTTACTCTCCATCCACTTGTGCAGTGCTACTGTCTCTCAGCCTAGCCATTTTTCCTCTCTTTTTTTCCAATTCTGCATCATTTAAGTCTCACCACTTTCTCCTGTCCCTGTCTGCCTTACACCCTGTCTGCCTGTCAGACACAGATGCTCCATTGCATCTGTGTCTGACACATCACAGGCCTAGTGGATTATCAAGCAGAGGGACCGAGTATGAAACACACACACACACATCCATATAGCACATACGTACAAACACACGGACATGGCCGCGGCTGTGAATAATACATGAGGTCTGCTTCACAGCGGGGCTTTAATAAGAGATCTACATAAATCAGAGAGCGTTTTCTCAGATGCTGCGCCGTATGTTCTGACAGAGCGCTCGACAGGGGTTGTAATGGTGTTAATGTGACTGGGAGCAGATGATGGAATGAGAGAAAAAAATGTGACGTGGTAGGTAAGTCTGAAAGGATGGGTGTCAAAGTCAAAACAAAGCAAGAAGTGGCACTTCTTCTTGTAGCACCGCCCATCACCAGGTGACTTTCTTTAGGTAATTTATAATACAAAGAATCACCTTCCATTACAGTCTTCTTCGCATGTCACATGGGTTTCCTTTCAGTTTAAAATAAGGACAGGAATGCTGCCATTTCCCTGTCTAAATAATATATATATATATATATATATATATATATATATATATATATATATATATATATATATATATATATATATATATATATAACATATTCAATACTTTGGTTTATGATAGCTCAAGGTATGCTATGCACAGTATTATGAAGCAGCTAGCATAGACATTGTAGACTCTTAGGCTGTGTCCAAATTCACCCCCCTGTTTTTTTTATACTCCCCATACGTTATAATGTCTCTGATGTTCCTAATGTTTACACAGTACCACCACCCTCTGAAAATCTGCAGTGTCAATATAGTTTGCTATTGGCATTAACATGTCCACGTTCAGCAATGTTATACCTTGCACATATTTCCCCCTGCTTCAGTAAGCTGGCTGTGTGGTTCAAAGCTTATGCACCTGTGATCAAAAGGGTGATAATGACCCAGCACTGGAGCTGTTTGGCAGAAAGCACAGCAGTAAACATCAGCCTACTGAAACACTAACGTTACTAATGAGGCACAATATCTCCTCTTTTCAAAGCAACTAAATATAAAAGCGGAGGAGGACGACTAGAGGTGGGAGACTTTAGAGTTATGAAGAGATGAACCACCTGCTATTACAGAGATGAATGTGAATAATGAATATGGACACTCAGTGGTCATTAGGTAAAGTAGTGTAGGTGTGGGAGGATGTGAGTCAACTGCATTAAAAACAATGTGTTTTCAAAAATGTCATCGGATGGGCTTGAACTTAGTTTGACCTGTGTCTTAGATCTCAATGCATGTATGTGGATGTGAAAATACCACTCTTGAATTTCAAAAGTTATTTAGAATATTAATGTGAATTTCCCATCGGCGCACATCCATTCAATTATTAAATATAGTTGTATTTAATGTGTATTCAATTTATCAAATGTTAATGTTTTCCATTTAAATTAGACCGGTCTTGGATATGTCTACTACATGTGAAGGTAAACACAATCGCTTCCGCAACATGTTTTATATCCGGAGTGCCACCTATATTTCAAACTCACAGACAAACACGCACAGAATTATGCATACACTTTTAAATGAATGCATTTTTTAAGTATCTCCTGCAATTACCCAAACTAAATCGGATCAGGCAGTTTTATATTGTGATAGTTGATTTCAAGATGCAAGTCCCAAACGTTTTGTCTGTTATCAAAGCAGGATTGCGTAGCCTCAAGTGCTTTCTAGTTTCAGTATGTGTGGCAACATGGATGAGCTCTCTCGCTATTGTCAACCAGCAAACACAGGCAATTGCGACTGTCTGCACTCAAAAGTGAGTAGAAGGTAGCACTTTGGGTAATCACCATGGTGGTGGATAGGAACTTTCAGCTGCAACACCCATGTGTCATGTGGCCTTGAAAGGTCCTTTTAAAGACAACAATTGGCTTTTTCAGCTATGTGTGCGGAGGCTTCCCGGAGGAAGCTTGAGTGAGAAGAAACCACAACAGCGTTCTACATGAATCTCCTACATGAGATTGAAGAAATTAGCAGTGATCCAATACATCCGTTAGAAAAATAAAAGCTAAACAAGCTAAACCCAAAGCATGAGCATGGTTGTGACACACACACACACACACACACACACACACACACACACTGCGTTGTGTCACAGCTGACTGCTATTGACACGTTAACATTATTTGACAATTATCCAAACTCTGTCTTACCTTTTAAACTTATTCTGTAGCTGCAAATACACATAATCTATTCTTCTTGCTAACGTTGAATCCATCCAGCTTATTACAGAAAGACCAAAAGTGACATCTACGAGCGATGCGAAAAGCCATTTCAATGACTGCACTGTCTATGTGTAGGCTACATCTGTTTCTGTGTCCCACTTTCATTAACAGGTTACATTTAAGCATGCACAAGCTACAACCTGCTTCCCAGGGGCACTGCACTAGTATTAAAAACAGCTACATGTGTTTTTTTTTCTTTTTCCAAACTCAAAACACTTCAGTTATTATGCATTAATTTTACTGTAGCAAATATGCAACATACAGTACAACTACAAGGTCCAAAGTTGTAGGGTTTTAACTTCCTGTCTGGTCCACCTTAACCACACATAAACAGCATCCCTTTTTTTACTTTGTATAAACGCGAGCAGCTGCATGTCAGATGATCAGATCCTTTATATGCAGATGAAGGTTATTAGACCAGAAACGGACATGTTGCATTTTCTCCATCCGGGGCCATGTTCCCCACTTGTATTTTGGGCAATTATGAAAATGTGCGTCAAGTCCAACGTTAAAGCTCCCCACTCTCCAAACGGCTTTTCGGAAATGTGCATTAGCATGGGTCAACAGTTCATCAGCTGACACTCACTGTGAGTACCGCAAAGCACACGCAAGCTGTACCAATACATTATTAGGGCCGTGCATGTGCTTATTCATGCACACTGTTTCTGTGCATTTAAATGGTTGACACAATGATTCAAAACTATGAAATAATTTGTAATGTAAATACGATGTTTGTCAAATGCACTTCATGCGCAGAAATGTAAGTGAACCTCTGACCTTTACACAGATGGAAACACACACATGTAGACTTTTGAGAGGATTAATCTATAAATTAAAGTGTAGTTTCTTTACTGTGTAAAAAAAACTAAGTATATACGAATTGTCAACATTTCAGAATGTGCAGAACTTAGATATCTGCATGAGTGAGGACATGATCCTGAACATAAAAGACGGTTTGAGTATGCAAGAGGAATTATACCAGTAATATGGATTATTTAGCTTGTAAATATTAAAGCTGCTAACTTTTTGCTGTCCAAAATGTAAACTTTTAAACAAGGTGACCCTTTCATCCGAGTGGATGTGTCCTGTTTCAATGTTCTTGTCACAACTGTTTAGCAAATAACTTTTTTGGTATCTTATAATAGCAGGAAACAAGTGTGCACATGATCGTACTAGGAGATCCGACTGCTTTCACTTATCTCTGTTTGTGTACTCTGAAATGTTGAATCACAGGATGAACAGTTGATTCTAGGAATTGTTTTGTACTTGTTTATATACTATCTAGTGTATATCATTCCATATTTTACATGCCTGAATAACTGTAGAGAGCTAGTTTGACCTGCTGTATTCATACTATTCATGTTTCAGTATATTCAACCTATGTGAAGTAGTCAAAACTGTTAAGAGTGTGTAATTGAAATAAGATTTTCTTTGTTCATATTTAGCTTCTCAAGGTTCAAGTCGTAGCCTTGTGGATAAGAGGAAAATACAAACTGTGCATGTGTATTCACTACGATCATGCACCAACAGAATGGTAGTGCCGGCCAAGACCTTCTTTGGAATTTATTTGCTTTCATAAAAACATGTCTTTGTCTATGAAATTATTAATTTTGGTACATCTATGCTGTTGGAAATGTGGTTATTTGACTTCCTTTGATAGCCCACACAACCTTTTCCACATAAAGCAGATCCTCCAACAGGCCGAGTGTAAGGCTGAATAGTAATACAGTTAATTAAATCAAGCCTGCAGTTGGGCGCAAAAGTCAGGGTCAGAAACTGAATGGAAGTTAAAATGAAGAGTTAAAAACATTCAAACTGACCATATGCTGGCACAGTCTTTGAATGGTTTCAAGTAGTGGAGATACAAGATATGTTTGTCTGTAGGATCGGCAGCTTCAGTCATAAAGTCAATCTAACTTTGATCTGTGGGTTTGTGTCTGTGATGAAAGTGTAGGTGCAGGTGTGCGATCCTTGCCGCTGTCTTCAGAGATCTACAGCTCATCCTGGTGCATTTTCTAGCCTCCCATCATGTTAAATAGGCCGGTTGTGGCAGCCGAGACAGCCGGGTGCCTTTAGAGTGAGACAGATTAGAGAGGCTGCACCTCATGTACATGGTGGACGTGTGTGTGTGTGTGTGTGTGTGTGTGTGTGTGTGTGTGTGTGTGTGTGTGTGTCTGTGTGTGTGTGTGTGAGAGAGATGTATTGGCTACCCTCTTTTCTGGGTCCTTCCACCTGGCTGCACCAGGCTTCTTTAGCAGCCAGGAAAGCGGCCTGGAGGGAGGAGGGAGCCGATGCAATGGTGAGATGCTAGTGCTGTTAAGATGTGAGCGTTCCAGTTGATTAGCTGAATTTGTCCGCTCTTTATCCAAACCTGAATTAGAAAAATACAAAGGGTGAGGACCCGATCCAATGTTGATTGTTGCTTCAATCACAGCTGATAGCAGGGCAAATACAGTATGTGATCCAATAATGTTCAGATTACACTACTTTGGCCAACCAGTGTCTGGTCAAAAATCTAATTGGGATGACCATAAAGAAATGTGTTCAGAAATTAAAAATAAACCAATGGAAATGTGAATTTGGCAAAAAATATTTTACATCACATTTTGTATTGAACATTTGTCAAATCAGCAACACAATTGTGTTTTTGATCCTTTTTCAACTACTTTTTTCTAGCAAAATTACATTACGAGCTGTACTCGGCACACCACTGACAAACTTTGCAAATATGAAAGCACTCGGCAGGAGGTGCTGGCATAAATGTGCGGATGCCCAACGTTTTTCTCTGGAGAACAAGAGGTGCTTTCCATTTTCAGTACCTATCCCCACTGGTTTTTGTTAGGTTAACTGTTGTGACTTTGTGATAAGGCTCACTGCTCCAGGGAGACAGGCGGAGGGGGACCGGGCTGTTAAACCAGGATTCCTCCCAATGAGTCCCACTAGGGGCCAAAGCCAGGTCAGCGGTACCAACGGCTGAGCCTCTGCAGTCCCAGACTGACCTTTCCCTTTTCGGCCAATCTGTCAGCTCTTATGACTCCCCAAATTCCCACTGCCGGATGTTGTTTATTCATGTTCACTGAATGCAGATTTACCAGAACATTTGGCAAGGTAAAGGTGATGTCTGAATTTGAACTATATGCTGCTGTCATATTTAGATTAAGAAAGATGTGATATGTGACATATTCCGACCCGGTATTCACAACATGCTTTTGCATCCAAGTGTACTTAAAGTGCATTAGCGCCCCCCATCTCCCGGTGTGTTTGAACTATATACACATTCTACAGGTATAAGGTGGTTAAGCACACAGTAAATGCATTAACCATTACCTCCACTTTTATGTAATGACTCATACTCTGATATGACAATACAGGCTTTGAAATGGTTTGTAATGTAAGCAGTCGGGACACGAGATAACCTCAGAGCTGCTGAAATGTTGAGAGGAGTGCCACCTATGTTTCAATCTCAGAGACAAACACGCACAGAATTATGCATACACTTTTAAATGAATGCATTTTTTAAGTATCTCCTGCAATTACCCAAACTAAATCAGATCAGGCAGTTTTATATTGTGATAGTTGATTTTGAGATGCAAGTCCCAAACGTTTTGTCTGTTATCAAAGTAGGATTGCGTAGCCTCAAGTGCTTTCTAGTTTCAGTATGTGTGGCAACATGGATGAGATCCCTCACTGTTTTCAACCAGCAAACACAGGCAATTGCGACTGTCTGCACTCAAAAGTGAGTAGAAGGTAGCACTTTGGGTAATCACTATGGTGGTGGATAGGAACTTTCAGCTGCAACACCCATGTGTCATGTGGCCTTGAAAGGTCCTTTTAAAGACAACAATTGGCTTTTTCAGCTGTGTGTGCGGAGGCTTCCCGGAGGAAGCTTGAGTGAGAAGAAACCACAACAGCGTTCTACATGGATCTCCTACATGAGATTGAAGAAATTAGCAGTGATCCAAACTCAATAGGTAATTCCTACAGGCGGTAGTTGTAGTTAATGATTAGTTAATGTGTAGCAAGCATTTCAAGCGTTGACTGTTAGGGGGCAGCATTTTTTTTTCAAAATGCCACTTAATATAGCCCTTTGAGTCCAACCCTTTTTTTTTACATTGAAAATCTACACAGTTATATCTTTTTTTATGTGGGGGTGGAAAAATGACAAGCGAGACCGTTTTTCTCTTTGTAGATAGCAGTTTAGTCATAATGCATTTGAAGGCTCTCTGTAGATTATCTGTTCTGTGGATTGTTGGTGAAAGGGTGAGGGGAAAAAAACTGTATTTTTTCCTCTGATTGCAGCCTGCCTTTCTTCAGGCAACTTTGATAAGCTTTTTTCACGGGTTTCACTCATGGAAACAAGGGGTGGGTAAAGAGAAGTCAAACAAAGAGAAGATGGAAGAGGAGTAGGAGGAGAGTAGGGAGCTGATGATTGCTTTTGACTACAGCGAAAATAATGATGTCCCCATTTTAGGGTTGCCAGACTATAATTTTACTCTGATATTACTGGCGTGGGATATTTATGATCCTACTGACTATTGGCTTTATATGGCAGCTGTTATCTGTTTTGTCCTCAGACATCAATCTTCTGACTGATTCTTCTGACTGAACCTTCTGAAAATCATCTACCGGATAATTTTGTTTTAATATACCTTAAAAAAAAAGGTGGTGAGAAAGTTGCATTTTAACAGTGAGAACTAATTTAAATAAAATAATATTTAAAAAAATAAAACTGACAATGAGCCAGGGTCAAGCCTATCAACAATGTTTCATCATTTTCACAGTGTTGACCTACCCCCATGAATGAGTCCCAAGGTGCTTCCAAACAGTCCATTCTTACCACTAGCCGACAAAATGCACAATTGTCTGCTGGGGAATTACATCCCCATGCTGTTGATGAGATTGGAGTTTCCGGCTCTCATTGTGGACAATTAAATCCAGTACCTCTAGCAGCCTGAACTGAAAGGTCAACAGAGATGGAAGATATAGCCACAGGGAATAAAAAAAGTCTAACCAAGGCCATCGATAGGCTGTGTTCACAGTTCTTGTGCAATTTATTGTACCAAATAAAAGGAATAATGAGTGTGGGACAAAAGGCATGCAGTGCATTCCAGGGTGTGAAATGGAGTTACAGTCCAAGACACTAATTACATTCTGAGTCTGCTAACTTCATGAATGCTTGTGCTCATGGGATGACTAATAAAGCTTAACTTCAAGATGTTATAGTCCCTAATGGGAAAATTAGCTCACTGCAAGGCACCCAACAAAATGCATAATTACAAAACATAAAGAGATACAAAATCACAGAAACATATGGAAGTGTCAAAGAATGGTCCAGCAACTTGCTCGCTGAGAGATAATTGAATGTTGCTGTGAAAATATTTAATTTCCGTCCTGCTGTTTAATGCCCCAGAATGAACAAGCAGGGGTTTTAATGAAATATTTAAAAAATAAACTAAATGAAGATGTGTATATGTGCTAGTGTTGTGCATTGGTAATAAGGCAGATGGGTGGACTGGATTAATTAACCACAAAAAAGTTAAAGTAAAAAAAAAAAAAAAAAGTTGATATCAATTTCAAAAAATAATCACACCAATGAAGATATACAGACCCCTTACATTACACATTACATAAAACATTAGGGAATACAATAGTTTTGTATCATGTCCAAGGCTTTATTGGAGACAGAGACATGTTGTAAACAGGGGTAGTGCAGCTCATCAATATGTTATTTGGACTCAACTCATCAGATGCCAAGAACAAATACAGTCTGGTGTCATCAACAGAAACCAATCTGGTCTTGTGTCCTGAGAATATGATCCGTACAGTCAACCATGTCCCTGTAGGCCTGAGAAGTTTGCACGATTTACCTTCAACAAATTACGCCATCACTGATCATTACACCTTCAGACAGACAATCACTTATCAGTGCAATCACCTGCAGATGGGATTGGCTTGGAGTGAATACCTGCAGACAGTTTGTCCCCTGGCACATGCCATTGCATACCTCTCCAAAAGAGAGCACATAAGAATTAAAAAGGCAAGGGATAGGATGCAAGCCTTCTGGCACAATGCATGTAGATGTGTTATTTCCTGGAAGTGCAATTAGCTGAGCCACTATAACAACCACCCCAGTCAGAAAAGACCTGAACAGTTGGGGAGCCAGTCAGGGAAGCTCAAACTATTTAGTCGGCCAAACAACAGTCAAGTGGTGATCTAAAGTGTTCTGAGACAGTCAATGAGTTAGTATTTGATTTCAATTTATGCTCTGGATTAGTCCTAGTGCTTGAATAAGAGCTGTTAATATGAAGGAATTAATTACTTATGTGTAATACAAAAACTATTACAAATGTATCCCTAATATCTATCAGGCTCTTTGCAGATCATGGAGAGGGGATTAAATTCCAAATTGGCACCATGAAATGGTGTGCACAAGTCTAGTATAACCAGTCTAGTAAATGCACTGGATTTAGGATTGATTCTCAAGTCACAAATGTAACAGCTGCCATCTCTGAGATCCATTGAGATGGCCCTCAATATGTCAACTTGTTTCCAGAGGTATATTGAATGCAGCAACTTTCTCCACTCTCCACTTTATTATTTTCCAAAAGTGAGAGTCATGACTTCTTCTGTCACTGTCTATAACAGATGGTTCCACATTACTTTGTTTGAGTCGGAGTCTATTTAAAAGGGTTTGGTCTGCCTCCAGGTCAGAGCCAAACGACTGACTGAAAGACATTAATAGAATACGGTTGTAATGGGTTCAAGACCAGTTCAAGATCTAAAAGGCATCAGAGTTTGTTGAAGATGTTAGACTCCAGAAACGATACATCCATCACACTGTCTGCTGTGGTCTGGATAGTTTTAAGTCTGGTATTGACAGTGCTGTGCTGTAAAAAAATAAATAAAATAAAAAATAAATCCCGTACTGAGGTCATTATGGTGTGATGTTGGAGTTTTATCACTGACAAAAACCATGCATACAAACACAAATGCTCTGCTAATGAGGCATCAGGTGGCTAATCTTAGAGATGAAATGATTGGGACCTGAAAGTCATTAGTTTGAGACTGACAGCCTGAAACAGCAGCGTTCCCTTTTCATAATTACTACTCCTGACATACCCTTGAGCAAGGTCCTTCACACCCGCTCCTGACATAATGACGTGTGACCAAATAACCAAACAAATATGGAATTGTTTCCTGCACTCTCTGTCAACCTGTCTTGATCAGGTTTCTGCAATGGGTTGATGCAATGTTTTCCTGGGTTAAGCAATAAATAGTTTATACTTAATGTTGAGACTATTTGCAACTGAAAATTGACCATGTAGTATAAAACAAAAGGTTTACCACCAAAGAAAACTGCGGAAATTGCGCAGAGGAAACACAAACAACAGGCTAAAATACTTTATGCTTTATATGAGCCTATAGGAAAATTATAGAATACACATCCCAAAGACACCATAATTAAAATCTCTGTTGATATAGTCACCGTAATGAGCAAAATCAGTTCAAAATATTTATTAATAATGCAACATTTTAGAAGTGTATTTGTTTCAGCATATTGTTAATAATTAAATCCTGTAATTGGACAGTGGTCGGTGCCGCCAGACAGTGGTTGATTTATCCATAGCTGCCAGACACGATACGTGGATATGATGTGCTCACGGCTGAAAAAAAATGACATGACAATTCTGGGCTCTGCAACTTTCTTGGCAAAAGAAAAATACGTAGATAAACCTAAGCACACAGCCTGCATCAAGTGGAAGAGCATCCATTTTACGAAAGTATCAAAGTCATAGACCTATTATCCAGGGACACAACTCTTCTCCGGCACTCTGACTTTGTCTCCTCTCTGTTATTACACTTCAAAAGGTATTTCGGTGTTATGCTTCGCAGGTAATGGTCAGAGTTACATCAGCCTTCCTTTTTTGAAGAAGTAAACCTTGCACAGCACATTTTATTCAGCTAACTGATGAGGTAAGGCTCCAAAATCTTACTCAACCACACGTCAAGAGGATTTGATGACACAAAATCCTTGTGCCTCGTGCTACATGACAACTTCACTTACTTATGGGAACCTGATTGATGGTGTTGTCTCACAAAACAAAGCTAGTTGATTAAACCTCTTGTTTCCATGAAGACAATGGAAGATACAAGCACAGGGGAAGAAGAGGGACAAATAAGAGGTAGTGGGCAAAAGACACAAGCGAATTGACAAAGAGGAAAGAGCTTATAACGTTTTTTTTTTTTGCAAGATTATGCAATAGGCATCAATCAGTGAGTCTAAAGATACTTAAAGAGGTTTACACAGCAGTAGAAGAACAGCAGATGAAGAGGAAAGGTTAGAGTTCCTTTGAAGTGGTGTGAGACTCCCGGTGGACTACAAAGCTTTTGCTCTTAATGGGGTGGATTGTTCTACTGCTGTGCTTCATTTAGTTTTGGTTGTTATTCAATTCACCTCAAGATTAACAAGGATCATACAAAGCAGTCTTCCATTTTTTTGTGGAAACACAATTAGTGTAAGTGTAAAATAACCACTGTAGGTTACAAATGTACCATATGCCCTGATATATTCAGACACACATCTACTGACTTTGTTGATGGTGTTGAAGCTGCATCATTCAATATTGCCTATGTTTGAATGTATTGAATTCAAAGGCTCTGCAATGTGAACGGTGGCTTATAGTGATGAACCCACATTGAATGATCACCAACTCTCCGGCCCTACAAAGCCTGTTAGCCTCGTTTAGCTCATAGTTTTGTTTTTTATGGCACACTTACTCAGTACGTCAGTCCCAGCACTCTCGTCAAACTTGTTTTCAGCAGCAGCAGCAGCAGCAGGCAGCTGTCTTCACAAAGCAAGCACTGATTGGGGTTCAAAACAGATTTTGAGATAAGAGAGCTTTATTCTTTTGCAGCCTTTTGAAAGGTGTAATGGTGGTAGAACCTGAAGTAAACAATGTGGACATGTTGAGGAGCAGTTCTGTCGTTATGCTGGCTGTGAGGAAGTCTTGAAAAGGGAATCTTATCTCCGGCTTCTTGAAGTGCCTCTGTCTGTGTTGCAATCTTGTTTCATGCAGTCAGTCTTTTTGACCCGCTGTGAAGATCGATATTAGCATCCACTGATTGGGCTCCTATTATGTTCAGCCGAACAGGGAAGACTTGACGCTTTTTGTGCTTCACACAGCAGGCGGTCCCTGTCAGAAAGAAGTCGAGTCTGTGAGTCGATGACGAAATGTCATGAGTGCTCAGGTTGAGGCGAAAGTGTACCTAAGATGAAAGCAGTTTCTTCTATTTCTGCCTATGGAGAAACAGCCTGTCATGCTGTGAAACTCGCTGAGTCTCTATCACTGTCTGTCCTATACAGTCTGTCTTTACTGTGTCCCTTACTTTGGGTGCAGTTATGAATGAAACACAAGGGGGGTGTGTGTGTGTGTTTGTGTGTGTGTGTGTGTGTGTCTTCGATACTGTTACTTTCACTTCCTGTCTCGATGCTTTCTCATCATTCAAATTCCCTCTCAAACGATTGTCTTATTGATCCTACCTTACTGAGATTATTATTGCCATTGTTTGATCATCCATTCCTGATTTATCTAATCTAAATATATTGTGCTTTGGATATATATATATATTTGTTTTGTTGCAAATACAGTTGTGAATAATTTCCATAAAGAACACATGTGATTGCTCCCCATTTTTGTCAGACTGTAAGCATTTTCCAGACTCCTAATCAGAAGATGACCAAGTTTACTATGCATTAATCATTGTTGTATGGCAGCAGGAAACAAATAAAAAAAAACTAAACGTAACTATTTTGAAAATGTGACATATATTGTCTAATGCCTCAAGGCTTTTACCTCAACACAAGCGAATAGTATTTGTGTTGCAAAACCCAACCTTTTCCGTTTAGCACTCTACTCACATCCCTCGCAATCTGACTGTGTGAAAAGTACCAGGGCTAGGTGGAAAGCAGAGGAGATGGCATCGCCTGTGGACCTGTTGGGGCAATTTGCAAGCCGCAGGGGGTTAAGTGAGGTTGTGAGACAGCAGTGCACGTTTGCTCTATAGCTTTGCTCCGATTTTAGACTTTTCCCGTGTGAGGTCATCTCTCTGTGTATGCATGCCTTCCTTTCATTCAGTAAAGACGCATACGGGGGAGATGAAAAAGGCAGGGGTGGCAGATAAAGCCGACAACTTCCAGTCCTACTCGCCCGACATTTTTCCCAGATCGGTCTTTGGAGGAAGATAACATTGGGCGAGTGCACATAGTATTCACCACACAACCCAGAGGACAAAACTGAGAGGAGAATAGGCTGCCAGGAACATTTTTCATGCATGACATACACATTTCAGACATATTTAATAAAAAGTCAACAAAGGAAGAGGGAAATAGACTTAACTCGTTGGCAATAGGCCTATCTGTACATTTTTCATATAAAAATAAATATATTGCAGCACTGCCACATGGCAAACCATCCGTTGGGACGCTATATATAAATATATGAATACCTAAACAGGTGGGCGGATTGGATATTTTCACATTTTTCCCACCCCATATCCCTGCAGAATGCTGGATAAAGCATCACCAACTCTCTCTTATCCACTTATAGATTTTTTTCCCGATTGAACTTCTATTCATCTAAAGAAGCCTCGCTCCACTGTCCTGGCCATATTTACAACTGTGGGCACTGAGTTCTTGATGTTTCCTTGTAATTTAAATTGAACATCCAACACCTTTTTTATTCAGCTGTTCCTCACAGTCAAATTGAAAAAATAAAATTATACTGGGAAGACGCACCAATCTTTTTCTTACCAGAATACCAATCTTGATAGATATTTGTCATTCACAAATGCTATTTGTTCTATAAAATATTGAATAAAAAGTACAGACAATTGTTTGCACTCCACACCAACATCATTTAATTCAACTTTGCAAAGCATCTATCCACTCCAAGAAATGTACATGTATTAGTGGGTTTACTTTTCAACACATTTATGATTCATCATACACTTGAATAGCAACTTGCACAAGAAAGCGTTCACATATGCATTGCACATCTGAATGAAAGTTTTATTCTACATATAGTTCTCAAGAAAATGTAGTATATTGACTGTGTAGCCTTTAAAAACTGAAAAGAGAATGTGGGAGAGTTGCTTCTGAGCAGTTTAATCTGTGCAGCAGTTGCAGCAGTTTCAGTTAAAAAGTCAGAACAAAAGGAAAAAAAGATGAAAACGCCAGTAAGCTCCTCTTGACTCCCGTCTTTGTCTTTCTGTCTCTGTTGCTCCCATCCTCTGTCTGAGCAAGTAAGACCTTCTAGGCGTCGGCGTGCCTTTTGATGGGGCTTGTGCCTTGAAGACAAGGCCATTCAATCTGAGCAACCCTGAGCTTCTAGGAAAGTTTGTGCGTCGTAAATTTCTAGCGCAGAGAAGGGCAGCATTTTTTTTTATTGAGGACCTTCGAAAGTGTCTGGAGCTTCAGGCACAGCACACAGACCTCATTTAAACTGTCTCTTTCAAAGAAAGAAAAAAGGGGAAAGAACTGGGGAAGAGACGTAGATCAAAGGGAGAGCTGGGTTGATTATGCAGTGTGACACAGCTAAAGGGGGACTTCCAAGAAGGTCAGATTTTGCGTTTATGTGACAAACAGATTCAAACTAAGTGGTATCCCTGCACAGCCTGGTCAAACTGAGAAGTTTAAGTAACAACTGTGAATGATACTTAAATGACCCACATGCTTGTTTAGCTGAAGTTGAAATTCACCATCTGTAGTATAAACTATAGCAGAATCACTAAAATCTCGATGTGTATATAATATATGGATGGGTTTTTAGTATAATGGTTGTTTTAAGCCTTCTCTGCTCCATCACTATGATCAAATTAAAAGAAAGCTAATGAGCTTATCTCTTGTAATGGAAAAAAAAATCTGAATAAAATCTCAAATATATGGTTAGTAAGCTATTCAAAGTCTGCTTACAACACTTACAACATCTAGATTTGTATTCCACAAGGAATGGTATTATCTTAATGAGACATTTTGTAATTAAAATAGAAAAGTTCACGAATATCCACATTCTAGCTTTTTCCAGGGCTTTGAAACACACAGTCTTAACTTAAGTGGAGTTTTTGTCGTATGGTGTCTGCATGGAAATGCAGTGTTTTTTTTTCTCTTTCGTTTGAACGGCTAAATCCAATTTTGTGTATAGAACTCTTATTAAGCGTGAGGGTTTTTGCTGCAGCACATCACTTCAGCCTAACACACGTTAAACTGCACGCTGCCTGGCTCTGACAGTGACTGAACCTTGCCTCTGTCTGAAACTTGAAAAATTAAACTTCATGACAAAGCTGTTCCAAGAACCATAAAAACAATAAACACCTCCAATTTGCCCACATTAATTACTTATGGACAGGAGATAATTGCACCACTTTCACTACTGTCACAATGTATTCATAACAGTGTAGGTGTCTGTGTGTGTGTCTGTGTGTGTGTGTGTGTGTTTTATGTTGTGAACGTCTATCTCCATGGGGACTAAACGTCACCACAATGTTTGCAGGTAAAAAGTACAAGACAGTAAGTACACAGTGCAGTGTTTGCTCTGTTTGTTTTTCACGCTTAGATTTAGAACCAAGCTTACACTAAAAATTACTTGTGTCAAGCATAGCTAAACAGCTTAACTAAATAAACACTCCATTCAAAGACATCTGAACCCTAAATGATGTTAATTGCAGGGCAACAAATAAAAGACGTAATTGCTGAGCCCTGAAAGTCAACACAGTAGGGCAAATGCGTGCACAATTCAACATTTGGATAATAAACCTGGTATTGCAGCCGTTTTCATTCCATCAACATTTCAAAAACTGCATATTACAGGCAACCTTGATGTCTGTGTGTTGGTGAATGCAGCAGTGCTCATGGCATCTGGTGTACAATCCACAGCCCTTGCACTCTTTGCGTGCTCTTATCCAGCACTGTGAGCCTGCAGGGTTGTGTATTCACACGTCAATCACTGCCGGTGTGTAGACCTTGATGCCGCACTGCCACGGGCCTCTGAAGGCCAGGCCGTCCGTCCCAGATGAAGATGAAGTTAATAGGAAATCTATCGGCCTGTGACACTGACATGTGGCAGCCGCAGGCACAGAGAGCAGACATGGAGTCTTTGAAAAGTCTTCCAACACTCTAAGCTGCTCCTGTTATTGTTCGCAATCATTAAATGAGAGCATATAAAAACACTGTGAACCCTAACGTCCTCTTCTCTATGTATAGTGCATGAGGAGACAGAGAGACAGAGCTGCCAGTTAAGAGTTGTTTCTTTACACTGCGGAGATGATGGAAGTTGACTTTCTATCGTTTACTGCCCGTGGTATCCTAGGAACCATAGGCTGCTGAATACCTACATTAGTACGACAATTAAGATATGATCTCATTCGAAAGAGGGATACATTGTTTTTGTAAGACAGCACAATGTCACAACGTGTCAACGAGACCAATAGTCTACAGCTGCACTACAGCTCTGTGATGCTGCACAGTGGTACAGTCAGCCACATTTAGCAGGTATAATAATTACAATGTATTCTCAACCGTCTGTGTCGGTGAAGGCTGAATTTACTATCGCACCAAAAGGCTTTATGAAAAAAAAATCCTCTCCATCCACACTGCAATGCGATGCAAGCCTTTCAAAATGGTACCTTGGATAGCCCTTTCACAAAGCATAGGTTTTATAAGCCATGACTTAAAGTGGATGTTAGACTCAAACGAAAAAAAGATTGCTTTTCAAATCCCTCCACATTAGTGTTGACATGAACCGGCTCTATCATGCTATACTTGCCTCCTCTTCTTTTCTCAGCCTCTTATTCAGTCCCTCACACACTTACTTTTCCACCCACCTTCCAATGTTTCCATCCGAGTCTCCTTCCTTCCCTCTGTCTCCCCTCTCCTCTCTTGACTCTACTTGCAGTCTTCATCTTTCGCCTCATTTACACTCCATCACATCGTCGGTCTCATTTTCTCTTTACCCTTATCTTGCTCCGTGTGTTTATCTATCTGTTTTAACCCAGTCTTATCTCTGTCTGACTCTATCAAACCCCCTCCTACTCTACTTTCTTTCATCTTTCATTCCTTACCCCCCCAATACCCTCCTCCTGCCCCCCATCTGCATTCCCATCCCGTTGATGGATGATGTGGTGCTGCGTCGAGGGCCTCAATCAGAGGAGTGCGGGCTTTGCTGTGAAGAGCAATCTCAAAGCCAATTCCACCGATAGCCATCGCAGGGTGTTGCAACATGACGTCGCAGCTATCACCTGTGGAGCGGGTAGAAAGAGAGCCTGCCATTCAGTAGGGGGGCTGCCGCTCCAGGAGCTAGTGCTGCTGCTGCTTTCACTCAGACTGTAGGGAAAACTTTTTTTTCTTCTCTTGTTATCAAACAGATCAATTGAAAAAATGTATTAGTTTGGAGTTGGGCCATATTGGCACCTGGCCGCCACACAGGGCCAATGGAGGCTGATTGAAAGAGCACTCAGTGTTGCAGGATTTGGAGAGGGAATGGATTGCAGGAGATGCGCGTTGTTGCTGCTCGATGGTCCTTCATTTACCTCACAGTGCTTTTTGGCAAAGGGTACGCAGGTGGCCAGAATGCCCTTTTGTGTAATAATTTGCATTTGAAACACTAACACAGGTTTTGCTGGTAAACGAGAGAACAGACGAGAGAACAGCTTTTCTGGGTTCCCGTATGTTTACCATTGGCTAACACAGGCCTCGGTTTTAGTGTGAGCCACCCGTCATTATTTGTCAATGTGTTTAAGCCGCCTGGAGGGTGGGACTTGCACAGGCTGAAAATGAATATTGTAGTCCTGCAATGATGAAGTATTTACAATTCCTATTTTCTGAAGATACTGTTGTCCTGATATCTGACTGCCTACCATGGAAGTATACATCAAATCCTACAACAGATAGTTGCAATGATGTTTAAAGAAAAAAGAGTTTCCTGTGAAGACGAGTCTTGGCATCTTCTGGTGGAGCTCCTCAACAACCGATGGTTCAGATTTGGGGACATTTTACATTATTTTTACTGCTTATCCAAAGTGAATACACATTAGTTTTGGGGGAAATGCTGGTTGGTAAACTTGAATGCACCATCAGTTTTGGTTTCTGTACGTTAAGACAATCTCTTCTGTGAATGACGGTTGGTCTTTAAGATCCAGCTACTGAGTTTGGTCTCAGTGCCTGTCTGCAGATTGAAGTTAGCTTTGCAGATCTTATATAAACTACTGAGAAGTCCATGGGTTAGGACGTTTCAAATAGTGAAAAAAAGGACATTTTGTAGAAAAAGAATCCACCCACTTTAAAACTTTTGAAACAGCCTTTGGCAACATACAGTCGCTTTTGATGTTTTTTTTTGGTCACTGTCCAAACAACTCACGCTCGATGCCAGAATAACTTGAACTGTGTAGGAGTATCCAAACAAAGATTTTGACCTTTCAAGATGCATGATGCAGAAGTTGATATTATTAGGTGTGTGTGGTATAATATTTTTTCTTTTCCCAGAGCTTCAAGACGTCTGTATATATGCTTTCGCCTCGGGTGGTGGCTTGATGCATATTGATGCAGACGCTCGGTAATAGGCCTACATTATTGACAGCAGCGACTCTGTGCTCTCTGAAGATTGTCTAGTTCAGAAAAGGGAGATGGAGGGAGAAGGCAGGCACAGGGAGATTATATAGATAAGGAAACAGATAGAGGACAGATACGAGCATAGTGATTCAAAGATCCGGTGTTACATCAGGCCTTTTATTTGCCACTACCACTCACCGATCTGTTTCCCCACATTCGCTGCCGACCCCCCTCCGTCTCTGCTGTAGCACGCACAGCTGGGCCAAATAAATCTGGAGAATAACAGAGGGAACTGAAGGCACCAATGCTATTTACAAGACGTGTTCTCCGGCTCTCACACACACACAAAGAGCCAGGTAAACAGAGCAGCTACTTACACACACACACACACACACACACACACACACACACACACACATATTCGTGTACTTCTATCTTAGTGAGGACACCCATTGACATAATGCCTTCACTGGCCCTAACCCTAATCTCAACCATCCAAACTAAATGCCTGACCAGAACACTAACCCTGACCTAACCCTCATTCTCAAAGGAACCTTAAATCCATGTCGTAACCCTCAATAGGCCTTTGAAGAAATGAGGACTTTGCATAATGCCCTCACTTCACATAAATGTCCTCACTCCGATAATTACAAGCTAAAATTGGTCCTCACAAAGATGCCTCTACAAGCCCACTCTCTCTACCTCTCTCTCTCACACACACACACACACACACACACACACACACACACACCTATATATCTAGCAAACAAGCACAAAGACCACATACACAATCAGTCCAAGAAGCATGTATTCACAAAGAAGCACACACACACACACACACGCACACAAACACAGTACATTCTCAATAACTATCAAGCTAACAGAGTAGTGACAGTGGAGGCAATGTTGGTTTGAGTGTAGATCAATTTAGTCCTTGTTGCAGCAAATGCTGGAGAGCGAGAGGTTGAGAGAGGAAGAAGGAGATTAAGGTGGGGAGAGAAAGTGGCGAGGGGGGGAGGGGTGTTGGTATACGAGCGATAAATTATATCCTTATCTCTCACTGCTTCAGACTGGCAAAGGAAGAGAAGCATCTAAAAGAATCAAGCCTAGCTAAACACCTTTATACAGGCTGTAGGGGTCATTGCACACGACAATTCAAACAACTACACAAGAGGCTACATGAAGGGACAATACTGATGAAGGGCAGGACAGTGCCTCTTGAGGCTGTATGCATAGTGGTGTGGGTCAGAGTTTCACGACTGGACAAGCGGAATGGATGGTTGGATGGGTAAAAGGATGGCACGCCTTTGGAGCATGAAAGTGCTCATAAAATTACAATCTGCTGATTAGATTATGACATGGATGTAGTTGCCTGTTTATTACATACACCTTTCTAAAAGTAATACAGTTGAATACAACAGACCTGAAGGTTATTACCAAAATGAGAGACTGAAAACAAAACAGTTGGTGAGAGCAAGCAAGTAGGAGAGAGAAGTAGGGGAATAAAATCAAGGGAGTAAAGAAAGTGACAGAAGACCAACAGTTGTGGAAGAAAGCAAAGTGATAGGGTGAGAAGAATCACAAACTGACAAACAGGATGACAGACAAGGATCGAACCAGGTTGAGTGTTTTAAGGAGCTGAAAGACAGTGGGTCAAGATGAGGATGAAGAGGACTTAAGGACTCTAGAGGAGAGGGGAAGAGAAGAGGTAAGCAGGCACACCTGAAGTGTTCAGAGGCCTCTGTCCTCGTAAGCGTGGTCCTGAATTATTCATGACTGCTTGCCTTGACTCATCAAATAAAAAATAAAACATTTAGGCTAGAAACAAAACAGTAACCAGTGCAGCTTTGCTCTGTGTATTCAGTCAAATCTAATCGAACATGACGATCGTGATGTGATTGATGGATGTAGCTCGAAATGAACAGTGTGCCTGTAACCACTACTATTACCTTGCATTATTCGTTGCATTTTCCTTCTGACTTCTGCCACCGTTTGCTAGATTTCGTTCTGTACCTCGCATGTCATTGAAGAGTCCCCCCCCCCCAAAAAAAAAATCTAAATATTTTATATATTTATATATTTTAAGATGTCACGGCCACCTCCCCTGCTATGAATACATCTTGTTTTTATTTCTGTCCATAGCTCAATAGTCATGTCTCTATAGGCTTTATATGTTTCTGTCTCATGGTAATAATGCCGTCAAACCCAGTCTGTCTTTGTATCTCTCTCCATGGTGCTGAAACAGTCAAGCCAAGTTCTTTATGTGTCTCTCGGTGATCCTTAAAACAGTCAAACAAAGTCTCTGAATGAAATCACTCCCTTGCTCACCGATTCACTGCTCCCAATTTAATCATCATTCATGTTTACTCTACAGTGGGCAGTACATTGACATTTTGGCCTCTTATGAATCTCAATCACTGTGCTTCATCATTGTCGCGTGGTGTTGCATACTTATTTCCACATCATGTTGCATTGTGGAACTTTTATTTTTTATTGTTTTGTTTGTTAGCACTTATATAATGCATTCATTTCACGCTCAGTAAATAGGGAGTGACTTTTGAATGGTCTCCCTCTCTGTGGTGTTAAAACAGTGAAACCCAGGCCCTTGCTCTGTCCGTCTCCGACGTTGAGACAGTTAAATTTCATATCTTAGTCGTCTTTCTGTACTCGCTTGTGTAAATTTCAATTTATACAATCACACACTCCCATCAAATGGAATGTGGTGCATATCAAATGCTGCATTTTACACTCCTCCTTTAAGTATCTCTCACTAAATTTGTACATAGCTACTAGCTCTGTAATAGCACTATCACTCCTGCTTTTTGAAATAAACTTTGTGTAGCTCAAATACATGTGGTTCAGTAATATGGATGGATGGAGAAACGGTAAAACCTTTTCCAGAATTACCAATGCAGCCAAGGATGGGGTAATTGGATCAAATTCACCTTCATTTCACATACACCGTAAACTTCTTAAGAGCATTTTTACCCTTGACCATGTTAATTTCTGTTCCTGACGCCCGTCACAATAAGTTTTTTCTTAAGGTGTCCTTATTTTACTCTTCCTATTGTGCATCGACAGTGACACAATTGTGCCCATTGGACATTATTCACACAACTAAAAACAAAACCTTAACGTCTTAAAGCAGACTAACTGTTCTTATATCATGGTGCTGTTATGTATTTTTTTAATTAAACAGACACAATTTAGTACAGCATTCCAAAGGTCACCATGAGTTGAATTTCATAAATGTATTTCTATGCAAGTGTGTAAGTATTACCCAACTTATCTCCAAAGAGAAAAAATGTGTGACATGGAAAGGCAGAGATATGACGGAAGCACGACTTCTTTCAAGCTATTATGCATCCTCAGCGATTATCCGGACTAAGATATGAAGTAGCCAGCGGGGGGGGAAGCCCTTAGAGTGTGTGTGCTGTGCGTTTCAGTGATGAGGGACTTCAGGAATTTGTAGACATATTTGATTTGATAGAGATTAATAAGTCTTTGAGGACCTCGATTTTAGAATATTCTGTTGTGAAGTGAAAAACATGTCTCCTTTTTATTTATCTTTAAACTTGATTTTCCGTCATCAAAGTGGCGCAAACTGAGTTTGAAAGAAAACAAAAAAAAAATGTCTGCCGGCCCTTTTCTGACAGGCCTGCTGATTTCCACCTGGGAATGATTGGCAATCACGAAACTTCCAGGACTCAACCCGCCAAACCCCCCTGTTGACACAACAGTGGCAGAATTTTAATATGTTTTACACAGTGGGGGGAACGGATTACATGGAGGAGGCTTGAAAACAGTCCTCAGTTACTTTGGGGATTTGGAGGGGTCTTGATCTCCATTTGCTCGTAGAAACCCGAGGGATCAAAAGACGACGGGAAAACAAAAAAAATAACGTATTTGCAGGAGGAGATCGCATTTACAGATTGCCGGCTAGTTTTCTCTCTCTTTCCTCCTTTTCTATCACGCTGCCTTGGTTTTATCTGGGAAACCATCCAGCGGGCAATTCCATGTAATGTATATAATGACTATAACCTCCTCTTATCGCTGGTTAATAATATCCCTTCGGTCTGGTGCTTTTCTGGTATACACACTGAGGCAATGGAAGCATCTGCAACAGCTCTGCAAAACCTTTTGACTGACTGGCAAGTTGTTGCGCTGCATTCCAATTTAAGAGTTGAGGATGAAGGGTCAAGGTGAAAGCAGCGTACATGAAATACAACGTGTTCCTCTCAGACACCATGATTGTTTTTGGGGTAAAGGGAATTAAGTCTGCTTTGCTCCTCGCTCCTGATGAAGAATTCCATTCCATTCAGTGACCAGCCTGTCACTAATGCACTCGTCTAGCCTCTGGGTTGCTGTTATGCTAATGTATTTACCCAGTTCCATAAATCATATTATATGCCTGCTGCCACCCTAAAATACTACAGCATTTATAAGCATTGCAGTGTGTTTCGCCGTGTTTATATAATCTTGGCTTCCAGAGAGGGAAACAAAATGTATCCTTTGGCTGCATGTCTAAAGAAGTAAACAAGAATAAGGAGAACAAATATAGAAGTTTTAACTTTAAATTACATTAGCAAAGGATTGAATTGCATCTCAGGCTTAACACATTTGCTGTTGGAGTTATAATTAAGTTGTTTTGTACAATAAAAAAAGGAATTCATGGCAAGCAGGTGAACTCATTTATGTATATGTGAATGTTGAGAGAAGTTTTGTAAGATTGCACATTAAATCATTATGCAGACATGCCCATAAACCATTTTGCCTACAGTTTGTATTTTTAATGCTGAAGTCAAGTAATAACCATTTTCACTGCATTTAAAAGGTTAAAAGACAATGGGGTCTAATTACTTAGTCTAATATTTATACTATTTTTAAAATAAAAAATATATAAACAATCTCACATAACCTCAATCTTAGTTTCCACTTTAAGACACATTTTTATAAAATCCCTGAACCTGCTGAGAATGCTTCAACTGAGCGTGTACCTTGTATAATGTCTGTTTAATGACATAAATTATGTATCTTGGAAAGATGAATATTGTTGACGCTCTCAAGGTCCACTTATAATCTAAGCAAGGTATAGGGTACAAAACACTGGTTATGTAACAAGAGATGGTTGGGAGGTCATTGAAAAATGAATAAGTGAACATGGAGTGTGGTGTTTCTCATCAGAAATAGCTAGCATTTAGGAAAGTTGGTGCCCGGTGTGGTATGTGGATGTTAAAATATGTGATTAGGTATTGTCATGATGATGAATTGTTGTTGTGATGTCTACTTCAGAAATCTGACATCAATGATTTGTTTGTTACTAAAATATAGTTGAGGATGGTATTGTGTGTTCATGACCAAATGATATGTACTTGAGAATATAAACTAACTGTGTCTGTGTCTCTGCTCCTGACAGGACGGCATGGGCAACCTCAGAATCACAGAGAAGGGCCTGAAACTGGAAGGGGACTCTGAGTTCCTCCAACCCCTCTATGCCAAAGAAATCCAATCCAAACCAGTAAGTCACTCGCAGAATGACACAATAACATTTTGATTTTATTTTATTTTTTTGGACAATCTACATTAATGATCATTTAATGAAATATAAATGCACACAGTGATAGCCTAATGCTATTTTGTTATGCAGTCTCTATACGAGAAGGTACAAGGCCATAATGCAAAACCTTCCCTTTGTTAACTCAATTTAAGTGCATTGTAATAACTTCCTAGCAAACACTTTTTTTTAGTTGTTTTACTGATTAGGCAAAGCTGCAAAACATAGAGTGGTGAATACAATAACATTGAATGACAACACTGAATATAAGAGGAGAGCATGCAAGGGTGTAACATGTCTATTGACCGTGGGTGTGACGGTGGGGATTTGAGTCTAATGCTTACATCAGTGGAAAAAGCATGTGTAATGATTCTGTTGGGACCCATACTGGAAGTATCAACCTAAAAGGGCTTTTTATTCCACTTGCCTTCACAACTTGTATTGATTAAATGAGTATAAATGTTGCTCTTTCTAAAGCTTACAATATGTTAGCCGTTGATTCCCAAGCCACCCTAACACAGATTGTGTGGAAGGAAAGGCCCTACACCGCTTGTTCTCTCAAGGGGAGCTGAAAAGCATCCATCCGTTGCCTGCCACTCATTTGGGTCAGGTTGTCGTGTCAGCAGACTAAGCCCGAGAAGCCAAAATGTTCTATTCTGTTCCTCCTGGGGGATCTTGAATCATTGCCAGGCCGATAGGATGTGTAGTCTGTCTAGTGTGATGTGGGTCTGCCATTGTGTCTCCTCTCAGAAAAAAAACTTCTACAGGCAGGCGAGGGAAACGTTGTTGTAGTCATGGCTTCTCCCTGTTGCACTAGAGCCACAGCTTCTACTTAAAGGTGGAGTCAGCCATTCTTGCTGTCAAAATGACTGCCAAAATGATTTGTTATCTCCTCACGATCCGCTACCTGTCTGTACTGCAATCTCTGTAAACAGCCATGTTGTTTGCCGCTGTGGGCATTACGAGTTTCACATTAAAATAGCAAAAAAATTGTGGTTTAAAAAAAGCATCACTCAATCAAAGAAAAATATCCATGACATAATACATCGGTGAATACATAAGAAAAGCCATTTAGAAGCAGCATATGTGACTCATTTGACGAGATGCTGCTAGGAAACACTTGGTTCAAAAGATGTTTTAAGTGCCGTTTAAACATGACAACACAGCCTGCCTCTCTAATGGGTTTGGGAAGACTGTTCCACAGTTTGGGAGCAAAGAGCTGGAACATGGTGCCTTTCCAAATGTTCTCTCTGGTGGGGTCTTCAGTAACTGGATACCCAGCAAAGATATAAGGGCTTGTGAGAGAACTTAAGGGGGAAGGTAATGTGTGATGTAGGCCGGTGCTAAGCCGCGGAGGGCTCTGTATACGAGTAAAAGGATTTTCAAATCAATTCTGGAGGGAACAGGGAGCAAGTGCAGAGCAGCCAAGACTGGAGTGATGTGTTCTCTCTTCCCTGTCTTGGTTAGCATTCTAGCAGCAGAGTTCTGGATACATCATATTGCCATGGCTAGATTTGGCAATTTGGCAATTCTTACCAAGCCAATACCAGACATGGCATGATTTAATGGGACTATACAAGAAATTGTATGTCACATCAGGACAATATAATTATTTTTACATTTCATTACATGTCATTTAGCATACGCTTTTCTCCAAAGTGTCTTACAATTAGCAGTAGGCACTGGCAGACAACATAAAGGGGCTTGCCTAATGACCCTCACTGAACTTGCCCTGCTAGTGTTACCTACTAAGCTATCCAGCTGTCACAACAGCAACACCAAGACAATACAAGACATGTGTACTTAACAAGTCCTATTGCAGTAGGACCAAAACATATTGTGTAATGGCATATTACAACCTTAAGTGCTGAGTCACCTCTCACATGTCCCAGAATTGAATCAGATGTTTAGTGCCATTTAATGTTATTCCATATGTCATGTCATGCCACATCAAGAAAGACAAGCTAAGATTGGCTCTGATGTGACCTGACATGTGGGGTCATGACATGATGTGTTGTGTCATGCGATGTCAAAGCAAGACTTGCCTTGCGGTGGCATTTCTTGGCAATCCGTGTTCTGACGGGAAGATAAGACATGACATCATGACAAGCACCATATGGTTCCATCAGAGCACCTCTTTCAGACCAGAGGGGTATACTACAAAGCAAACTCAACAGAGCCCGGCTCTCTTTTTTTGATCTGGTTCAACATAACACATACCCTCGCTCAGAGCTAACCGGTATCACGAAGGCAGTTATCAACCTCTTATGTTGAACGAGGGTTTCGGCTTCAGGCTCTGTGCGCGTCCCCATGAGAGGGGGCGTTTGACCGTCATTTGACTCTGCTTCCGCACAGACTGGACTGATCTTTTGCCGCTAACTTTACACAAACGGACTGATTGTGAGCAGCTGAGTAAAACAAAAGTGTGTCGCCAACTTCATTCAAGAGGAAGAGTTTGTCAGTCTGAATTATTACAGCAGAAAACAGAGAGCCGAAAAAAACTCTTACTGCAAATAGGCTAAGGAGAGTGGAATGCTGCCAGCATTGAAATTATTTATGTATCTTGCCGATCGTTCTCGCAGTGCGTAACGTGACATTATAAAACAATGAAACGTTGAACTCGGATTTAAACACTATACCATTTAGCCTAATATATATATAGGCTACTTTGCTATATTTATAGCACTACGCCTATAGTCCCACACTTAAGAATGTAATTTAAGTCTGACACTGTCCCCAAATGAATAGCCTATGGAAAATCAATTAGTTTTGGGCCACATCATAATGAATACAATTTTGATTTAGACTATTAGCCTTTTATTTGAATCTTACAAATACCAATAGGCCTACATTAAAAAACCTGTAGTCTGGATTTTTCGGACAAATATGAATCTACTGTGAGAAGCTTAACCTGCGAGTCTGCAGCGATGTCCGAACTGTCACGTCCCAACTGTAATCGCTACTGATGAAAAGAAAGAAGCCTACAGTGAAATAATGTTGCAACCTGTGATTTTATAGAACGCTTTATTAAGAGCCAGTGTGTGTATATCGCCAGGTAAAATCATTTGAGAGGAGAGCATAGAGTGTCGCTGCATACAGTATAGGTGTGGGCTATTTTACATTTTCAATAACTGTATGCATGTGGCAAAAAGCCCCGGCGCGATGTTACAGTTCACTCTGTAAGCCTAATGTCACGGCTTCGTTTCGTTCATTAACTTACTGATCAATAAGTTTAGATGTAACAGTTTCCTCAGTGAGAATGTAGCGCTCAGACAATATAGTCAGGTCCGCGGGATTTCTAAATGTGTAGTTTCCTTGAAGGGCAGCGCTCTAAGAGCCGAATTTAAGCTCAAACTCTGAAACAAAAACTGGTCTGAGCAGGTTAGCCGTGCAGCCTCTGTTACCACGGTGATCTAGCCAGGTAAAAAGAAAGCCACCTTTCGTGATACTGAAAACTCTGGCTTTAGACCGCTTTAGACTCAACAGACCTCGCTCAGCCCTTAATCTCGCTTCGTAGTATACCCCTCAGGTGGGGCTGGTGGCCGTGTGCCAGCTAGCAGTGTTAGCAAACATGGTTTCTACAGTCTGCTGGACAGAGCCTCAAGGATCAGTTTTCTTGAAAGAGTTATTCAGCATTAAGGCGAGAAACTGCAGGGGAATAGGGGAAAAATGTAACGAATGTTGAGATAATGGCCGTTGAAGATGGTTGTATAGGAGAAATATACAGATGCAAACAGACAAGGTTTTGGGCTATTTATTTATAAAAGAAAAAGAAAAATCGACAAAAAAACTTGCCATTTTGTTTTCGCCTGCAGTATCTCTCCTTCCCAGAGCTCCTCAGCATTAAAAGAGTCTGGTTGAGATCCCCTGGTATGTTCTGTTTACAAAATTAACATTCCGATGTGCTTCCCGCTGTCCTCATGACAACCACAGGAGAGGTATCAGAGCCGATAGATGTCAGAGGAATGGAGAGATGGGCAGACACGATAAAGTGATGAACACTCTCTGCCTCTCTCTCTGTCTTTTCTATTCTGGTAGTAATAATAGCTGTGTGCATGTGTTGGACGGATGGCTTGATAACGCAGGAGAGCAGCGCGCTTTATCTATTCTGTCTAGGACGCAAAGCTTGGAGGATGAGCGATGCAACTGAGATGGGAGAGTAGAGAGAGGCCTAAGAAAGTGAGGGAGCAGAAGATGGCAGAGTACGGATGGGGAGAGAGAGAGGGAGTAGAAGAAGAAGAAGAAGAAGAAGAAGAAGAAGAAGAAGGAGGACTGGAAATCAGTCTGGTTTGGCATGGTATAGCCCTAGACAGGGTCAGAGCTTTTTTGAAGGGCGCTGGCCGTGGCAGATATGTGTCCATTGTGACGTTAGCAGCAGGACACAGTTAAGCCCACTGATTATTTCAATGAGGAGGGAAAAGCCACACAATAAACAAAGAGCTGCGTGCCAACATCTTCCGCTAAACACAAGACTCTATACTGCCGAGGACATTACACATGGCGGAAATTATTCTGTCCACCAATAAACGGACAGACTGCAGTGTGTAGCTCCACCCTTATGGGACCCTTTCGGACGGCTTGGTACCCCAACAAAAGGATCCCAAAAATAGGTGCAGCTCGACTCCCTTTTTTTGGGACCCTACCCATGTTTTGATGGTGGAAATGCAAATAAAAGCGTTCAGTGGAAACGGGGCTATAGAGACAGAAACAGGGAGGCAGATGGAGGATGACTGAATTAGAACAAGAGTAGCCGGAGAAGCCAACAAGCTTGTTTGACAGGTGCAGACGTGCAGAAGGCGGCCAAGTTCAACACTGGCCATTAAATCCAGATTTCACCAAGAAATTACCAGAAGCAAGCAGCTATAAATAACCCAACGTTATTCTAGTGCATTAATTCGGCACGACGTTCGTCAACATTTAATATATAAAAACAGACCGATATAAAAAAAGAATTCTGGAGACAGGTGTTTTTGTCATCTTTGCTCATAGGAGACAAACATTCAGTGGTGCTAGAACAGTATCGGAAGTGCAAAGGATTTTTTTTTCTCTGAATATTTCCATCAGTTTTCTTAGATTAGCCTATTAGCATTAGCATTTTGAGTGTTACAGATCAGTCGCATAACGTCAATGCACTTACGAACATCTCATTATTATCACAGTTACCAACTATCTTGTGAGTGCAGTGAAGCATTTAGCTGCTAACAAGTTAGATATCTCCTCGTCCAAAACAACAGCAAAGAGGGTAGACGATATTGGACTTGGGTCTGTCCGTTGTCACTTTGACATTTGCTAGATAGCTTGTACAGTCGTATCATTCCTAATGATGCCAAATGTACTGTAATCCTCAATGAGAGTTTTGTTTTTCTTTTTGGATTACGCATCATCATAAAATTGTTAATCATCATGTGCAGTCCAAAAATAAAATGACTCTACTAAATTGGGTTTAATTGGAGCAGCTCTGCCTCCAAGAAGTGTTCTGTATCTATATTTCATAACAAATCCACGTCGTTCTCCATATATGTCTCGTCTCTCTCTCTCTCTCTCTCTCTCTCTCTCTCTCTCTCTCTCTCTCTCTCTCTCTCTCTCTCTCTCGCTCTGTGTGAGAGGCATCCTGCTGGGTGTAATACGGTCTGTTGCATTAGTAACGAGGATAGGAGCGGTGCGCTGTGGATCAGAGTCAACACCCACAACAAACTAAAACATGAACTGTACACAAACGGCCCCAAAGGACGGCTGCAATCGCCTTGGAGGCATTTCAAGAGACTGTTAAAGTGGGGGTAAAAATATGCTGAGGGATGAAACAAGGAGCTGGATGCTATTAAACAAAGCACTGTGTTCTCTGAGGGTGTGTTCTGAAGCTTAAGCCTTGTGCTGTGAAGGAAAACAAATATGTTAAACAGTACCTGAGTTTGTAAGCATAACATAGACCGCCCGGGCTATCTCTGAATATGGGTGATGAATTAGATGGATTGTCATGCATAGCAGGTATGATCTAATACAATTGAGGTAATAGAGACAGGCATTGTGTTCATATATGACTAATTATAATCACATTATCATGGCAGCATAGTATATGCCTGGATAATGTTGACTGGGAAGGTTCTTCAATTCCAATGTACGGACACAAATTAGGTACATTGTTTGTGAACGTATTGCAGTATGCTGTATATTTCCGAATGAGAAAAAAAAAAAGTTAAAACCAGATGGCATCACGTTTTCTCTCACAGTGTTGCTATTTACCCATATGCTAAAGTTATTTCAAGTTTCCGGGCATAGCTCCTCCTAATGAAGAGGGGGAGTGGGAGGTCAGAGGACAACCACTGCTTGTTGCCGTTGCGTTGGCTGATTAATTTTAAGAATGGATGGATTGAGTTGTCCTTGGGAAGCTGTCCATTTCTGCTACTGGATTGTTGACAAATGAGACACATTGTTCATGTTGTCTGTCATTGATCTCAACACAGCTGCAGGTCACGAGAGCTAACGAGTAGAAGTGACTCCTTGGCACAGTGACGCCATGTTTGTGTGAGCATTTATGCTATGTGGGCAGGTGTAGTGAGTAACTTGTATGATGTCAAACATATACTTTTCCTGTCTTTCTGCTGCTAGGTGCGTGCATCATTACTGTATGTATCCAACTATTAGTCCAACAATATAATCAATGACCAACCTGCCCAGGGATTTATCTCATAAACTGACCCATCTTATACAGTTTGACATTCGATAAACCAGTATGATTGCTATTGCAAAATGTAAGGAAAGGGAATAGGGTTAATTTGCCAAAACAGATATATTTTATTCTGAATTAGTTTGTTCATTTTAACAACACATTAAGCATTGCTCTTTGTATTGCAAATGCACTGTTCAGTACCTGTAAAGAAACAAGTGCAACTAACAATGATGATTTCAAAAACCTTGCTTCATTAGTGACCTTTCACGTATACAGTAAGTAAATCCCATGTATGCGCCATGTTGAGAACCCAATGCTCACTCTGTTTGCCTACAGCTTTCATAGAGCCTTGTTTTCAGTTTGTGTACGACTTGTGTTGTGTGTTTTGGGCAGCTTTGTCCAATCCCCCTAGAAGTTGAACTCCTTTTTTTGATGTCTGGACCCAATGTACAGTTTGTCAGAAAACTGCCTCACTGTTGTTTTGAGGAAGTTTTAGTTGGCTCCCAGTCGGGTGGCTCTAGCGACTGTGTTACTTGAGCAGTAATAAAAGCTGGGCTCTGTGTGGTCGTGCACTGGTGTTAGACACAGTGTGATTGAAATAAATGAATGTAACACCAAACAAGGCTTCTTCTACCCAGCAATGATTATTACCCACAAGATTTAACCTGGGAAATGTTTGCAAGCATTTATGGTACATGGTGTTTAAGTATAGTGGACAGCTTTGAATATTACAATGATTAATGTTGGAAATAAACAACAATTCGGAATTGCGGCCACATCACCTTTGTGTTATAATAACAAAACATAATTCAAAAAAAGTAAATAGTTTAAGTCACACACACACACACACACACACACACACACACACACACATGCACACATACATTAACCTCAACCTGCATAATACAGTAGCTTGAAAGATAGAGTTCATCTGTCAAACCTGGGAACCTGGTCAAATGGTTTCAGATGATGTGCATGCAATCACCATGTACTGCAACTCTTTCTATGTATAAACTATGTTCAAACTTCCTATTAGTGTTCAATTTAGTTCATACTCCACTTTTATATAAATAACTCCTTGTATATCATACAGTTGGTGTATTTACTGTGGGAACTTCAATAAGTTTTGCAAGAGCCATAATGTTATCAGTAATATACACACAAGGCATATACCCCTATCCTCGGCAGTGAACGAATCACAATGGTCAGGCCGTTATCTCTAATTAAGAAGCTGACTGAGGCATGGAGATTAGTCAGGCACAGAAAGAGCAAAATGTCCGACGTGATCAGCATTACAGAGGTGCAGGGCACTCTGGGAAATAGAAGTTATCAAACGGAGAAGGGCACCGGAGTCTCTGCACTCGGGCAGTTTTCTCTGTGTGCGTGTTTGAAAGTGAAGTTCTACATTTCTATTCATACTTCTGTGTCTGTATGAGCTCTTGAACTTTTATAGTATTAAAGCTGGCAAAGCATATTTAAGGCCAGTCCCCCAAGCAGGGCAGTACAGGTTTTTAGAAATACTAGAGGTCTAGATGTCAGCCTCATTCTCCGTGTCTCTTTGTTTTACATCACCTGCTCCCTCTCGTGTCATGTCCTCTTGTCTCTCTGCCTCAACATCACATTGGTCCTGTTCATTTATCTACTCTATTCTTCTCTGAGTTCTCTCTCACACTGTATTCACTAACGGTCCCTTTCACTGGGGCTCCTCAAGTAAAGGTATATACATCTTTTGTTTTAATACGATGTATTATGTTATAGGGGTTCCTCATTGTAACGTGAATTTAAACCCATTATAAAAACTGATACATATGAAAGAGAATATGTTCTTCTTCAAATAAAAGCTTATCAGTCCAACATTGGTTCGATGAATTTAGATGGAGCTTCAATGCAACACACACACACACACACACACACACACACACACACACACACACACACACACAGTATGTGTAGGTATATGCGTAATACTGAGAAACCGTCTTAGAATAACCTCAGTGTGCAACTTCAGTACCTACGTACAGTACATGAGTGAGGACATTGTGGAACGAAAGGGCATATGATGCTGCTCTCTGCTTATTTCTCACATCGCGACGCATACTTGTTGTCCATTGAACACAGTTAGAGTTTAATGACCATTGCACCCTGAACTAAATAACTAACCTTGTCCATCTCTTCCGCAGGGCCGCCCGTTGTTCCTGCAATCCTCCAGAAACGTGTCGGTCAATATCTTCAACAGCAACAACCAGCTGCTCACGCAACTTGTAACAGGTACGGCACAAGACGAAAAATCAAAGTGCTTTCATGTCGGCCATTGATCTTTTCTTTTGATATGATGCATATCTTCAAAAACATGAAACCTGACAACACTGACGACATCAGCTGCAACAGATGCACACAATGTAGAAATGTAGAATTTCTTTATATGTTTTAGTAAACTATTCACAGAAAGAAAGGGAACCTAATTTATGTAGCAGATACATTTTATTCCATAATTTTCCAATTTTAGAATTATCTCCGTAGCCTCTGGGGAGTCCAGACTCTCAGATTAGTTAAAAAACCCGCAGCTCCAAACTGTCAGGAGTCATTGCCTCATTTTCAGGATTAAACATTAGCACATCATAAATTCTCCCTCTGTTGTTAACTGTGCCAAGCGGAGCCCTCCGTCGCACCGCCATAACTCTGTGATTGCACTTTCTTCTTTAAGTCCCCCCACCCCCCCCCCCCCTATTCTCCGCCTGTCACACTCCTAATAGAGTTGGCACGCTTATGTGAATGGAAAATCACTTGGTGTAAACATGCACAGGCAAGTGTCTCTCTCACGTTCAAAATAGGGCCACCGACATTTTTCCTCCTGGGGTCTGAAGACTCTGCAACCGTTACTTCCCTTGGATGACTAAGCGACTTTCACGTATGGGTTGGAACTACACATCCCAGATGGAGAGTGACAGAATCAATTGCGCGCGTGTCAATCAGTTCCCCCTACCCCACACCCCCTGATGCCGAGTGTTTTCCGTGTCGCCGCATGAGACAAAGCAATTTGAGTTGGAGGCAGTTGTCTACATTTTCTTTTTCTTCTTTGTGGTGACAGCAGTGGCGCTTTTGGCAGCTCTAGTACGGGTGTTTGCCCAAACTTCCTGCAGATATTCATGTGTTTTTTTGACACTCATGTTGTGGTGGAAACCTCTTTCATCTATTTCCCTAGCATTTCGCCACAACCCTTTCCAGGTTCATTCTGTTTTATTATATTGCTTTTTAATAATGCATTCACTATGCTTTACATCTTTTGAACCAGCTGTCAATATGCTGTATATGAGTGTTTGTTATGTCATTGTCTTTAAGTGCATAACCGTGCAACACTTACACAACTTTGCTAAAGATAAAATAAGGAATAGATTTTATTCTGATCGATGGCCCTCAAAACAATTCAAGGTTTCATCAAACATGGTCACCACTGATGAACCCACCAAAACGTGGACCCTGCAAACATTTGCATCTTGCTCTTTTGTGCAAGACAGTGGCTGTATTCAATCTTGGTTTCATAACATACATTGATTCCAAGGGAGACAGAGAGTCATTGTTTAAAAGGAGAGGGAAAAAACAACTATGGAAAACTTTTCAAATGTCTCCAGCACTAGAACAGGCTTCCATGTGCTGTCCATCATTTTCACCCAAATATGTCAAAATGACTCAATAGTCAAGTCCAAGTAAATGCACAGCCTCTGCTTGGAGCTAGTGATGGCTAGCTAGCTGTTTGACATGTTTGCCATCTAATAAGTCTACTCTCCGTTGCAGTTTATTCAGGTGACAATTTTTGGCAAAATACCATGATCCTCTTTCACTGCAATGACACTTCAACCAGAACATGTGGTGGTTCAATATTCAGCTGTGTCATGGAAAAAAAACATCAAATACACTCTAATAGGTTCTGGTCCCAAAGTAAGGATGGACTATTATTTTTGCTTAAGTCAGCAAGTCCCCATGCAGGACACCTTGAATGTCTTCCCCCTAAGGTGACTTTTAAACTTGCAAATACCGAGGTCATTCAGTAAGAGATCAGCTTGAGCTCCTTTAGCTCCACTTTAACGTCCCTCCTCTCCCATCTGTGTGTTTGACTCAGGATCCAATGGATTTAAAGCCATGGGCAAGATGTTTGAGGTCAAGTCCACCTCTGGGAAACTCCTCTTCTCCGCGGACGAGCAGGAGGTGGTGGTGGGCACCGAGAGGCTACGAGTGATGGGTGAGTGACCGGAAGGAATGCACGCATACTGGCTGGATGGAATACATAATAAAGTGTCTGCATAGCATGGCTAGTTGTTATGATCCAAAGTGTGAATCAAAGTTTGGATTCATACAAATGGGCACTGATATTGGTGATACTTTGCCAGATAATTATTTTTTTGTTTTAATGACCCAATTTGTTTCGTCAAAGGTTTGTTGCTGTGACTTGTTGCTGGGTTTTATTTTTGGTGTAGTTGGTTTGATATTGACATTGAATAGTGTAAAGCTATATTGTGTAACGTTTTCATATGAATGAATGTAAGTTACTTTCAAGCCATCACCAAACAAGTTGACAAAAAGTTGATTAAGCCTTTCAGCGCCAAACTACTCTCTGTATTTCTGTATTGAGGAATGTTTCAGTTGTTGGTTCTACTAATATGACAACCTGGTTGTACAGCAGAAGGTATAAATTCCATGCATGATCACAAAAGGCTAACCTCATGTACTCTCGATGTGTTGACAGTGTTGTTGTAATTACTCCAAATTCCTCATAGTGGCAACTGAAGTTACGCACTACAGCTTAATGCTACATGATTAATTCCATTAGATAACCATGAAAAGCTTACCTTCCAGTATAACCTTAGCTTTTTAATTTAATCATGATGGTCATATTTTTTCAGGAATCCAACCAGAAATTGTCAGTTTGCATATCTGAAATTGTAATGAACAGTGCATACTATCTATATACGATACATACTACAGTACACTTAAACTGAGCTGATGTGATGTGTAAAACTGACGTACAATTAACGCAAAGTTGAACAACGTAACGTTTATATTAGCATCATAATCAGTCAGTAGGGAGGAGAGCAGGGCAATGATCTGTGCTGGTATAAACTCTGTGTGAGAGGAGTCATATGACGACAAGCAAGAGCCGATGAGTAAGGGATTTTTTTTAGCTTTTAGTGTGGATAGAAAATGAAAGCTTGCTGAAGAGAAGAGATGGCAGAGCGCTCATATTTGCCAACCAGTCTCAAAGGGGAGAGACAGGGGGCATGTAGCCCTTAGACAAATGAGTTGTGTGCTTATGACAGGAGATAAGAAGTGACAGAGCTGCCGTTCGGCCTCTCTGTGCCACGGATGATTTCCTGTGAGAGAACGGGGGGGCGTGACCGAGGACACGGAGGGGCAAAATTAGCTCACAATGAAAACATGAATACGGGCGTAAACAAAGCATCCGCATACAATGGAGGCAGCAGCAGCAGAGGAGATCACAGCAAAGCCTGATGGGAAATATACCCAGCCCAAAGGAAGTGACAGATTAAGGTTTAATATTGACTTTTCTTTTTCTTTTTTTCTTTTTGACCATGTCCTTTTTCCAACTTGGGAAGCCGTGTGTGACCAATTTTGCTTGGCATTTCAGTGGTTTACTTCATGAGAACAAACACTTTTAGCTAGGAGGTGATAACAAAAGAAATGGTCACTACTTTGTTTACCCCTTTGAAGAACTTGTTGGAGAAATAAAATGCAACAAAGACCAAATTACTAAAATAACTTCTGTGACCTAACATTTTCAAAATACTGCCCACATCGCAGTTTCATAAATGCATCATTGGGTTGTTTAGATTGTGGACACTGTATTCCTGTACGGATGGACAGAATTGTTGTATTTAGCTGAGCTCTGGAACATTGAACTGTAATTATAAGAGGTTGTGGCTACTATAACAACGTTGCACTGAATAGATTAAGATGGTGATAATGTTACAATGGAAAATAATAATCTGAAATTGGATTTTGTATTTTCTCCACTACATGCAATTAGCAGGACGTACAAACATGAACATTTTCTGAAATACTCTTCCGTTCATCAAAAATTCTGCATTAAGTTGGTTTAAAGAAATCCACTTGCACAGATCCATTCATTGCTTATTTATGATATTTTGAACTTCTCTTTTACAGCAGGATAATTAAGAGAGAACTAAAATAACTTGCTGTGAGAATAATAAAGATATCAGAAATGACAGAATCCTCTAGATGCCGAGCACCAGCCTATTAACAAAATGCTTGATGATTTTTTCTAAAGTTGTGATGTCCTTTGAGTTCATTTCCTTTTTTAGTTTGTCATGCATTATCTTACATCTATATTTTCCCGCATTCCCTTTCAAATATTTTCAGTCTGTTGTTCCTGTTTCCCCTCTCTGGCATCATTCACAATTATACTTCCATCTGCCACCATCCACTCATCTCACTCATCCATCCATCCATCCGCTCACCCGTTCATCAAGCCACCCATTCAATCTCATTATTAGAGAAATAGATATTTAAAGTTTCTCCCTCTCGACTGGGCCGCACTTTTCAACCTAAGAGCTCCCATGGGTGCTCTCTCTCTCTCTCTCTCTCTCTCTCTCTCTCTCTCTCTCTCTCTCTCTCTCTCTCTCCCTTCCTCTCTCTCACTCACTTTGACACACACCTTTCAGAAGCCTCTGAGTGAGCAATTACTCTTCATCCTCATCTACATTCATTTACATCCGTGCCAGCCTCAGTGAGTCAGAGTTCATTACTGTCACCCACCTCGGCAAAGTGCTCCTCTTAACCGAGGCAGACACAGGTGGAGGGTGGTAAATGGAGGGCTGGGCGGGACACGCCATGACAGGTAGAGTGTTGTGAGATGTTTGGTAAATGAGACTTGTTTCCTTGTCGCTGTATTTTTTATTTATTTTTAAAGTCAGAAGTCTTTGAATGTTCACCCGTCACTGCCGATTTAAACTGTGCATCAAAGTTTAATATCTGCTGACATAAGTAAACACAACAAGGCTATGTGCTTGCGACGTGATTGCCGTTGCATGACATTCTCACTTGCGCCTGAGGGTCCTCGTTTTGATTTCCAACTTGAAACTGGAAAAGGGTCTCAGAAGAGATTTTATTTTTGCACGTCAGCACATCTAAGTAGAAAAAGAGGACAACTTTAAATAAGACTAAAGGGACTAAACAAGTGTTAATAGAACAGACAGCGAGGTCATTGTTTTAATTGATTATTGGTTCTAACTGTTCTTGGATCCTTACCAGCAAATGGGGTTTGAGTCTGGTTAGCCTTGAGGGTGTTGCGAGTGGCCATAGGGTTTTTACATACAATAAGGAGTATACCTCCAACAAGTCCTTGCAATGAAATTACAAAATTACATTTATTTAGTTTTTGCCCTCAGAAACACCACATATAGGCATTTTCAGATCACAAACTGATTACTTACTAATTAACTCTAAAAATCCCTCGGTTGCAGGTGTAGAGAGAGAGTCATTTGGAGAAGAGCAACGATTTGCCAAGTATTCCATTTATCTCCACAGCCGTTTGATGAGGACGCTCAGGGCTATGAGGCTAATCAAACACCTTGGCAACCGCTGCCTCAGTGGACAAAGAGGGCCCCTCCAGTTGGACTAAAAGTGTCTATGCGTAGCACCAGAATGTTTGGTCATGTCTATGATCATTTGAATATAATGCCTATGCATGTGTTCTTTGTATAAGTGCTTTTTGGCCTATAATTAGTTGCTGGAGACAGATATACTGTGTTGTGGCTAATGCTAATGCTTCTGCAAAATGTGTTAATCTAATAAATTAGTTAAACATCTAACATAATCATTGTTTTATATTATCTTACCAATTGTAGATGGACAAGTGTAGTCCTGAACAAAACACAGTCTATAAATGTGCTAAAAGCTTTCATCAATAAGTGAGTTCTTCACGTGTTTCCATATCCAGATGCCAGGATGCTACGGACATGATTTGGTCAATATTCAAAAATTATTCAGTTTTGAGAGCCAGGCCTAGATACAGTATAGGTGTGCCATGTTTGAATATGGACTTACCTTTGTTTGTAGGTTTGGGCTTTTGTAATGAAAAGTACTTTCATTTAAAAGTCCAATCTCAAACAGACAAAATGTAAAATGATTAGTACATCGACCAGCTGAATGTAGAAGGAGAGCAGTGGCAGAGGCTTTTTTGTTTAAATGGTTGGATATTTGACATTTGCAACATAATTTAGATTATAAAACATGAATATGTGAAGAGCATGAATGCAGTCCTTGATTATTATGCACATTTCCAAATAATGGGACATTACTGTGTGAATGCAGCTTAGTGCCGTCTGGGTTACATTTACCACAAAAGGGGATCCCTTGTGTCTGTGTAAATAATGGCTTTTTTCTCTCAGAGGCAACTTTGCAAATAGCATGTTTTTGTACCACCACAAAACCTATTAGACAGAAGGTCCAGAAGGTGTTTTTGGCATTGGGGATGGCACTCTGTCCCCTACCTAAAAAAAACCCATTGTGGTTCATTTTAGCTACCATTTTAGGTACATTGACATTGTTGTTGCAGTAAAACAGAAGATGTTACTCTTAAGTACAAATATGTTTCGATATGTGTTTTACTGCATGCTGTGTGCATTCATTGACATTAAGCCTAAATCTCTGCATGTGATCCTGTCTTTTCAACACATACACCGATGAAACACTGGCTGCAGACCGGACCTGAGAAAGAACTGCTGTCTGTTCTATGGTCCCTTAGCTTGACGTATGAAGGGACTGTAGAGGCTTATAAAGCTGCCACATGTCATTACCAAGCCCATCCTTCCTTCCCCACCAATAAAATACATAATTATACCCTGCATATAACTTTAATTATAGCCCAACTGAGGTCATTGGAAATCCATGATACCGCTATCATTGGCTTCATTATGGCTTCAACAGCTATTTACAGTCCAGTCAGACACGCTGACTGGCTCCCAGCAGACAGACGGTAAACGAGAACACAAACGATAGGCCGGGTCAATTCATAGTTTGGATACTTGTTATAGGTTGTTTCAGCCCACTTTGGCAGCAGATGGGTTTTGTTGCAAAATCCACAAAGACCTGTAACAAAACACACTGCTCATAGGTATGGTATAAAGGCAGATGCTTAATGACTGGACAGCTAGCACAGCTTGTTATTGTTCCAAAAATCAGTTACTTCAAATGTTAGTCTATATGTGAGAAACGGCTTTTAGATATTCTGAGGTGAAACGTGCATGAATCATATCAAAATGTCATATTTATACATTTTAACATTTCAAGTATATTCACCTTTACATTGTATCTGCCTGAAACAATGGAAATCTGTAATTTTAAGGACTTAGGATTGATTGGTTCAAAATGTAATCTAAAGCAGCTCCGAGTAACATTTAAATATATTTTAAATAGCCTCATGTTTCCTCTCATAATCATAAATTACTTTTAACAGCAAACGAGACCATCAGTGCAAAGAAAGACGTTTTTATATAGTTTTTATTACTGCATTTGGTCTGGTCGCACACCCAGTCCGATTTTCGGTTCACGCGTGCATGCTCTATGGTCACATATGTGGCGCAGCATCAATGCGATTTGAAAAGCCTATCCCTCCAGGTGAGGGAAGGGGAGCGGGAGCCTTGTATACACAATTTCACGGGAGTGAACTAGACTGCAGTGTTTACTCCTAAATGAATGAGCGGTAGCCTACTAAAACAAAGTTTACTTTGCCTCACCAGCATCATCAGATGACTATTATTCATCTGAAATAGTCATTATTTACAACAACATAAACACATTACCTCATCGTGATCCATACTAACTGCCGTCTCTCGTTCATTCGCTTTCTGTGAGGACACGTAATCTTTCAGCTCCCTCACACTTTCAACACACGGACATGCACTATATTGCTTCCTGATCATTTGAATCTCGCACACCCGGCACGAGCTAGAAAACAGCTTCACGACAGCTGGCGTCGTAAAAATACTACCGCTTTTGTCCAAAGGGGCCGCCAACGTGCCATGTTACTCGTAGTGGCTTTAATCCATGCTGAATCCTTAGGCAATTGTATTAGAAAACTGAAATATTTAATGATTAATGGTATCACAATAATCTCCATTTTAGCCTATGTAAAGTTCCATTAATATGAGTTAAATACAAACCTGAAGGGCAGCAGCATGCTAGTGTAGCTACCGTTTTGTAAGTCACTGGGTCAGCTGATATTCCCACAACATATTTTCCTTTGAGCTAGCCCCGCTCAGACCAGCCTCAGAGCAAACTCCAGTTCCAAAATAAGCACTGCTCACTAGGGTTGGGCACCGAAACCCGGTACCAGTATGGCACCGGTGCCGACGTAAGCGGTAGTAACCAGACCGAATAAGAATGAAAGTTTCGGTGCCTCATTTCGGTGCCGCCGTCCATAGGTGCCGCCTTTCTTTATATGTCCATGGGTGCCGCCCCCTGCTGTAGTCACGTTTGTATTTTGACAGACTGATCGCTCTTTATGTCATGATCGATGAAGCATGTCCGCTCGCGGATGCTGTTCTGTGAACACCGCAAGGAGCATTTCTCACCGGGCTGTGAGTGACGAGAACGAGCCCGACCGTCTCGAGGAGCGCGCGCACGAGTGCTCAACACTCGCTCACGTTCGCAGTTTCACAGACTGATCGCTCTTTATGTCAGACTATTGTTGAACGTCAATGCAATGCATTTCTTTTTGCAAATAACACGCGATCTAGCAGTATTGTCACGCATGTATTAGGCACGTGTAGGCTGACGATGAGGCAGCGGCCGCCTGCACGCTTCCTCCCGTCAGCTGTTCTAGTGCTGCCTTTACGCACGGCGGTGGAGACAAACCCAAAAAACACACAGCGGAACACGGCGGCCCGGTGATATGGAAACGTTTAACAAGACACTTCATAAAGACACACTTAAAATAATGATCTCTGCCCATACAAAAAGCTCTGACTTGGATAACGTTATGGAGCGATCGATTTATAAAACCATCCGGTAGGCTACATGTGTCTGATGACGGGCCGTTATATTAATAATAAACAGCGCTGCACATTATAACAGCATGTACTTTAAAGATCTCGTATCCATCCTGAAAAGGCAAACATGACATTTTTTCTGCACAAAAATGGTTAATTTGACAAAGTTAATAGTTGTGGTCTTATCTTTACAGAAGACTTCTTTGTATTTTTTATGTCAGTTGAATTTTGTTTCAAGTTAAATGCAAATGAGCACTGTTAATATTCCAAAAGGCTAACGCTCTTCCTTGACTGTTTTCAGTCTGTGGTTCTCATTGGGTGTACTTATTCCCTTACTGTAGATCCAATACTGCATTTAATTTCATATGGGTGTTTTATATGTGTATCTATTTTAATTTTTAAGGTGTTGTATTGTTCAGGTCATAAGGACTCTTTCTTATCAAAATGATTACTTTTAGCTAATGTTTTAAGATGGAGATTAGATCACCTGGTGGTCTCCACATTAATCTCCATTATTATATTGTTTGAAACAGTATTGTTGTATTAGATAGTATGTAAATTGTGTGAATTTTATTTTATTTACATTTTAAAATAGTTTATCTGTAAGTTACTCGTAATTATATTGTTAAAGTTAATTGTGTTAAATTTGGCACTGGATATAAAAGGGCATTATTTTTTGACAAAGTGTGTGCAATTTGAGGCTTTAAAGTACCGGTAAAAGTACCGGTTAAGCACCGGAACCGTTTCAAAAGTACCGGGTAGTAACCGGTATCAGAAAAAACCCAACCGATACCCAACCCTACTGCTCACTCATCCGGTGCATCCATGCTGTTTTCCCCTCAGAGCTTGGTTGAGGAAAGTGCAGAGAGGCCAACTGTACTGATAAATAGAGTATTGGGCTTACAGCAAAGAGTGAAAGAGGCCAGAGAACTAGTGAAAAAGCCCCAGAGGGACAAATACAGGAGTCACCTTGATGCTTAACATCAGAGTCATGTTAACATCTCTGCTTGGGGAGAACCAGCAGGAGAAGGGTAAGTGTTGACTTACACAACACAGAATTAGTATTATTATTTTTTTTAATGAACATTACTGGACTAATGTGGTTACTTACTGGGCTGAACTTCAATGTGGCCCTCAATCCATACTGAATTTGTTTCTTTTGAAAATAGGTTTAAAATGGTGGGGGAAACATATGAACATGGCAGCCTCGCATTGTGGTGTGGAAGGGGAAAATGTGAGCGTTTACAAAATTATACTGTGACAAACTTTGGTTGCTGTGTAGCGGAAATATTACGACTTTTATTTTCAATGACAATGACAGCTCAACACACAACATTACACATTACTGGTGTTGCCAATATCTAGAGGTGTTTACTGTCGGACGACTGAATGCCGCGTAAACTCTAATGATTTGAATAGACTAGAATTGACTTTCTTATCAGCAGATAAGGGAAGTCAATATGTGTTGATTCTGCACAACCCCACAGTACAACTACATTCATTGACATTTTTCAAATACTCGTGTACTACAATAGCTCTGATGGGCAACTATGATATGGTAAAGGTTATGGAAAATCATGGTTATGTCAACGGGCAAGTTTGTAACTGAATGCAACCTCTGGTCTCCTACAGGAACGCCCGATAGACTAAATGTCATCCACCAACCTGACCTCCACGTTTTTCTTTCTTCTCCTATGAAGGACACACTGAACAGACACCAAGAGTTGGTGTGGAAATGACTTGTGAGGTGCAGAATTGTCAAATATCTATGTATATTGGGTTGTCTTTATAAGCTGCGATCATAGCACTTTCCTATATAGTTGTCAGTATAAAAATAACAATTAGGGTTTATTATGGTGAATGACTTCCAGCTCATACATAAATGCTTACATATTTTCGTGTAACCCTATTGGTGTGTTAAACTGAAGCGCACACAGTAGGGGATCAAAAGGTTGAGTCGTGTGTGGTTGGTCAAGTTAACTAATATCATGACTTTAACACCTATATTAGGGTGTGTGTCTTATTTTATTATTTCAGTCAACATCGACTGTGTCATTATCTAAACAGGACCAAATCATTTCCTTCTTAACCTTGAGTTCCTTGAGTTCATTGAAATAAATCATGCAGAGCCTAACTCTTCATTATTTAGTTTCCAGATGTGCATTATGCAATGTGAACATTGTGTTTCCACCCACCCCAAATGACTTGTATATGGATGTAATTTGAAGACACGGTTGACTCAGCCCAACTATGATTTTTTCCAGATGGGTGCCGTTTGATCGGCTGAAACAGTGAGTTACAGACGGTTAGGTAAGAAACTAATTGGTCTGTGTTTGAAATTAAACAGGGGTTGTCAAAGTTGAAGGAAAATGCGTTTGCAAATCGGAAAACTGACAGACGCTTTTGTGGCTGTGAGCTCATCTTGTACTTCTGTTTAAAATGCACATAATTGCCATCGTATTGTGTACAACAATTATGTTGTATTGTTCACAGTTCCTCTCTTTTAACTCCACATCTAACACATTGCCGTGCCTTCAAAAGACTGAGGACTCTTGTTTCCAAAATGACATACACACTGATGTTTTTAGTTTTTTTGTTGTCTTGACTTCTTTGTAGTTGTTTTTTTTCTTCCTTATCCTTTGTTGTAATCATAATCAAACTCCTTTCATTGGCTTCAGTTATGTACCATTGACGCTCCAAAGCCCGGGCTCAGTCAAAAAAGAAAATCGGCCACTGATAATAGTACAGAACAGACTGAAGAGGGAAGAAGTGAGCGGAGGAGGAAAGAAGAAGAGAAAGAGAAAAGAGAGAGAGGTAATTGGAAGAGAGTCTTCACCCCCCTCCTTCCTCCGTGCGAGTCGTGTTATCAGCAGCCGGTCTGCTTTGATGCACTCACCAAGTAATTACCACTCCACATTACGCTCCTCAGCCTCTTTCATATTCTGCAGAGGCAAATCAAGGATGGCTGAATGATTACAGGGAACCATTGTGAACTGAAAGGGTCTTTTCATTTGTTTCTTTTTTGACGACTTTTCTAATATGTAGCCCTTTTTACTTCACCTCTCTGGTCGTCTGAGATCAGAGAGTCTTTTGGGGGGAAATCATGATCAATGATGAATCAGATTTGGCTACATTTATTCACCTCAAAAATACATTTAGTCATTTAGGAAGTCTCACATCAAGAAATTAAACTAATTCATAGGAAACTAATTTGAGGACATCAAAGGAATTAATTTAAAGGCCAGGACACACCAGTCCGACTACCCGAAAATGGAGTTTGCCGATTCAGGCAGCTCCAGTCTTCCCGTCGCGGCCAAAAAATTGCAAAGAATACACCAAGCCGACTGCTGACATTCCGTGCGCTCTGCGCTTGCGCGGGACGTGATGTCTCCATAACAGCAGGCGGCACTAATCTGTATCGTGGCCCGAAAAAATACGGAAGCCGGAAATGATGGGACGGCTCTCTAGACCATAAACATAGATAGAAATATGTATTTATATTTATGGACCATAAAGAGCACCATTTTTAGCAGAGAGTGTCGAGCATGGTGTCGAGCAGTCAACAAGGGTTGATGCATGTGAGTACTCGCTGAACGAAACAAACAAACGCATTAACACAATGGCTAACTGTTGTTAGCTGTTTGTGCTACCCGCCTCACTTCCAGGCTTCACTGATTCGCTAGCCCTCCACAAATCAAATTGCTTCAACTGAAAGACTGCCCGCTCAAAAGAAGCCCGACGACATCTACGGCGACCGATTTCACGGCACACACCAAACAGATTTGTGTCCCCTCCCCCTCCAGACTCTACGATGGCGATTATCGGGCCGGTGTGTCCGGGCCTTAAGGCAACATTCCCAATGTTTTGTAAAGTTTAGAGGATGGCGGCTTCCTACAACTTTTTTCTTCAAAGTATCTCCATGCAATATTGGCACCAGCTAATCGATATATTGCAAACCAAAGCTTTAACAGCAAACAGCTTATCTTTAAACTTCTAGATTGAAACAAAAGCGAAATTCTCCGCCCCTCTGAAGTCAAGGACATCCTGCCAAATCACAGCAGGAGTTCGGCTAACATGCAGTGGCAGTGTGGGACTGTGGCAACATCTTCATCTCCCACTCTGGCCCCTTCTGAGGATGATCTGCTGAAAAGTGGGATCAGAGTCAGAGTTTGGGATTAACAGATGGAACGATGCCAAAACCTTGTAACTCTGTAATGGCGGCTTTGAATAATGTAACACTCCAAAATGAATAAGGGAATTAAAAAAAACACATGAAATGCTTAGTCAACGACTCTTGAGAGAATGAGAGAAAGATTTGAGGCAATTGATTTTATAAACCGCTTTTCGAAGTGCAAAGAACCCCTGGTTGAACTCTGGTGATGATCAGATGATAGTAAAGACTCTCTTTTGAGCCTAATTTTGACCTTTTCTGCCCAAAATCAGATGAATGTGATGCCAACTGCAGAAGACCTAGGGCCTGCATAGAATGTAGTTTATTTGTGTAGGCCACGTACTTAATAGTACAGAAAATGGGGTTACAGGAACAGGTTTAGCTCTGTGTTATTTATATGGTGTTGCATGAGATGACCGGTTGTATATCATACATACAATCATCAGCACCTTCACTATACTTTCTGACGATGAAAAAAGAAAATGGCTTCACATTCCAGATTGTCTCCTCAATGCCACCGTGTCCATTATGTGCTGCCTCATCTTAAAGCAGTTGGAAAGCCGAGGGCATATTAATAAGCTCTCGGGTTAAATTTGTAAACTGAGGCCAAATCATTGTTTAGCACACCTTATTAAAGTGTAGGACGTAAGGGTTTCTGGCTCTAAACATCATTGATTGAGTCCAGAGCTTGCATTTGTGCTATCATTGGGATCATGACCTGAACAAATAAAATGTAACAAGAACTGCCTGAAATAGAAGACATCATAAAAAAAAGAAAAACAAACATCCGAGGAGATAAGAGAAAGACAGACAAAATTAATTGGAAAGTTACAAAGAAAAAAAGAACTCTCCCTTGCTCTGTTCCTCTAGAGTTGAGCTATTGGATTATTTGAACAGCACCTTTGACCAGTCCTTGCTTCAGCTCTGATTCATTCTCAGTCATTAGTGCAACAGCATTTCAGACTAAGCCAGTAACGTACGTGAGTAAATCTCTTCCACAGGGTCCACCCAGACAGACTGTTGATCACTGCCGAGAAAGGTCTCAGAGATCAGCGGCACGCTCGCTTTGGGACGTGTGACCCCCCCCTCTTCCTCGGCTGTTTTGTTAATGGAGGAAGTCTGTTTTGTTTTTTGAATTGTGCCTCTCCATTGCTCAAAGGAAGCTGTTAATATTCTTAGTATGTCTTCACCCTGTGGACCCTCGGTAGCCTGCAGCTTACCTTGCATCAGCCTTTTGGCTCCAGGGTCACCTCTGATGTTATGAGGCCTCTGCTGAAATGTTTGCCCTTGGGAAAGTGCCTCCTTTCAAAATGGCCTTTGAGGACTCTTTCTCTTTCTTTTTAATGGTGCTGGACCATTTTTTCAGTAAAGACAGGCAGGAAGAATTCAACAAAAAGAGAGTGAGATCACAGGACAAGTTTGACCCCAGGACTCACTTTAAATCGTATAAATTGAGCCCCCTGAGAAAAAGAGCCCTTTTGGCTGAATTGAGCCTTCCCACGAGCAATGCTCCAAAGCCCTGTACTGGGATTTGGCATTCAATTATTTTTAAAGTGCCAATATGCTAGCTGAGTTAGCTACCGATTAGATAATGAAACTGCTTTTGAAATCCTTTGTGAAACATAAATCAGAAACTGTCCCATCACAGAAAAAGTAAAGGCAGGAATTTCATGCCAGAACAGACAACATTTGGTCAGCACAGAAATAAATCAACTTCAATATTCAGCCATATTCCTAGAAAGCTCTACCATGCTGTGTCCATAAAATAAAACAGAACCCAACTGATACTACTTTTTTTTTTAGAACTGTGTGCAATGCAAACCTCTCTTCATTGCATTAAATTAATATTGTCTGATATGGACATTATAAAGTGACCAGAAAACCATTGCATTATCAGGTTCATCACAGAAGGGCTGTGAAGTGAGTCTCAACTGTTTGGAGGCCTGTATGAGTTTTAGTGCAACCAAAACAATGAAACATATTGGTCCGTGGTAAACCTGTTCAGCACCTGAGAGAATATCTGTATCCACTTGAAACAACCTGATCTTCATCTTTATGTTCCATCAAACCTCTGCCAGGCTCAGCCATATATCCCCCCGACAGCTACAGGCTCACACTTTTTATTCCCAGTTCTCCTCACCGTTAAGCCATAATAAGACCGTAAAAGACACTTCAGTGTTACTGCGTACTGGGACGACACGGCGGAGAATGTATTCAAGGGGGAGACAGAGGCAGCCTACATTTTAATGGTTTTATCTGGAGTGAATGGGAAATGTGCTTGTGTGCGAGTGGCCATTAGATTCCTGTCAGCTGACCACGTTAAGGAGATGATGAAGAATTCATTAAACCCTAGTGACTGCTGCTTACCTGTGCGACGTGTGTGCGACGTGTGTGTTTGTATTTGTGTGTGTGTGTGTGTGTGTGGGATACACCTGCTCATCTCATCTCTCTTAGGTTCTCCGGTTCACATATTGATGAGTGGCAAAATGAGACTTTGGTTATGTATGGTGTCTTTAGGGTGATTGTTTTGTTGAGTTTGATGGCAACAATATAACAGTAATGGACCATTGTTTTCGATGTCGAATGGACGGTTGCATGGAAGTTTGGCGATTTCAGCTTTTTAAGGAGCCCTTTAACCTCCTAGGACCCGAGCTCTTCCAGGGCATGCATTTTTTATTTCTCTTTGCTATTTGGGCTGATTGGGACCTAATGAGTATACAAACCAAGAATTTTCTTTTTACATGATGTAGTTTCTGAGAAAAATGATGTCCACATATGAGGACCGCAGTTTTAAATCAAGATAAAACACAATAAAGTCAGAATTGAGTAATCATGAACAAAACTAATTTTTTGGTGCCTGAACAGAGCAGCATTTTTCCTGAGTGCAAAAACAAAATGAGAAACAACAATTGTGCCCCTTTGAGCAATATGGCTCATTAGAAAGGCTGCTAACAGTTGCAGGAAGACGTATATCCTGAATTGTAGCCAGAATCCTGGCCTTGGCCCTGGGGATGGTAGTCAAAGACCTGGCTTTGGCCCTTGGGTTGGTAGTTGGCAATCTGGCCTTGGCCCTTGGGTTTGTAGCCAGAATCCTGGCCTTGGCTCTTGGATTGGTAGCCAGAAACCTGACCCTGGAAGCCAGAATCCTGGCTTTGGCCCTAAGGATGGTAGCCGGAAAATTGGCCCGGGTAGCCAGAATCCATAGCTTTGGCCCTTGGGTTGATAGCTGGCTATCTGGCCTTGGCCCTTGGGTTTGTAGCCAGAATCCATGGTCTTGGCCCTTGGGTTGGTAGCCCGAACCTGGCCCGGATAGCCAGAATCCTGTCCTTGGCCCCTAACGATGGTAGCCGGAAAACTGGCCATAGCCCTGGCCCTTGGGTTGGTAATCAGAGACCTGGCCTTGGCCCTTGGGTTTGTAGCCAGAATCCTGGCCTTGGCCCTTGGGTTGGTAGCCAGAATCCTGGCCTTGGTAGCCAGAATCCTGGCCTTGGTAGCTGAAAACATGGCCCTGGTAGCCGGAAACCTGGCCTTGGCCCTTGGGTTGGTAGCCGGAAACCTGGCCTTGGCCTTTGGGTTGGTAGCTGGAAACCTGGCCTTGGCCCTGGCCCTTGGGTTGGTAGCTGGAAACCTGGCCCTGGTAGCCAGCAGCCTGGTCTTGGCCCTGGGGATAGTAGCCAGAAAACTGGCCTTAGCCCAGGCACTTGGGTTTGTAGCCAGAATCCTGGCCTTGGTCCTTGGGTTGTTAGCTGGAAACATGGCCCTGGTAGCAAGAGTCCTGGCCTTGGCATTAGGGATGGTAGCCAGATAACTGGCCTTGGCCCTGGGCCTTCGGTTGGTAGTCAGAGACCAGGCCTTGGGCCTTGGGTTAGTATCCGGAAACACGGCCCTGGTAGCCAGAATCCTGGCCTTGGCCCTGGGGATCATAGCTGGAAAACTGGCCTTGGCCAAGGCCCTTGGGTTGGTAGTCAGAGACTTGGCCTTGGCCATTCGGTTGGTAGCCGGAAACCTGGCCCTGGTAGCCGGAAACCTGGCCTTGGCCCTGGCCCCGGCCCTTGGGTAAGGAGCCGGAAAACTGGCACTGGGGTTGAAATTTACTGAAATGTACTCATTGTAACTGTAAATGAGGGCAACCTAAGTGTCTCTTGAGTGAAAAGTGAAAGGTTATTGATTGATTGATTGATTGAAAACATATAAAAATGTTCCACAGAACTAAGTCCCGCTGTCCACATACAAGGATTTTTCAATAAAACTAACAGAATGAAGTCCTCCCGTCCACATATGTGTACATCATTTTTAGCAGCATGGTAAATTGTTACAATTACTAGCTTTTGTAAATGTTTTACTTCCATAACAAACATTGAACACTTTTATACATATTCTGAACAAGAATCAGCCATGAAATTTGATTAGATTTTTTTCTTGGTCGAAGTTTGGATCAGGATTTTCCATTTTGGGTGTGATGAACTTTTGGGTGTGTTGTCGGCCATCTTGAATCTAAAGTATAATGTATTATACTCTTCTGCCACCACTAAGTGGCAGTATAATGTCCTTGTATGTGGACCCCAGGCCCTTTTTAGAGCAACATTTTGCATTGTGGTCTAGACAGCCCAAAAAGTTGATGTCCACACAGGTGGACGCCAGGTCCTAGGAGGTTAAATTTGAATCAAAGGAATAAAGGCAATATGCCAGTTTACCATTCTTCCGCCATTTCATTACCAGTACTAAAGATAAGCTACTGCGTCAGAAAATATCTGGTTTATTGATTAAAAAGTCCAAAGAACAAGCTGTTTACATGAAAAACTAAAGGAAAGAGGGTGACCTACAACTCCCACAGTGTTTAACCGTAGGAAATGTGTAATCACAGAGCTTAGAATTGTGTTGTATGCACTGCTTACAGAAAACTGAAGCTGAAGATTACACTTTGAAAAAACCTGAGAAAACATTCAGTTCACCTTCAGATTATGGGTCAATATTTTGGAGGAATTAGACAGCTGTGGCGCATGGCTTGGTTCCAAACTGTAACAACGAAACATTCAAATTTGTTCCAGCTCTAGATACCAACCTCTGACCGGGTTCTTCTTCATAGCACACGGGGCATATGGAGGCGTGCACCATACCAAATGACACAAAGGCAAAATAATTACTCTATATTAACCTTACACTACTGTACATTATTACACATTTAGAGCATAATGGCATCATTCAATACATTATGCTAATTCACATTGGGTAAAAGTTAATTAACAGCTTCACAAGAAGCCCAGAGCAGCTTCTCCCACCTGTCTGCTCTATTAGAGAATTGTGTATAGGTCCATGGTGTTGGACCTGATCCAAAACTTTGGAATTCAAACGAGTCAAACTCGTTATGCATACATTAAATAAAATAAAAAGATAGACCCCATCCACAGGAGACATCAGCACAGTCAGATCTGACCTTAAATAAATCACAACATTGTTAGACGTGCACCAAAAAGCTCCTGTCGATCAGACCATGCAACACAACTGCAAACAAGACCTCTATTTTTGGGAGCGTATTTGTTTGAGCAACCTAAGAAAAAGAAAAGTGCTCCTTTATGTATGCTAAGTTGCAGAGTTTTGTATACGTGTGTTTTTGTGTCCCTCACACCTGGCTGGCTTGAAGGGTTCAAGGACATCTCCTGCAGCAGCCTTGTTTCATGGCTGACATAAATCCCGACGCTCGTGAAGCTAGATTAGATTGTAAGCATGGCGAAGAGAAGGCGCTCTCTTCTCTTCTCCCCTCTGCAGCTGGCAGCGATCCCCGACAACGACAAGCCAGGCGCGTGTACAAGAGCCCTGGCAACGCCGTCTGCAAAGATCACGGCTTGCATTGTTTGTTTTCCAAAGGCAGTAATGTGTCAGTGACAGGCAGCCTGCGTTCCTGTAGGCAGTAAGGAAGTGTAATGTGTTCCATGTCTTTATCCACCCCACCAACAAGTAATGGGCCATCTGTGTGAGAGAGCAGGCGAGTGCAGTTAGTGCTTAATGTAGTCAAAACATCTATAGCGCCGAAGCAAAACCGACAGCCATGATGCCATTCTTACATCAGCGATGGCTGGATTTACTCTAAGGTGACTTTCTCAGGCTTCTAAGATATGTATATGTGGTGGAGTGGAAGTAGGGGAAATGACAGAGGTGGATTATGATACTATTCTTGTTCATCCACTCTCTAGTGTAAGTTTTTCAGATTTTAGTTCTTGTAGTGTTGTTGAATGGCTCAGTAATGCCCATTCCACAAATTACTTATGTTGTTTAAGTCTATGCAGACAGGTGAAAAATGAAAGAAAACACCTAAATAAATGAGTGTGGATCATAAATCCCAAAATGATCTTTGCTTTTGGTCTCAACACACCTGGCCACAGTCTGCAGTGCACTGTCAAGAGAGTCCCAAAATGTGTTTCTTTTCTACTATACACAATCATTTGAAAACCATGTTGTGTCTGTAAAAGGATGAATCTTTTTTTTGTTAGCATAACAAACAAACCAACATTGATTTTTAAATGTTTAGAAAAGACGTATCATCACTTTTAAATAAAAAATAATAATTTAATTACGTATTTACATATTTCTTCAAATGTTTTTGAAAAAATTATGGTACAAAAAAATGATCGCTTTCATAAAAAATGCTAGTCTTGAAGCTCGATGCATATCAAACCTATATGATTCCCAGTATAATCGAAGCCCGCACATTACCTTCCCCTCCCCACCACTTGTTTCACTTTGCCTGGAACAGCTGCAGGGATTGTGATTTATGCACTCCTGTGAAAGCAAATATGAACACGACAAACACGAGTCGTCCCACCTACACATCCTGTTCTAATTGTCAGGATGGATCTTTTTTTATTGTTGTGTAAATACTCCGCGGCTTGTCAGTTGCCCGATAGCTGCCTTCATTTGTATTTGTATATGCCATATGGCTCTCTCATTAGCATTGTAACAGGCGCTGATTGAACGGGAGGGGTACACATTGAGGATTTTACCCTAAGTAAATCCAGACTGTAAACTACCTCTTCAGTGATGCAGTAAGGTGTGTTGTATTCATTTGTGTAGAGTTTTATTTTGTATGAAGTTGAGTTTTGGAGTATTTCAGTCTGAAACCAAACCTGGTGGGCTGTTAGGAAATGTCTTAGTGGCCAAATACAAAACTGCAGGTCACGTGAGGCTCACTGAAAATCAGTATAAACACCCCACAAGTTTCTATTTATGGACCAGGGTATGTAAGTGTCCATGTAATTGAATATGGATTACATAATTGTTTTAACTCATATTATATATATTTGTGGGGCTTGATATGGACCAGCACCTATTTTGATAACTGTTTAACCTTGTAATCCATTGATTGACAAAATAAAGAAATAAGTAGTTGAAAGCCTATTGCAACCCAGGTAGACAGTGGCACATGAACATCCCCAGTTACCATCAACCTCCAGCACAGAGAGCATCAGTGTGATCTGGGATGTGTCATGCAGCTGCATGTTCTCAGCCCCGCTGCTGCTGTGATAGATGGTCTGCTAGCCCATGACAATGTTATCTCATAAATGTTACACTAAACAAACTAACACACACTTCCACACACACATGCTCCCACTCCTAGATTGTCCTCTCTCTCTCTCTCTCTCTCTCTCTCTCTCTCTCTCACTCACTCACTCACCTCACTCACTCAACTCACTCACTCACTCACTCACTCACTCACTCACTCACTCACTCACTCACTCACTCACTCACTCACTCACTCACTCACTCTCACACACACACACACACACACACACACACACACAAGAGGCTACGAGAAGCTTTCAGTTTTTGTTGATTCTTGCACCACCTTTGAACAAAAGTGATGGTGGCGCATACATTTGTTTAGGAATCAATAAGAATGGTAATATGACGATGGTGAAGCAAAGTCAACTTTGTACCGTTCGGTTGGCGGGGACAACAAGTTTGTTGTTTTTACTGATGGTCTTGTTTGCCGTGACAGGTCATTTATAATCATCAGAGTAAAAATCCCTTGTAGGAGGTTTAAATGACTATCAGCTTATATATCTTCATCAAGGTTTTTTCCCCAAATATCAATATCAGCATTGATTCCAAAGCCCTGTATTGGCGTGCTACTAACAATAGTGTATTTTTTATCTCCATATAATCAAATACAAAATGTATCCTCGCTTATTGCAAAGGATTATAACCAACCATTAGCGCTGCAGACTCCTCTCCCCCCTCCCCTTTTTAAATGTGTCCAGTGGCTTCTTTTTGCTCTATTCTGCCCAGATCCTCCTGCAGCTCTCTTTGACCTACTGTAATGAGATAGAGGAGAGCTAAATATAATTCATGATAATGTGTAATTTCACTGTCCTGTTGTGAGATGGAGCCCCCTAGGCCTGGTGCAGCCCCCTGACCCTCATCAGCTCTACATCAAGTCCAACATGCGCCTCCGCTCTACTCCTCCCAGCGTTCAATCATCAGGGTTATTAAGAAGAGATAAAAGACAAAAAGAAAGAACAGATAGAAACATACAGAAGGGAGGAATGAAAGTAAAATATATATTTGTTTTTAAATAAGGTAAAACAAACTAATACATGGCGACTTTGAGGTGCTAAAAAGAGGCGAGAAATAGAATAAGACCATATAAGACACTAAAGTCTCATTTCGACTGAGAGGTTACATGCGGCTTGGCACACTTTTCTTTGCGTTTCCACTGTCAAAAGTATGGAATGTTCCCAAAATAAGCGTGCAAAGACGCACCTTTGGGACCCTTTCATTTGGGGTACCAAGCTGTCCTAAAAGGGTGGAGCTACACACTGCAGTCCTTTGATTGGTCGACAGAATAATTTCCCTTGTTTTTTTTTCCTCTTCATTGAGGTAATCAGCTGGCTACACTATTTTGCTGCTATGATGTCACCATAGTTACGAAGCTGCCACAGTCAGTGCCGTTCAAAGGCTCTGACCCATAGACTATGGATACTCTTCGGCATTAAACCCGCCTACCAAGTAAAGGGTATGTCGTCAGTGGAAAGGTAAGCCCTATGTAGTGTTACTGTGCTCTGCTGTGCCGAACCGAAGTGATCTGCTCAGTGGAAACGAGGCATAATAGAAGGAGGCAAAGCTTGTGGATAAAATGGCAGAGGTTAGGGGAGAGAGGGGCTGAGATTATAGGGTAGAACTGCCAGACGAGCCAATGATAGAGAAAAGGACCTGTAGCGAATTTATTTCAGTGGCTCTCATGGCTTCCTCAGTTTCAAATGTATGTAATTTTGTTCAATAATGGATCTAGATGCACAGCAGTCAGACTGATGGCACCAATTTCCATGCATTGGGCCATATGGAACATTTTAGAAGAAACTAGTAGTTCTTTATTTCAGAGGATCAATTGAGAAGCCTATCTTGTAACAGGCGTGCAGCTTATAGCAATCGGTGTACTTGATACATTTAAAAGGCAGGAATCAATGGGGGAATAGATAGTTTCACATTTAGCTAAATTGCCCTTATTCATTCACCGTGTCACAAAGTGCCTGCTGAATAAGATATAGTCAATGGTAGAAAAATTAGTTCAATTTCTGAACTAGTAAGTAAGGCTCTTTTTACTTTTGGTCGATTGTCAGCCTGAAACGGCAGTAAAGAGTTTCACTATCGAGAAGTCATCTGGTGCCGATTCCAATAGTGTTCAATTTATACTCTGCTTCTAATCCTACAAAAAATATAAAGAATGCATGCAATTATTTATTAATTTCAATTGCTATAATATTGAATTATTCCATAAAACATTAGTTCAAAGTAAAAAAAAAAAAAAAACTTTAAGTTTTTTAATTATTTTCAGTCGACCAAAAGACATTTAGTGGATACAGTTAAATGAATACTTTTGTGATTAATGATTTCCAAATTAAAATAAAAAAAAAATAGAAAAAAACAAGGCTTGAAGAAAAGACTTGTTGCCCATCAATAAATCATTAAGTCGACTCACCAACCCATTAACTCATCAATATTCAGTATACATTTTTTTTTATCTAAATGGACACCAATAAAGAAAGTGATGTTGTACAAATAAGCACAGAACACTGTTCTCTGTTAATGCCGCAGTTAGCTGTTTGGATTGGTGTTTACTGAGTCACAAAGTTGTTCGACATCATTTTCCATTTAGCATTCGTTGTAAATTATGTAAATTATAGACTAGCATGTGGGCTGACATTTGCAGTTTGTCGTCTTAGACAATTACATTTGGATGGTGTTTGAATTGCTCTGACATATTGGAAACCATGAAAGAAAGTGACTCACCATGGTCATATCTGATATACAGTATATCACAACTTTTCAAATCATAACTAGTCACTGTTAACTTTCACTGGAGTTTTGTATTTAACACATTCTGAACTTTTTCTTGCATAAAATTGTCTTTCATATATTTGATTTTATTGAGCAATATCTTCACCATTCCTTTGCTCATTTGTCTTCATTAAAATATACCACACCATACATTATTGGCCTTTCTCTACAGCCACGGATTTATGATGATGTGACATTACCTTTATCAGGAATAACTGCTGCTTTTTTAATAATGCTGTATGGTTCAGTGTATGCTCAATGTTTTGATAGCATTCGGTGGAGGTACTGAGATTTAGAGAGTGACTGTAGCGAGATCACATTCACTTTATTTTTTTACTGGTGAGGGAGGGTGAGTCAAGACATTTGGGATAGCAAATGTTGCCTTTGAGCAGATCTACTGTGTGTGTGTGTGTGTGTGTGTGTGTGTGTGTGTGTGTGTGTGTGTGTGTGTGTGTGTGTGCGTGCGTGCGTGCGTGCGTGCGTGCGTGCGTGCGTGCGTGCGTGCGTGCGTGCGTGCGTGCGTGCGTGCGTGCGTGCGTGCGTGCGTGCGTGCGTGCGTGCGTGCGTGCGTGCGTGCGTGCGTGCGTGCGTGCGTGCGTGCGTGCGTGCGTGCGTGCGTGTGTGTGTGGAGGGAGGACAGCTCTTGTGAAGAGGCTTTTAGGGTGGCAGGTAGTTGTGGCCTAATCGCCCAGTATAGTCTCCCAGAGGAAAGTTTTTGGAACAGATGGTTGGTTGGGTGATAGACCAAATAGAAAAATACATCAGAGGCTCAGCAGCGCTTTAAACTGCTGCAGCCGTCACCTCCCCCTGCAGCTAGGCAACCACCTCACCTGGCAGTCTGAAGAGAAAATCCTGTTCTCTATAGACGGCCTATGTGGGCTGAAAATGTGTGTTTATATGCATGTATATTGGAGTTCTATTTGTCTGACGAAAATCTCCATTGCTGAGTAATGAAGACTTAACTTGCACACAATATCGTTAAAATTTAAGATAATATAATGTATTAATACAAAATAATAATACAAAAATTCCAGTTTATGGCATGAGTATCCAGATTGAAGTTACACATTCGATTTCTGAGAGAAAAACACGTTGGGGCGTCTTCAAATTCAAATAATTTCACACACTACTTAATATACAAAGCCTTACAGTACATGGTTGGCATATTTTTATTTCATGTTGTTTTGTGCAAACAGTTTATTTTGCTACGGGCTGCATAATAGGCTGCTGTGATAAAATGGCGATCCACTTTTTACTGTCATTTTTCACATGAATTACCTCATGAATTAGCTACGGTGGCCTACGGGGAACAGTAAGCTACATCAATCAACGGAGACGCTAAGCCTGGTCTTATGCAAACATTGTCATCAGCACCCTGCTCGTCCTTCATTTTTAATTGTACAGGCATTTTTATGAACTTTCTCAGCCATTTATGCCCCGAGACCTTGTAAGCACTAAATTACTCGATCTAGCGGTCTCATCCGTACAGCAGTACACTTTCATATTCCACTCTCTGTATCAGCACGTCACTTTGTTATTTCACATGAATAACTGCTGGGAAAGGTTTAACTAAAAGATGGAGTCGATTCTGGAGAATGCTGGAGAAAATCGGTGAATGTCTCCACACGTACCCATCCGTATGTGTTTGCACTGAAAAGATTTGAGGGTTCATGCACAGCCTAGGCTTGGTAAATGGGAATTTTGCTAGATACTGCCCACTTTAGTAACACACCCTTTGTTTATATCCCTGTTTAAAGAGCCTAGGCTGCGTATTAATACTGGATTTTTTTTTCAGTGCAAACACAGTACAGGCAGGTAGTAACTCCAGCTTTAACACTGCAGGACTGGCTCTGTTATTTTGTCTGTCTTTATAATACTGCATTTTCTCCATAATACCAATAATTCATCACCACCAATGGCTCTGGATAAACAAAATAACTTCTCAGTGGCCGATAGCCTGAAAGAGTGTGAATTCTATCTTTTGGGGTTTATAAAGACTGTTAATCTTCCTTCTCCAATTTGGTTTTGTTTTATTTACTCCCTTCACTCTGGGCGTTTTTTTCTTTATCCGCCACATTACTTTCTTCACCCTTGTTTTCCTTTCCACCTCCTCACCACTATTTATTTCTCTCTCACTCTCTCTCTCTCTGTCTGTCTGTCTCTCTCTCTCTGTCTGTCTCTCCCTCTCTCTGTATGTCTCTCTCGGTCTCTGTCTGTCTCTCTCTGACTCTCTCTCCCCGACGCTGCTGTTCCTTATCAGTGGCACTCGCCCGCCGACATGATGATATACCATTGAGTGAATCTTCACGAGGCCTCCAAACGGCCCTGATTTATCCCGCTGCATGCTTCATAATTTCCTGATTGATCTCGGCCACAGCGACGACGAAAGACTTGAGCGAGGGACAAGAGCGATATGCAGCGACAGTGAAGGAGAAGGAAGGAAGGAAGGGAAAGGAGGAGAGGAAGTAAAGGGAGAACCAAAGCCAAGATGAACAGAGGACGCACCAGGGAGAGAGATGTAGAAGCAAGAAAACGTGTCAAGTGAGGGAGGGGGGCATGTGAGAAGAAGAGCTTATGGAAGAGAAAGGGAAGGAACTGAGGAGAGAGGGGAGAAAGAGAAGGATGGGTTATAAAAGCAAATGAGGCAAAGAAAAAGGTTCAATGAAAGACTAAGTCTAGACACTCCAAGTGAATAAGGTAAACTGTGTAACGTATAGATATCCTCATGGAACTTTGCCAGTTGATTACCATCATTAAAACAATTATGATTTGTATAACAAATGTTCCAGAAATGTTTAAATCAATATGCTAAGAAAAGAGAGGTAAAAAGGTAAAAAAATCATTAAAAGATGAGTGGAGAAGGTGAGGCAGAGGGATGAAGAGGCAAGAAAAGAATGGAGGAGTGTATGCAGAGTCCAGAAAGATGGAGCGATGCTTGATAGAGGAAAAATGGAACATTTGAGAAATAATAAGGTGGGAGAGATAGTTGGAAAGAAATGAGGTGAGACAGGAGCAGAGAAACAAGTGAGTGAACCAATGAAGGAGGAAAGGAAGTAGAAAAAGAGGAGTATAAAGTGCTATTATCACTGAGGTCACTTATTTTCTTTTTTTTTTAAACACCTGATGAAATAATTCCAAGAGAGGTGGAGGAGTAATATAATATTTTGGCCTGGGAGGAAGTCGAAATAAAACCCTGGGATGGGTTTTATCGATCCCACCTTGCAGTCTGTTTGTACATGTTTACGAGGCAGAGAGACAGAGAGAGAGAGAGAGAGAGAGACGATAAGAGGATGGATGGATGGAGAACAGAGTGGTAAAGAGCGAGCGTGTAGGCGGCCGGCGAGCAAGAGAGAGCGGTGTGTAAAATGCAGGTGGGCCGTATCGATCGGAGTCTGCGGGCTCCTCATCGACTGAGCCGCAGATGAGGACTGATTACACTGCAGTTAAGAAGCACATGAAAGGATGCGGCGCTAACGGTCAGACAGGTCCCCCCCTCCCTCCCCCCTCCCTCTCCCTCTGCGACCATTAACGGCTTTGAAAATAACTCCATGAATGCAGCCTGTGTGTCCCATGTGTGAACCTAGAGGCCTTCCAATCGAACTCACGGGTGTGAAAAGTCACAGATAAGAACGATGTTGGAGTCTCATTCGCACTGCTTTGTGGTTTGATCAAACCCGGAATTGATTTTTTTAGCAGCTACATTTAACCTGTGTGTGTGTGTGTGTGTGTGTGTGTGTGTGTGTGTGTGTGTGTGTGTGTGTGTGTGTGTGTGTGTGTGTGTGTGTGTGTGTGTGTGTGTGTGTGTGTGTGTGTGTGTGTGTGTGTGTGTGTGTGTGTGTGTGTGTGTGTTTTCATGAGCCAGATGTCTTAATCTTCCCACCCAGTTGCACCATTTGTTTGTGGGGTACGCTTCAGTCCAGAGGGCGCTGAAGTTGTCACTGTTATGTGTTATTTAGGAGAACTTTTGTTTGTATACGAATTAGAAAGCTACGTGTGAACCTCTTCAATAACCCTGTGGTGTTGGATTTAAAACAAAACCATACAAAACATATATTTTTTTTTTACTGTTTTTCTGGAAATAATCAGACTTGCCGTTGACTTTTATTTAATTCCAGTGTAACATATTGTAAAAAAGTACAAAAATAAAGGCAACTTAACGTTCAGCGTGGATGGATTAGCTAATCAAATCACTGTGAGCTTCACACTGTCACGGAAAAGATTGGAAACCAGTTGCTGCCTCCGAGGTAGGAAATCAATGTAAAGCTCCGTTTGCTTTGGAAAATGGTCAGACGGGATGTAAAATATATATCAGCCAGTTAATGGGCTATAACGTTAAAGTATAAGGCTTCCATATAACATGAGGTGGGAATCATACCCCTGAGATCTGCACGCACCTTGCATCGCACTATTTCAGCGTTAAACTGCTGCCTTCCTACATTTTTGTTGTGCATGGGAGCACAAGTTAGCTGAAATATTGTTCCTGGTATATGCAATTTGGCACATCACCGACGCCCCAAACACAGATTTAACAGTTAATCTCTGCACAAACATCCCCACACAGTCTTTGCCTTAATTAAATTTGAACAGATGATTTTCATTCTTTAAAGGCATTATCAGATTTGTCCTATTGCCACATTACTGAATGATTTACGCTTTTGTTGACTGTATGAAAACCTCTTTAGTCTCACGATAATTTTAAACAGGCACTCCTGTAGAATATAGGATGTTGAGTGAATATTGATTTGGTTTTGGCATTGTGCATTAGTCCAAGGTCCAACACATATACATATATAGCCATATACAGTATTGTTCACTGTCTGTAATATACCTAAGTAAATTCCACTCTATATCCATCCATGTATTATGTCATAACACAACCCTGTCCTGCTTCTGTAAATGGTATATTATCGAAAAGCAGGTGGGATGAAAAGGGACACGTCTATAAGCTACGGCTGTGTCGGTTCAGACTCATTAGTAAAATCATATGTGTTTTGCTGCGGGCCGTCAGACACTATTTCATGTGTATGCTTCTTTGAAAGTACAAAGTGCAAATGAACACACTGAAAACTGATCCTGAAACACACACACACACACAATCTGTCTCACTCTCTCCCACACACACACACACACACACTCTCTGACACAGTAGCATTGCCATACTAATCATCTCGGCCCAACACTCTTCCAGTCTGTGTCCCCGGCAGGCCTATTTGCAGTGGAATATCAAACGCCCCGCTCACTATCATTCTTTCCAATTAGAGGTTCAGGACTTCATTACTGCCACCCCGCCGGCTACTGGGTTCCATCACATAAAGACAGACAGACAGACAGACAGTCAGTCAAGCACAGAGAACAGATATCAAGATCCAGGCTCTTGACTTATCCGCTACAATCTCTGTTGAAGATTGAAGGACATTACCCACTGTGTGCTCAGCAAAGTCCATCCCTCTGTCTGCCTGCCTGTCTCTCTTTAGCTTGTTTTTATTTTCATCCCACATATGCGTCTACACTACACGCCATAATGTTACTTTCTAGATTACTGCGCATTTGTATGTCTTCTTGTTTGTTTGTCCTATGAGAGTAGGGATGTTTTTTTTTTATTGCATTCCGTGCAATATCGTTGACATTACTGCCGCTATTTGCTAAGAGTGATAGTAAGACGACATGTGCAGAGAAACTATAAAGACATCACATTCATTGTTTCCCAATAGTGTGTCTCCTTTGCAAGGTAATAGCTGTTTGGTGAGTTTCATTGTTTTCATTTTTACAATTTATTTGTAATGTCATCCAAAATGTATCTTTTGTGATCAAAGACGCCATTTTAAGGTAAATGTTGACCTCGTGAAGTGAGTACAAATGAGCTATATGAATTTTTTTTTTGGATTCCTCCTGTATGCATTTAATTGCACTGCAGATGTTGAGATACTTCAGTCCAAACCAAAGTGTTGAACTAGTTGACGACATACATTGACATTGCCATCCCTAGATACTGGACTCAGTGAAAACTGCGAGCAACTTTTTGATCTGAAGCTTATTGGACAAGGTGTTGGCTCTGTGACGCATGCCGGAGATAAGTCTAAATCAGGACACATTCTGCTGCAGTGTGAAGAACATTGATGAGCTCCTATCTCTCTGATCCACTTGTTCTTGTGTTTCCTGATGACGGTGTGTGTGTGGAGTGGAAGCATGTAGATGGCAGTGGGAACAGGTGATCAGATGATCACTTCATGAAGTCACTTTAATCATCTTTGTCCCTGGGTGCTGACTGATTACTACTACTAGGCTGTGATGATTGTGTTGCGTGGGTGTGTGTGTGCGTGCGTGTCATAGACGGAGGGGGACATAGAGAGAGAATTTGGAATGGATAGATGGCTGACTTTGTAAGCCGCATAGTTCTACTTCCTAAGAATACATTTAACCAGAGAAGAGAAATCATTCCTACACGTTTTGAACACAGATTACTGTATTCATTTTCACAACTACTTTGTGTCTAGAATCAAATCTAAATCTGAACAGAGGCAGGAGCAGAGTTCACTTAAATAGTAATCGTGTGAACGTACAAAAGACTTGACTCTGGCCTTTTGGTTGGTCTATGTAGTTTCACACATTTGCATGAACAAAATACATTTAAAAACAAGAGGAAGAAAACATATGGAAATAAACCTGGAACTGTAATGTACATAAGTTAACTTCAATGTTTTTGAATACAGACTACTAATAACTTTTAGTACCTTGACTCTTGTTCCTTATAAAAGCCAGGTTAAGTTTTGCGTTAGAATAAATTAATCTTTTTGGACTATATTGTACACACAGTACAAGGAAGGTGGTTGAAAAACATGTGAATGAATGGGAAGTCAGAATGTAAGCAGCAATTGGTGTGGCAGTATAGAGCCAATTTATTGAATGTCTCCAAGACGGAATTAATAGTGAGCGGCAGAGTCTGGGCGCGAGACTGAAGGTGTGGCATTGACAGATAGGAGACCTGCACAGACCTGGGCTCAGACGGGTGACAATTGACTATTTTCAGCACAGTGTTTCTGGCCAGTCTATGGTGGGCATAGTTTATAATGACCAGACAAGCCTGGTGTATGCCACTGTGAGCTGCCTGCTGTCAAAAGTCTCTGTCTCTCTCTCTCTCTCTCTCTCTCTCTCTCTCTCTCTCTCTCTCTCTCTCTCTCTCTCTCTCTCTCTCTCTCTCTCTCTCTCTCTCTCTCTCTCTCTCTCTCTCTCTCTCTCTCTCTCTCTCCTGCATGCCCACGTCTCAACCTGACTTCTACTATATTCTATAACTACTGTGACAAATTGAACCATTATTCCAAATAAAAAAAAAATGCTCTGCAATCTTTCATAACCACTGGTATTGCCTCCCAAAACAAAATGCACAAACCACCATGTTTTTCTATCGTATTATTACATATGCGATGACAGCTCGTCACATGGATGTCTGGGCTGACACATTAGATGGTGCTGCTATGTGTGTATCTGCTGTCGCTGATGCCACTTCGGCATTGTTAAAGTGTCTCTGGCTTTCTGGCCGATCACTGTCGAGACTCAGGAGCTCTGACAGCATATTTAGACCAGAGAGAAAAATGGTAAAAAGCCCAAGTTTGGGGAGTGATACAAACCCCAGGTAAATCATTTATATTCACCTGCAGTGTGTGGCAGAAAAAAAATTGTCGTGGCCTGTCACGTCTTGCGCTGGCTGTAATACACCGGCTGCATACTGTATGTGACTACTGGAACTTTGGCTTGAGCGAGAGAGATTTCTCCTGTCACCATGGCTGCCATAGTTAGCGTCACTTTCTCCTCTTTATTTCTTGGCCCGTTCACTCGAAAATGTTCTCTTTTTTCTCTCCATCTCCACTTTAACTTTTTTAGTCCATATTTTCTTTTATGATCAGGACTTTTTTCTCTATTCTCTCTTGATCGTGTCTAATCCGCTGCCCACCTGCATTATTTGAAAGACTAAATGGACTGTTGACATGGAGAATTGTTTCCGCCCCCCCCTCCCTCCTTTAAAAAGTCCTGCTGATTTCCTTGTACTTGCATTGCTTCTCAGCAGGGCACATAGGCTATTTATTAGAAAGTGCTGCTGGCTACTCCTCCAGTCTGAGTGAAATGCTAAAATGGGAGAGTGCTATATACTGTACTCTGCAGCGGAGAAAATGAGAGCAGGCAAACGATGGATGGACTGAGAAAGAGAGAAAATAGAGGGCAGAGAGAGAGAGAGAGAGAGAGAGAGAAGTATTGAATAGGTGAATATAAAACTCCCTGGCCATGCACACTTCAGGATGTTTTGTTCTTACCTCCTGTAGTTTTGTTGTGCTAACTCTGACCCCAAGTGCAAAGTTCTGCTCTTGCTGAGTTGAAAAAAATGTGCAACTCGTGGGATGGTGGATGTCATTGTGGCTGTGGCAGTTTTTGACCAACTCTTCTTGAATGGATTGCAGTGTTTTTCTGGTCATGTTTTTTTCACTATGCGGAGTATGCGCCACCCTCAGGACACACTTTACATTTGTTATGATCTGCCTGAATAGTCTAATGATAGTTCAAACTTGTCACTACAATTTTTAACGTTCCTGTTTGTCTGAATTGTCTCATTTGTAAAGATAGGACCTTTTCTTCCTCACAGGGAAATTCACTGAGGACTTTACGTTTTCAGGTATGATGCAAAAATAAACCCGATGATGATGTGACCTTATATAAAGAATCACTAATGAGAGATGTCTAAGATTTTTTCATTCATTAGTTATAGGGTATCAAGAGACTCTCTCTCTCTCTCTCTCTCTCTCTATCTCTCTCTCTCTCTCTCTCTCTCTCTCTCTCTCTCTCTCTCTCTGGACTTGAAATAGTGTAGATTAAACACTCATTCAGGGAGGAAACCATTACTGAAGTTGTAGGTGCACAAACACAGACGACAACCTTGTTCTCTCAGAAGTCTCAAAGTCAATCTGACAAATGTAGGCAATCAGCAGTTGCAGTGGAGGTGGTTGAGGCTGACTGAATTGAAGTGGATACGCCATGATAGTAAATGACTTCACCACAACATCACTATAAAACACACCTCACATCACAAATCGTTATTAGCTAACAGCTTAACAGTGAGAGTTTGTCTGAAAGGATGAGAGTGGGTTTCATGCAGTTTGATGTGCCGAAAAAATCGTGTGATCGGTGTGTCGGCTGTGTTTTGAAATCTATAAAGACTGCTCATAGATTTGATTTCCTACTTTTGCCATCATCAGCTCAACGGCAGCTGTGTATTTTCACTGTAGCAGTAGATTTAACAAGCTTCTGCCCTTTTTAAAAGGGACCTGGGACAGATCTGCAGCGACTTTATCTGAATTTATTTTCATTTGAAAGTTACTGCGTTTAAGCTGAACAGTGGTGGAAAATGAAACCCAGAAGGAACATAGTGGCAGTAAAATCAAAAAGCTTTTTGGGAGTTTGCTCTCTAGTGCCAACTTTGGAATCTTGCATAAATGCAACCAAAGTCTACAGTCATTTTCAGAAGCATATTGCGTATGTATCATTCTTATTTTTTCACTAATGCTATTTTTAAATTTCCCTAAAATGCATGGAGGTTCCCTGCTAGCTCCATCAGATTCCCAGTTTCACTTCATAATGTAGAAACATGGGTGTGATGGAGCGAACCAGCATGTACATCATGTTACCTTTCTGTAGGATAACAAAATGTATGTAAAAAAAACTGATCGGACATATTTAAAAAAACTGCAGAGCTATCTGCATGAAGCTTTACGCACCACACTGCCTCTAGATAAATGCAGGATTTGGGTTTTTGGTTATTGATGCTCGTGTATTAGTCCACGGCCGTCACCAATCATTGAAATTATTCCCGGAGGGAGCTTCTTCTGTCTCTCCGTATTTCATCACCGCAGACAGAGACACTTCAGGCCACAACTGATGGTATCTGCCCCTGATCTGACTATTGTCTCATAAACACACACACACACACACACACACACATACGCAATAATAAACACACATTCACATATACACATGGACACACAGCTACTTACGCAGACACATCAATCTTTAATGGCATCATTTATTTTCTCACCCTCCCTGGCTGGTTCATGCACCAGTCAGGCTGTGTGACGCATTGCTGCTCTCTGCTCCGTACTGGTGTGGAGCCTGTGGTGATCAGAGGGGCCCATATATGGAGTCCTCAAGCTCTGGTGAATACAAATGAAGACAGCATGGGCAAAAACATATAAACATCTGCAGTGTCACAATGTCAATAATCTGCGTCATTTTTAGTGTGTTTCAATATCTTGTGTTCAAACCCTTCGTCAACGTCTCACACACAACTAAAGTCATGACGGATTCTGGATTCCTTAGGCTGATATACCGATATAGATATTTTAAAGTTTAAATTTCCTCTGAGGGCAATCTCCTCCTTAGAAATGCTTGCTGGGATTCAAGGGGCACTATTTTGTGTTCATAAAATCATACAAATATACAGGCGAATGTGATGTTTCTGTATGGAAGAATACAGAATTCTGCATTAAAAATAAACTTTAAAAATGTTTTGAATTCAAATTATTACACACACACACACACACACACACACACACACACACACACCGCTCACTATGGTAAGTGCGTCAGTGTGTTTGAACTTTCTAAATGTGTGATAAAAATAGTGGTTTGCATAAAATAAAAATGGTTTTATCCTATAAACTAGCGAGTTAAGGCAGAGTGACAGCCGGAAGCAAAGTAAAGAGCGTTTTGTTCTTTTTATTCCAACACAGCGCTGGGATTTTTTAATGTGCGGCTTCTGTTTTATCTTCACTCACTTTACTGCAGGAAAGAGGCACTGACATGCACTGAGGCTTCCACTTCACTTTACATCCTCCTCTCTGTACCCTGGCTCTTAACTGACTGCTATTTAAATGTTGCCAGAGCTTTAATGCCAGACTAACTGAAAATAGAGATTTTTTTTTTTAGGCCCTCAATTGTGTTTTGCCTCTCAGATGAAAAGGATTATGTTTAAAATAATGTTTAAGATTTACATTCAGAAAAATATAGCACTTGTTGACACTTACCCTAACAGCAACTTTTGATTGCATTATTTTCTGGTAAAAATATTTCACGTTATTTAGTGTTGATGTGTATTTTAAAGGATTAACCAGAAAGTATAAAACGTTTGGTACTAAATTCTATCCTATTGCTATAAGCGAAACTCCTACAAGAGTTCAATTTATGTTGGTTAAAAAAAGAGGAGAATTAATGACTGTATAAATAACTATTGCTGCATTGTTGTAATGTAACACAGGGACGCTGATCTTCACATAAAACTCCACCACTGTACTACCGTATACCGTCATTAAATATCGTTTTATGTTCTTTAACATTTTCCAAACAACATGGAAGGCTCAACAATCAAACTCCACTGTCACTGGAAAATCATTTTATTCCGCTCTTGTAAAGCAGAATTTGACAGTTCCATTTGGGAGACGTCAAAGGTTGGACATGTTGACTGAGACGAGGGGGGGCCGTCACCTGTACAAACACACCTGATCACTCCGGATTACGGGCTGAATGCCAATACATATTGCATTTGACAGGGTTGGAACTTTTTTTTTTTTTCATCTAGCTTACTCAATGGAGAAAATAGTTCAATGTGTGTCTTAGTGTGAAAGGTGTTTTGATTCCCAGCGGTGCCTCAAAATGCTTTGAAAGCCATTTAGTCATGGCCATTGATCTGCACCTGTTGATTTGATGGAGCTGAATGCCTCAGTTTACTCCAGGTGAACTGCTGTTATGATGCTGCAGTCAATCAGAACTCTTTTTTTCTTCTTCAAGTGCTGTAAGCCTGTACTTCATCACAAATATATACCTCTGGCAACTCACAAACTGGATATTTTAAAGTATTTCAGAGCATTTGTTTTATTTTTTTACTATTCTTTGATGAATTAAATTGAATTAAATCAATTTCCATAGTTTGAAGACATCTCAGGCTCATCTTATCAGGCACGGCTCATGTTTCTTAGAGTCAACATCCATTAAAGACTGCCTTTGATTCACATTCACTTAAAGCTTTGTAGAAACTTGCTGTATGATGCAATTATGTTTATCTGTGTGCGGAATATATTATAGCATTTTAGCTACTTTTTAGTCCAAATTCTGGGGTGGATAGACTCCAAATTGGTACATAAAACTCTTGTTATCCTGCTTGTAATGTTGATTGATAAGTAAAGAAATGGTACTGGATAGATGGTATTTTTTTAAACACATTGTATCCTGGCACAGAAAATTGTCATGTTGTTATTGTGAACTGCTATTTGAGATTTTCCCTCACTGCCTTCAGGAGGTCATGAATAAAAATGCAAGATTAAAATCCAGTCTTTAGAAAAATCGGCAAAATGACTGTCTGGCACACTAAATTTAGCATATTTTGAGTTTATGTTTTTTTTTTTTTTTTTTTTTTTGGTACCAGAATCTTTAAATGCACTATTCTTTGCCTTCAGGATGAATAAACATGTTAAGTTTAAAAATACCCTCATTACAATATAGGCCTACATCTACTATTTCTCGTATTATATATTTTCCCCTATCAAATGTGTGTGAGTCCATGTTATCAGTGAGGTGAGGCCGTGCACGTTGACTGTATAGATCTTTGGAGTCTGAGAGATAATGTCCATTGATCGGACAGGACAGGAGAGGCGTGTTGTTTCAATTGACGGCAGCGTGCCTCGTGTCTGATGTTGTGATGTTGTGATTCCAGGGGCAGAAGGAGCCGTCTTCAGCAAATCACTTGAGACGCCACACGTCAGGGCCGAGCCCTTCAAAGAGCTAAGGTGAGTCGGCGTTTATCAAGAGCATGCGACAAATAGATGGGTATGTGAAGTGAATAAAAACATATGTGAGCTCAGCCAGAAACACACACATTGGTGCATGTAATGTGTATGATAAAGCTATCATGCATCCACACAGTATAATCTTAGAGTAACTGGTAAAGAAAGAGGAAAATCAAGCAGCTAAACAGGCAAATAGCTGTAAAAAGACAACTGTTTGGTAGCATGTCGACTTATAAGACAAGAACATATTATTGCAGTTCTTCTACCTCTCATTGGCTAAACAAACCCATGCTTACCACAGCCTTTATTCGTCACGAAATTAGAAGTTAAAGGCTCCTTTTTAAGCTTTAGAATTTGATAGTCAAAAATGTTGGATGGACTATCACTTTGAGGTGGGCAGGTGTCCCATTGCTATCAGCTCCCTGACAGGCATCAGTCAACTCTGACTGACTGTTTGTGGCTGCATCCTCCCTCGTTCCCCCTCCGCTGTGTGCGTGTTAGGCCTGTGTGTGTGTGTGTGTGTGTGTGTGTGTGTGTGTGTGTGTGTGTGTGTGTGTGTGTGTGTGTGTGTGTGTGTGTGTGTGTGTGTGTGTGTGTGTGTGTGTGTGTGTGTGTGTGTGTGTGTGTGTGTGTGTGTGTGTGTGTGTGTGTGTGTGTGTGTGTGTGTGTGTGTGTGTGTGTGTGTGTGTGTTCTACTTTGTGTGGACAGCCAAGGATGTCTCCTTGGTGTAAACGTCTTGTTTATCGTCTCTCTCCCGGCCGTGCTGTCAGATTTGATGACAGTTGATCAGAGCAGAGAGAGGGAAAGAGGCCCATCGGTATGGGGATGGAGGGACGACTGAGTCACAACAACTCCAACCGAAAATTGAAACACCAGCGTTCATGAAGCCTTATCCTTAAACCAGCAAAGCCCTAGCTAAAGTAGAAATCAGAACTAAATGTTTTTTTTTCTGGTTGCAGTTCTGCCTTTTTGATTAGTCTTTCTATCTACAAATCATACGGACATTTGTTTTATTCTGAATTTAAAGAGAAGAAGAGAAAAATCTAGGCAAAAGTACAAGAGTGAAGATCAAAGAACTATAACGAATGAGGCAAAAAACAAAAGAAGCAAGCGAGAATGTAAGAGCTTGTAAGGAGAGAGTATAGAAGTCAAGTCAACTTTATTGTCAATTTCTGTATTATCTGCCAGACATACAGAGGAATGTATGTACGAAAATACGTTTATCTCCAACCCACGGTGCAGTAAGTACAAAGGTTATATAATGAATACATTCTAAAAAGTGCAAAAGTAAGGCAAAACCAAACAATATCGAAAGGATAAAATAAAGGACAAAAACTAAGAGAAAAGCACATTTTTGTTGGTGAAAACGTGAAAGATTAGAAAAAGAGAGAGACAGGGGAGAGATAATACAAGGGAAGAAAAAGAGCTTAATGTGACAGAGAAGAAATGCGAGCGAGACGAGCGTGACGGGACTTAGAGGTCGGATAGCGAAGGTCTTTGATGACAAATATCTAATAACAGTATTTCCATGGTGTGTGCACCGAGACGAGCCGGGATTCATCAATCACTGCTGCTTTCCCTTCACAAAATCACTATTTCAAAATAATAAAAAAAAGTTAAAAAATAAGTGTCCACCGATCATCTTCTGAGCGACGCTTTCAAAGGCCCCTCATCATGTGATGTCCGTATAATTTGACAGTCGGAGTGTACGGCGGTGTTGTTTGTCCCCTTCCCTCTTCCCCGTAGGTTTACGCATCTTTGGTGACATGCAGCCAATTGAAAATGAAATATGGCACAAACTATCCAATTATGTCAGAAAAACGGAAGATGCAAGCTCGCTGGACCATGGCTAAAATCTAATCTTACTCTAATCTCTGCCAGCACCTTGGCAGGTAGCAATCAAGGCTTCAAGGCTTCAAGGCCTAATATTGGTATATCATATTAACCCCCCTCCCCCCCAACACACATCCCCTATACCCAGAGCTGTCAGCTTCTTATCCAAACTGTAAACCGTCATATCCATCTGGGCGGTAATGCCTTGTCAACAGGATGTGCCCTTGCATCAGACGAACGCCTTTGTGAAAGTAAAATGGCAGCGTGGGTGAATTTTATAGCGCACCTTGATTTATGTCCCCGACCCATTCAAAGCACAGATAACAGGAATAAATATGAGGCAATAAGAAGGAAAGTGAATGTGGCGAGAGAGAAAAAAAAAAGCCATGGAAACAGCAGCGATAAGAATTGTCAGGTTTATTTTTTCCTTTAAGGTGAAATGAGATGTGAAGTAGCTCACTCCCTGCTAGGAGCTAAGAAGCCGAAAAGTTTTTACATCATGAAAACTTTTTTGATGGACTCACATTAGAAACTCAATCTGGCCCAAGTTTGTCCCAAGGCTCTTCCCGTATGGACAGTTTCCCCTGGTCTGCAATCTTCACGCTACATGGGAACATTATGGTGCCGAGATCAACGGACGTAAACGCGCAGCAGGGGGCTAATATGAATTCAATCTCATCCAACACCAGTGCAAAATGGTCACAACATGTTTATTTTACCAAACAGCATACAATCATGCTGAAGAAGTTATAGAAACTGTTTTGATCTTATAGCTATGTTTTCAATGTGTCAGATGCTAATACATTGCTGTACGTGCTTCTATGAAATTTCAATAAATCTTGTGTTATAACTTCTATGAGTAGTAGCAAGTTCAGTAAACCTGTTAAGTAACTCAATCTTTCAAAAATATAAGAATGTATATTCTAGAAGTTCTCACACTCTTCTCCAGCCGATGCTGATTTGTTCTGGAACTGTAGAATTTGAAACTGTCCATGATTCAACAGTTTATCATAGCGCCATCACAATTCAGCACACTTTATCTTCCGTGCGAAATGCTTGAAAATACAAGAAAAAAACATGCAAGTTTACGATTTCTTGAGTGAAGATTGTGTCTTGAACTTATGAGTTCAGTGATAGTATCCTGCCTTTTTTACGTTTTTGCCATGCTAGGAGTCTGGGTTCGGCAGTTGGTTTCTTTGACAACTATTGGATGGAATGTCATGAGATGGTTAACAAGTCTCCTCTGACTCCCACGTTTACTGTCCCAGCAGCTGCATCAAAGACAGTGCTGCAAAAAACACATGTCCAATCATTTAAGAGGAAGCTGTTACCCTGCAAAAAACCCCAACCTGACCACTGTGGTCTGCATAGAGATTCAGAGAACAGTGGTTTAAGCTTTTTTTTTTCTTCTCTTTATCCCCTTCTATCCCTGTCCTTGTCATACTCAGCTCTCTTGTCTTCTACAATCTCTTCTGCTCTCACACAATCCAGTAACTCTCACTTAGACTCTCTTCTCATATCCCCTCCTCAACCTTACCCTGCCACTGTCTTCATCTCTCTTCAATAGCCTTGAGATGCTGTTATCCCTGTCCTAACCTCACCTGTCGTTTACCAGCCCTACTTCTGATCTCCTGTCTTTGCCTTTTCTCTCAAACTCACTCTAGTTTCTCCGTGCAAACATTTAGACTGCAGTGGCCCATAGAAGAGCTTAACCACAAAACAATGCTGCAACAACACATATAGGGATCCAGGCCAACCCAAGCAAACCAACCCATTGTCAATGAAAAACAATGAGCAGAATACTTTGCATTATTACCAAAGAGATCACGACCTACTGTATGGTGCAAAATGCACTTTTTCATGGGGTTTCAACATTATTGTTGGTCTCTCGTGTGACCAACGTTTGAGAAATAACAACCCTCTCTCTTTTTCTCGATCTCCACCTTTCTGAAATCCTGTGTTCAAGAACCCCAGTCAGATTTATCTCACCTTATGACGTCTTAAAGAGAGAGGCACCCCCTCATTACCAACCTAACTTAGCACTATGTGATAAGCACACCACCAGATACCCCCGAATCTAACTGGCAGTTTGATTCAAACTGGCTGTTATATTCATGGCCAATCAGAGAAGACTGGGCATTTTGGAAGATGTCATCGTTTCAGACAAAGGCTGAAACAATGAAATTCAGCAATGGTGCTATGATTGATATAAAAGGTTGTTTGGGCACTACGCAATGTAAACAGTTTCTGGAAGGAACCAGAATAACAGTTTTGAAGGAAATAGCATAATATGTGACCGTTAAGGTGGCCTGCACCGTCTGCACCTCCGAGCGTTATCAGATCTAGAAAAAAAAGAAGAAAAAAATAGGGAGCGAGTTAAGGTAACATTTCCATGCACCCTTTCTATCATCTCTTTACTCTCACCATTGCTTTCTGTCCTCATTATTGTCACAGCTGCTCCTGTCTTTTTCACCCTCCTCACCCCCTACACATTCAGCTCACACTGATCTCAGTAATTTAGAGGATGGTATGCTCCCCATCGGAGTGTTTGGTTCATCTTCCCCGGCTGCTCACAAAGCCCCGCGAAGCAATGAGCTGCACTCGAATCGGCCAAGATTGCCATTTAACCTATAATTTGCTGCGTGGCACGACGGCAGCCCATTTCAACTCACTGTAGCTCATGTATTTATAACACCAAGCTGTTCCAACCACCGTGTTCAAGCCACACGAGAAAGGGTGGCGGATATAATTTAAAGCGTGCGTCTTCACCAAGGACAAAGGAGTCCCGTCTAGAGCGAAAGGAGAGTGTGTGTGTGAGAGCTGCCCACAGGTTTCAGACTGACTGTGCAGGTTTGCAATTTCGGTCATCTCAAAAAATCTGCAATCATTTCCGTGGCTATCTGTAGGCGGGCGATATGAGGAGGAAGCATGAAAAGTTATTAACCTTTGATACCAGTTGAAGATATGAAACGCCGCCAAGAAGAGAGAGACAAAGGATAAGGAGAAGATTAACTACTAAAGTGGAATAGAAAACAGGGAGGAGAACACGATGGGACTTTATTGATTGCTGTGCGGAAATGAGGTTGTGGCAGCCATCAAAGTTATAGGTGACAACACTGAATAATAAAAAACCAGAAAGCGCAGACAAGTAATATTAAAACAGGTGCACAGACATTGGAACCACATGAATTTATGACAGCCTTGATCAGTCAGTTATGGGTTGGATTACTTTATCGCGTGAATGTTTGATTCATTTAGAATATAATCAGCTTTACGTGAAAGTTGCATAGGTGAAATATGAGAAACTGCTTATATTAGACAGTTAGAATGTAAGGTAATGGGGGAAAAAATACCTGAGCATTGTCTATTGTCTCTGTAATGTGCTGTTTTCTCCCCGCTGGCATTCTGTGATTGTATATCATTTCATTCCACTTCGAGTTTTCTTTGAAAACGGACAAAAAAACGCTGTGAGCTCACTAGCTTTCCACAGCTTGTTGACTTGAATTATGTAAACTTATTAGCTGGAATTCTCCATGTATTAAGGTTACATCTATTTCTTACCATTAAAAGTACAGTAAGCTGCAATAGCTTTTTTGTGAACTCTTTAGCTCGCGATTCCTTCAAAGGTCTTACACTATCAAGACAACATGCTATTGATCTCCAGGCTTGTAATACCAAAGTTCAAACTGACACAAAAGATGTACTACGCTCATTTGATACTGCTATCTGTATTTTTTTTATATATATTTTGCTATTGTAAAGCTTTTGTGACTAGGCCATAAAACCTTCTTGAACACCTTAATCATGTGGATTGCTCCCTCCCAAGTCTATTGAATGAGTATTTGTGAGGTTCTCATGGCCACATAAGGCCACCAAAGTTGATGAGGAGGTCAGAAGTCTGAAAAAACATCCGCCACTATATTCCACCATCCTCTTCTACTCAGCGTAGGAATGTAACTGTTTTCTGAGGTCTGGAGCTTGTCAGTATTCTCATCACGACCTCCATGGGATCAATATTTGACTCTCTTGTTTTTCAAAGCCCAAGATTAAAGTCTCGTCCATGTTCACTTAATGTGCAGATACAATGCTTTTAAATTGTGTTGGCTCTAATCTCTTTGTATGTGCCGTCTGGTGGCATCGGTTAGCGGGAATACTAATAGACTGTGTCAGCCCTGTTGACGCAGGTGAAAACAGAGAAACTGTAACACAGAGTGAGAAGGCAAGATGCTTGAAGATCTGTTGCAAATCAATCAATCTTCGTTGAGTGCTTATTTTAAATTGTCTTGACAATGCTGAAAGTGCAAGTGTACAGTTTGATTCTGCTAGCGTTATGCTATATTTCAAATAAACCGCCAGTTTTCCTTCTATATTTTTCATACATTTTACAAATTTGCTTTTAAATAAAAATACCAGAAAATAATTCAATGTAAAATAAGATCAATACAGTTTATATGAACAGCTGTAACAATACATTTGACAAGTGCTGGGTTCCTTCTTTTTCTGCTTGTATAGTACACCTCACTTTCTTTTTTAACTTCTGACTTTTTTAAGTAACATCAGCTAAGAATCATGGGTATCGTAGTATTTTAAACCATCCCCCAAGCCAAACTGACAAAGATTGTATTTCTCAAAAACACACTAGAAATTAATCAAACCGACAATAACATGGCATTGTTAGATCTTCAACCTAGTGTGGTGATACATGAGGATTTGACACAAATACATATGCGCACCTACTCAGACCCAAGACAATAGTGCTGCTGATGGGTGTCATATGCTGTAAGTGTGTGTCTACTGTAAGCCAAACCCTTTGACAGCTGCTTTTAGCTCAAAACAAACGCCCACAATCCTTTAGCTGAATACAGGGTGTGTGTGGTATGAATAGAAAGCTTGCCTGTGGAGAAAAGATCACGTATATTATCCATAATCACTGTTGTGACAGGGAGACACAGAGTCTACAGATACCTTCTCTGCAGGTCTGAATCTACTGAAGCATTGTGACACCTATGCTGCTTCCTGTAAAGATCGACTTGAGTGTTTTTATTTTATTATATAGTTTTGTCAAGATGTGAAGAGTGGGCTGACATTTAATCTTCATACAAAAATGCGTAAGCAGCCACAGAATGAAGGTGGGCTGCATTGTTCAAGTGTCACACTCAATTTACACTACAGTCATAGTGGTCCTTTAAGTTTATGTATGCTTCTACGTGTGTGTGTGTGTGTGTGTGTGTGTGTGTGTGTGTGTGTGTGTGTGTGTGTGTGTGTGTGTGTGTGTGTGTGTGTGTGTGTGTGTGTGTGTGTGTGTGTGTGTGTGTGTGTGTGTGTGTGTGTGTGTGTGTGTGTGTGTGTGTGTGTGTGTGTGTGTGTGTGTGTGTGTGTATTTTAGTAATGTATGTCTATCTTTGTGAGGTCTAAATTTAGTTTAATACCTGGGCCATTGTTGGGAGCTGGTAGTGCAACATGACAGTTAAAAGTTCTTATCCTCTCCTCTCCACAAACCGAAGTCTGCACACGGAAATGCAATCAAAGTAAAATAAATGATAGATTCAAAAGGCAAAATTGTGACAATAAAATGAAGCATTCACTGAGAACTCAGGCCAAAACAAATGCTGACTAACCCTAGGTAATTTAACCAAAAAACATTTCCCATACCCAAGCTCCTTAAAAGGGTTGTGTAAGAGTTAAGACTTGTTTTTAAAACGATGGTTAGATATATTAAAGTCAATATTATATTCAGGGGCGAGGGAATGGGTTATGTCAATAAGGGTCCTCACAAGAGTCATTTGTGCGAATCTGTGTAAATATGTGTTCCATTATTTATCATGTATTGACACTGGATTAGAAACAAAATCAAACTGCCCCATTTCAAATAATGATTTTTTTTATATATTTTTTCAAATCGATTAATAGAGCATGACATATCCTTCCCAAGACCTGATTATCTGTCAACTTAACATTTCATGACCAAGCATTGTACCTAATAGCTGCTTGGTGAAATGGGCACAACACCAGACATATTCGAAACGCAGAACAATTCTGAGATGTGGAAAGCGATTCAGAAGTTTGAGACCAGGCTAATGCAGCCCTCAGTAATCCCACAATGCACTGCTCATTGTAAATTGCCTCAATCAAATTACAAAAATTGCAGGTATAACTCTTGAGGTGATCATTTATCAGAGAGAGAGATAACAGAACCTGATAATAACCATGTATCTATGCCCGATACTTTTCATAACTGTCTACTCATAAACCTAAACACACCATTCCATTATAATGAAACTGAGGTGGTTCTCATTACCAGAAGAGTGTTTATATTGTTATTTGCAAAAGTGATAAAAAATCCCTGCAACACAGTGTCAAGATGAAAGATTGCTAAAACAGTCTGATAAACAGGCTGCTCTGCAATCGTGACTTTTGTTTAGAGGATCTTGTTAAATTCTAATTAGACTGTGCGACGATTGAAATAAGAATAAAAAAAATCCAATTTTCTATTTAGGATCATAACAAAGAAAAAAAATGACTGTGGCTGTAAACAGCTTCAACACATGTATTATATTGCTTTCTATCTGTTGTTTTGGAAAAGTAGCTTTCTTACCTTATCAGAACATTAAAGACCTACTTCACCATTTGGAATATGAAGGTGTATTGAACTCGGAGATCCTATGTAGTATAAATGTGCAAAGAAAATTGAAATCGGATCATCCTAGCCTGAGAAAAGGCAGAAAGAGTGTTTTATGGTCTCACTGTCTAACCGTGCATTTTCCTTCTTGTGACATCACAGTAAGGGTCAGGATTAACAGGACAGCTAGGCCAAGGGAAGACTGAGGGAAGTCTGAGGAAAGAAAAACCTCATTTATTATATTATAATAGTGATTTTATAATGATAGAATGCTGGTTCCATATGGGTGAAGTATTCCTTTAAGAAGAAACGTGTATCACTAACAGTGTAATTCTGCCTGTGTGTCTTCCCCAGGCTGGAGTCTCCCACTCGCTCCCTGCTGATGGAGGCTCCTAAAGGGATCCAGATCCTGGCCGAGGCCGGGGACATCCACGCCATCTGCAGGAACGAGCTGCGGCTGGAGTCCAAAGACGGAGAGGTGTGTCAAACAACATTGCAAATGATTACGTATTTTGTCTTGTTTGAAGGACAAGGATAGCATCAAATCAAGAGATGCTACTTCTGGTTAATCACCACGTGGGCCTTGTTTTTTCATAGTTTTCGGGGAGATAATAACCTTGGTACCTTTTTACAAGTTCATTTGAATTATTTGAAGGATAGCCCCTTGAAATGCAGCATCTCATTGTTTCGAGTTAAGAAAAAAAATACATAACATAACGCAACACACATCACCCCCACCCTGATGCAGCTCCACTGGTTACCAGTTAAGTCCCGGATCAAGTTTAAAATCCTCCTACTCACCTACAAGTCCCTGCATGCTCTGGCCCCCCGTTACCTCTCTGACCTCCTCCATCCTTACACCCCCCTGCGGTCCCTCAGGTCCTCTGCTAAGGACCAGCTGGCAACTCCCCGCACCAGACTCAAGACCTTTGGGGACAGGGCCTTTTGTGCGTCTGCCCCCACTCTGTGGAATCTGCTCCCCCTCCATATCCGCTGTGCCACTTCAGTGGAGTCCTTCAAGAAGCTCCTGAAGGCACACCTCTTCTCAGAGGCCTATGACCTCTAACCCGCCCCCACCCCCCTGTGTACACAATCACTGTACTTCCCCCCTTTTTTTTTGTGAAGCGACCTTGGGTACCTTGAAAGGCGCTATATAAATTCAAATTATTACTATTATAACACAGGCATTACAAATTCACACTTAGACATCATCCGTTTAGATCATCCGGTTAAACCTTCTGGCTGCTGGCCTACTCATCGTCTGACTGATTGTATTTCTTGTCACGTTGGACTTCATTGTAGTGGTGTCAACATGTTCCCAGCTCTCTGTTATTACTCTGATGAATACTGCTATCATAACTGGATATAAATAACATCCATTGCTATAAAAATGTGACCCAAATTGCAATAAAGCAGAAATAGCCTCGAAAGAGCCGCTTTAAAACTGCCAAAAATGTAATCACTGCCATTTAATCAGCCAGAAAAAAAAATATATATCTTGAAAATATTTTTGGGGGAAAAAATAAGTTCTCATCAATCATTCCGTAAAAACAGGTGGGAGTTTTTTCATATTGTGCTGTTTAAAACGTAGGTCTCACTCCAAAATAAGGCACTCATCCATTACATTTCTTTTACACTTAGTCTGTCACTAAAGCTTGTCACTGATGGGCTTTTTCTTCAGGGGAGACATATTAACATGTCAGAGTAGTAAAAGCAGAGATGTAAAGTAATAAAAATGAGCAATGTCTAAATTCCATTTAGCTCCTTCAGTTTAAGGGTGCTGGTATTGTGCCTGCTGGCTCACTATCACACCGTCATGACTCACTCTCTTGGCCATTTGAAAAGAACACAGCCATCCTTATTGTTTAAAGGTAACGCCTGTACTTTTCCTATACGGAGACCAGTCTCAATGGGTCCTCGGAAAATAAAATCTGTCTGGCCTTTTTTGTTTACAGAACAGTTATAAAATCATATTTGTAAATATTGGCTAATTGGCATCACCAGTTTTTAAAATGTAAAACATAGCTTATATTATTTAAAAGCATCCATTATCAGAAAGTGGTGAAGCACAATGAGGTGAAACACTGTTGTCTAGAAAATAAGCTAATTTTGTTGGTTTAGAATGCACTCCTGTTACTTCAAACATGCTTTTCACACACACAAGAAAAAACTCCTGTTGTGTTTACTGGCAAGTTGAGAAGTTAACTTTTCTTGTCGTCCCGGCCATACTGGCTTTTGAGGCTTCATCTCAACTCAATATTTCTCCTGTCCAACATTATTATTAGCAGAACAAGAAACCAAGCAATAATTAGCTTCCTCAGCCAACATGGACCAGCATTCTGCTCACTGGCGTGTGGCAATTGTTCATGGCCGTCCACCAGAATCTGTTAGAGATTCAGGGAAATTGATATGAGAAAATCTGTTTGTCTTAATACAAAGCATATAGGCTCTGTAAACTGGTATGTAAACAAAGGGTATGTAAAAAAAATTGGTTATTGTTTACAACAAACAACATTCCAGTTTACAGAGCCTAGCCTGTGTATAAACAGCAGATTTTTGTTCAGCTCACAGTGAGGAGATATTCACCGATTTTGGATAAAAAAAGAGATTCTGTCAACAAGCATTCTCAAGAATCACTCCACCTTTAGTCCACCTTTAAGTAGGCCATATACTTTTATTTCATTTTTACTTTTAAACGCCTTTGCTTCCTGTCCCTTCCCTTCCCTTCCTCCTCCTCCGTCATGTGTCCTATTTATCTCTTTAACTTTCCTTATAAAAAAGAAAAAAAAATCTCTTATTTACCATCTTTACCATCCTCATTCTGCTTCTCTCCTCCTTTCATCTTTTCCTCCCGGCTCCTAAGTTCCTCCACCCCATCCGCTGATTCGTTACACACATCAGTCGTCGCATTCACCACGCTCCGCTGCGCTGATAAAAGGATTCCCCACCTAAGGTTGCCGCAGTCATGTCATGTCAGATCTGTTCAAATCAGCGCGGGGGGGATTAGGGCCAAGAAAGCGTTTAAAAAGTTTCCCACAAAAAAGTGTTTCATACATTAAGACGCAGGCTGCTGATACGAGACAGACGTGGCTGTGTTCAGGAAGGTGCCCTTGGATTCAGGTTGGTCCCATTAAAAGTAAACCGCAGTTAACGGTCCCAAGGCACGCCCAACTCCACATCTTCTTGCGGTTTTCATGACTGTGTGCTCCCAAATGAGGCAGTTGAAACTCCTGATGGTCAATTTATATAATTAGAATCACGTTCTCACACTCCATTAGTGTTGCAAATGTCCATTTGTCAAACCTTTGTTTCAGACACACACACACTCTCTCTGTCTCTCTCTCTCTCTCTTTCTTTCTCTCGCCACAGGCGCCCCTTGGCACTGACACTGCAATTACAGAGTGGTTTTGGTCATTAGACACCCACAGACCACACACACACAGGTTCAGAAATAGACATGCACTCATACACACGTAGGTTCAGAAATATACACGCACACATACACACACACACAAACACACACACACACACACACACACACACACACACACACACACACACACACACTGTGGATTCCTGAAGCCACTCATATCATAAGGCATACCCAGCATGGACTATTACACATGGAAGTTCTCTTGAAGAATACATTCACCCAGTCAAATAATCTGGCTTGCTCTGCCAACTAGTGGTGGTAACATTTTTGTCCACACTGTGTGCATCAGTGATCTGCTATCGCTCAATAGTATCATGCAACTATGCTAGCTGTGGTTAGGGGTGATCTAATGAACCTGTCAATACACCTAGCTCGATGTTACTCTTGCTAAGCAGTCATTGTGCAGACATTGTGTTAACTTGTACTGACATTTTCTCCCCAAAGTTCTTTGCGGAGAGGCTTGCATCACCAATGTGAGCAAGCGAAAACTGTTTGTGCCAGTATGTTAGTTTAACACTGATAATTATATTCCTTTGGAGATTAAAACCATGAGCAACTTTGGTGTTTTGGGTGCATAAAAACCTTGTTCTTTTGCGAAATCAAACAAAAATGGAGATTTTGAATTTTTTGGTTCATCACAGCACGCTTTCAGCTGTCGACTAATTGGTTGCACCCTGGCAGGTCAAAAGAAAAGGAAAGAATGTAAAACATGAAACTAAAATTCAATTAGCACACAAAGGCTCAAATAGCACTGCTGTTAGATTCAGCATATTTTACACCAAACAACTGTGCCTCTGATCATGTGTCCTGGGGTTCATTCGCTTTCAAAGTGTGTATTGTTTTATTGGGCATAAAAAAAATTTAACTTGAATATTACAAAGTTTGAAGTCTGAAATACAAATACAAAAATCCTAGTGATATTTGCTTTTATTCGCAAATCGCTGCACAAAAAACTTAACTTCAACGAGCTTGGTCACACTAAACCATTAAAATATATTTCTTTGTGGCAGAAGCAGCAACTAAAACACAAATAAATTGAAAAACAACTTTTTTTTTTGTTACTCTTACCAACCAATACATACTTCTGTTCTGCCCTCTGCTTGAACAGGCACACTCTCATCTTTAAACACACAGAGATCATCCAGCCACACACACCACATTTCACACCGTCTGCCCCTGGTGGTGATACTGGTGACGGATTGGTTCAACAGCAGCTTGTCTGCAGGAAGTCAGCTGAGACTTTGCTTTAAAAGTGTTCCAGGTCATTTGGTTGCGATGCCTCCCCGAGGTGCCTGATAATGGCCTCTTTACCTTTTTTATGGCTGAAGAGCTCCTCCTCTCCACACCAGTGCAGTATTGAGCCCCAGGAGGCGCACAGGGAGGAGAGGGCAAGAGAGATGGGATTCAAACAGCAGTGGTTTGTGTCGGTGCAAAAAGACAGTTTTGCTCCGATCGATGTAAGGGGTCACAGGGAGTAAAAATCATCCAATGAAGTTTTTTTTTTAGGTTTTTGTGCACGTGTGTGTTTTTGTAGGGCTGGCAGAAGGAATTTGCTGGAGTTTTGTTTTCTGTTATTCCTCAGGGCACAATAGGAATGACCTGGGAGTCAGCGGAAAGTAAACTTTTCAGTTATGTTGTGTTATGTTTTCAGCTGGACAGGGTCTTTGGAATAACCCCGTCTTTAATGTGTATTGCATATATCTGCAAACGCTAAATAGTGAGGGCAGAATACAGGTACATGTTTTCAAAATGTGTTAAAATAAGTATTAAAAGCATTTGAAACAAATAATAATCCTCTAACTGTATGAATCATTTCTCACTCCAAGTTGATTCAGAAACAGATTTTGTTGCATAATTCCAACTACAAATTAAGTGTAGTAAAAAGGGAACTTTAAATTATCTAAGTATAAACTACCTGTCCAATAGGTAACATGACTGGAAGAAACAACATTACTTTATTGTATACACAAAATCTTCAACGGTAAAGGTAAACAGCGTAAATGCAAACCAGAGACCAAAAGTGATTCGGCAGTATTTTTTTTTTTTTTTATACGACAAAATGCTGGCTGTAACAATGTCAACTAAGCAGCAACTGCTAATACAACTATGCCAGGAAGCTTCCACTGGCAACAAAACAATTAGATCGAGCCAATTAATAGAGGAAGAATTATAAGTTTATATGTAAGTCACTGATGACATGTCTTAGTAATTTGTGTGTTGGTCTGACCTCACACAGCTGGTCTGTTAACATAAGCCTCTTTGTGAAAACAGTAATTGTACAATATATTCTGGCCTTTCCATGCTTTGAGAGACTTACTTTCACCCCTCACCTATGGGAGAAAATGTACTGTATACATTGTCTCAGGGACTGGAAGGCAAAAGCCCTTTTACAACAGGATCTGATGCCAGAAAAAGTAGATAGATGGTGTTAGCTGAGGTAAGGCCAAAGATACTATTTGTGAGTGTTCAATACCGCGAGGTAGAGAAAGTCTTGTGGAAGAAATATAAAAAGCCGAGCTAAGGAGAGCAGGTGAAGAGCTTTGCCGCGGGAGCAATTAAGAGTGAAAAGATGAGAAGAGACATATGATTCACCTGGGTTATCTGAGGTAAAGATGGCGGAGGGAAAAAGATGAGTGTGTTTGCCTGTAAAGAACACAAAAACCAGTGACTTGTCTGAACAGTGAGGATCATGAGTGTCTTTACGTCAAACATATTGTTTGTATGAGGTGCTGTGATGTGAACAGTTAAGGACATGGCAGGAGTTACATGGGTGATTTCAGGGCGATTGAAGAGGATTTTTGCCATAGCTGGTTCTCTGCCAGACGATACACCTCCTCCTGACCATCAGTGGAACAGTCCTGTCCAGCTGGCTTCAGTCCAAATGCCTTAATTTACAATCAACAAACAGGACACTCCACTCAGCTTGGACTTGTCCTTTAAACAGAAAGTTTCCAACCTTTCCAGTTACAATGATTCTACATAGAAATCCAAACTTTCTACTTATAGTTTTTTAGACTTTTGGCACCCCTTGTAAATTGAAGTTGATTTTTGTTCTTTTGTCAAAATCTACCATGATTGCAGCAAGATAACTTTTAGAAGAACTTCATATTTTTGACTGTGTTCATACAGAGCTCACTTTCAACGTGAATGGTTGTAACTACGATTGACATTAAAATATAAATTCAAAACCGATATTACTTGAGTAAAATCATGTGGATTATTTTGCTCATATCAGTAGAGCCATCCTTAAGGGGAATTTAAGAATACATACAAACACATTTTCAATAGTCTTTTTTTTATTGTATATTTTTTAGAGATTATGAATAGACCAATAGAGCAACTACTGGACTTGTTCAGGGTTAGGAAAGTATGCAACTGAAGATCAGCACCAGGTCCTGAGAGGCTGCTTGCAATACATGGGGCGGCTGTGGCTTAGCAGGAAGAGCAGTCGTCAACTGATTGCAGGGTTGTTGATTGATTTGATTCGTGCCTCCTGCCGCATGCCAAAGTGTCCCAGGGTAAGACGGGTAAACATTTTCAATTCAAGCCGCCTAAAACAAATTTGCTTCTGTTGCCTTCCCCTGCTTTCTTTCAAACTCTTCTTCAGCATCTATGTATTTCTCCCTCTTCTTTTTGTTTGTCCAATCTACACTCTGCTTAAAGTGTTTCCCTGTTTCTCTGAATCTCACCATGTTTCTCTCCCTCTCTCTCTCTCTTTCCCCCCACACACAGATATCTTTGGACGCCCGGAGGATCCGCATGTTGCGTCTGCCTGAAGGGAAGGCCTCCACCAGCTCCTCAGCCTCTGGGAACAGGCAGACTGTCTACGAGGTTTGCGTTTGTCCCAACGGGAGGCTGTTCCTGTCCCAGGCCGGCACCGGATCCACCTGCCAGATCAGCGCCTCTATCTGCCTCTAGGACTGAATGATAAACCTACAAACATACAGAAACACACACACAGACAACCTGGGCAGAAACAGACATGTAAAACACAAATCGCCTGCCTCTAACGACTTGATTCACAGCAACACTACATACAAAAGACTGCCAGAACTGACAGAAATATAAACAATCATAGATACTCTATCGAAACAGACACACTGGTTGTATACACTTAACAACCACAACACACTCGGATACAGACACAGGCTGATATTTGGGCTCAACCGATATGTTTCAACTGGCCAATACTGGAAAAATGTTTGATTGAAGCTGCTGACAGCTGATATTTTGTGCCACTATTTCAATGCTAAAACAAAAAAATATTTTCTCTCCCTTAATTTTATACATTTCAGTGGTAAAAGCCATTGAAAACAGCATTTGAGCGTCACAGGACACTAAAATGATCCATTGAGTGTCGCGTACAAATCTCTCTAAGCTCTTTACACATTCAGTATACATCAGAAGTTATTTGTGTTTTCAACGGAATTAAGTGTGTTGCAATGCAGGTTTGAAACAACTTTTTAATACAACTGAGGTCAGTAAGGAATCTCCGTCCCATTGGAAGTCTAGGATGCACTGACTGGCTGATGCACTTATATTTATTTAAAGGACAGTATTGGTAATATATCGGTCTGACCCTAGCAATCACACATGGCGCTGCTATTCATTGATAGCATACACACACACACATACAGGTGAAGACACAAGACATGCATTCGCACAGGATTACATATTTGAACATGGTGTGCACACACGCGCTCACACTCTTTGCTCGAAGGAGCCCTCCGGCAGAAACTGACAGACTGATATGTTCCCTTTTTTCCCTCAACAGGATTTCAGTAAGAGAATCACTAGGGTGATCACCCACGGCAACCACTCCCCCGTCCCCTCCGATCTTCTTCTCCTTTTCCCATATTTTCTCTGTTTTCCTCCTCCAATGTTGAGATAATTTAATGATTTCTACCTTTTCTGTTGTTCATGAGGTATTGTAAAGCCCCATAGGCACGCTGCAAGCACCTAATTAGGATTATTCCTAAAATTAATTGGGTCAGGGTATGAGATGGTAGAACGAACATGAGGACTCTTCCCATGGATGTATTATAATCTGGATAATGACTCCATATTGCACCTATTACCTTAAATGGAATTTTCTCGGACAGCACACAAGCTAATTAAGTTTTTAGCTTGAGGACCATCTTGGCCCCTATAGACTTTACATTGGGATGATGTCACTCTATACGTTACAAATATAACACCTTTATTGATTGAAATGTATAATACACCCAACTACTGGTGTTCTTTGCAGTACTGCAAGTGCCCACTGTGGCAAACTGCCAGCAAGGCAGACTGGTAGCACATTATCCAGCTACTTTAATACATCCCTGGGACCTGGATATTTTCAGAGATAGCAATTCAAAAATGAAAAAAGCCATTACATTCAGAACACATACCACATCCAGATCTGAATGTGCAGTATATCTGTATATGCATTGCGTGCGGTTTGTGTGCCTATGAATAATTTTTATTTTGTGAAAAAACATTTAATTCTTAAGTGTGAGAGTGGAAACATATACAACTTAACTTTGTTTTGTGCCTAAGTTATTTGTTTTGGCTCTTAACCGACATTGCAGTGAAGTTTTATTTCAGTTCATAAGTCCACAAAATATTCAGCCCATTCAACCCTTCCAAAGTGTATCATTAAGCGCCATGACTCGTCCCCACGTTCAAGTCCTATCACACATCAAATTAGCCTTCCATTAGAAGCAGCCGTTCATCCATCAGAATCATTTGTTAAGAAATTGTAAACAGCAATTATCTCTCTGTCTCCCTCTGATATGACGTGAACGTGGCACAAGTGCAGTGACACAAACATCAACCATTGATTTGATTTTGGATTTTTTTTTAATTAGATGTTTTGCTTATTTGATGTGAGCTTTTGATTTTAAACTGAATGGAAAACTGTCCTTGTTCTGTTTTGCACAAATCCCGTCCATGTCTCTTTGTGTTTTAAAAAAAAGAACGCACTGACAATGAAGAAAACAACTCAAAATCCTGTAGAACGGTGTAATCGAACAAAACCCAACATATGTCATGCATTTAAATGTCCTATGTAGGCTGCTCGAATTTCGGCTGGTGGTCACCCTACTTGTTTCTTGCACTGGGACATTTTTAAAAAGAGGACTTTAAAAACTATTGCGAGCCACTCTGTTGGAAGAGGGGGACTGTGCCTGTGCCTTATGTCGATGCACTTGTGGCAAGAAGAAGCACATCACACACAGACTTTCTTTGGCATCAACGAGTAAAACATGATCTCTGATTTCAGTTCTGATTCATACCGTCCATAAATCTCTCTCTCTCTCTCTCTCTCTCCCCTCTGTGTGAATGCAAAGACCTTCAGCCACATCTGCCTGTATCTCCCCCTACTGTCAACACCTGACTCTGCAAAAGGATGAGGCCTTTTTTTTCTTTTTATACCACTTTAGCTTGCTGGGTTTGGGATGATGCTCATGTTTTACTTTGCTTTGCGTGATTGAATATCCCGTGTGAAAAACGTATTATGTGTTTCCGTTAACAGACGGGTAGCGGCGCTGATGGGTCTGATTTCCACTGCTTACCACAAACTGCTAGGCCAAAAATATGTTGTTTCCCTAACATGTTACCGCAGAAGAGATTTGTGTCTATTGACATGTGGTTTCATCTGAACAGGCTAAATATCTGGTGGCTTAAGATCTAAAAAAATTACCTGCAAACTGCAAATTTTACTCAATATCAAAGCACTCTATCACTGCTTCCTTTCTCTATTCGAACCCCATTATTAACTTTACAGCCACACTGCCATTGCTATTCTGGCGATACGGTTGAATTATTAAATCTTAGAGCACCTCAATTTTAGCTTTTTTTTAAGAAGCATTCACTTGGCATGTCAAGATCTGAAAGATCCAATGTGTTACCAATGTGTTAACACGCACATGAAACGACCCTTTTTGGCCCTAAAGCTTGTGATAACTCCTGAACACACTGACGGTACATAGCAAAGCATTTATTCACATCTTGTTTAGTGTCCACATCCTTTTCAGGAGTCAGGTGCAACTCCTCTCTGTCTGTCAGCTTCTCTGTCGCTGTATATTAAAGGACTTTCAGAAATATTTCACTACAAAATTGAACCTCTCTGATGTATTTTTTTTCAGATACATGTACACAAGAGATACAAATACACATTTTTTATTCGGTTGTATATGTAAATAATGTATACATAACTTTGTCGGTGCGCATCAGACAAAAAAGAGAAACACTGCTCTTTTGCAAGGATTACCTTTTTTTATAATGTAAACCACTACGTGTTTTTATAGTCAAAGGGCAAAAAAATAAAATAAAAAATGTTTAAAGATTTTCATTGGGATAGCATGTACAGCAATGTATACAAGATGTTGCCTGTGGAGAACAAGCTGGTTTTGTTTTTTTATGCCATCTCTTTCCTGTACCTGTCTCTCTCTCTCCTGCTGAGCTCAATGATTCACAACCAACACAAACTTGCTTTCTTTCTTCCTTTGTCGTCGTTTGTTCTCTTGGCTCTAAGGTCTTTGCATTCTCCGTGGCATTCACACTGTGTTGAGTGTAAAAAAACTGTGTGCTACTATCATATGAGTGAGCGTGTGTTCTTTTTTTTCCTCCTGCTCCATAGAATGCGTTGAATGATTCTCAGAGAAGCAAAACACAGAAAACCAATAGGAGATAAAAAAAAAAAAAATCTCTTACTGAAAAACACAATTATCAATCATCAGGCCAATTATCAGATCATAGACAATATTTTCAATTTAGACCCAATAGGTTTTGAGAAAGTAAGTTATTCATTTGACATGGGAATAAAGACTTTGACACACCCGCAGATCAACACCATTATGCAAAATAAAAATGCATTTCTTTCTTTTGAGACAGAGTGGATTGTGTTGCTGATCGATTGATTATATTCTCGACCAGGTCACTTCCTATAACGCAGCCCTGTGTGTTCACACTGAGTCCTCTGTTCTTTCCCTTCTCATGGCTCCACAGTGGAGGGGTTAACATCCATCCTGAATATTCACATCTTTTCTTCATTCTTCAGTCGTTCTACTGCCGTTCATGGAGTAGGTTTTCAAAGATGCCAAAATAAAAGACGTTGTTCAAATTGATTGCAGTGGTCATTGGATTCAGGAAAAACCCTCTCACTGCTGCAGACCCTTCTCTTGAAATCTGTCTGGGTTTAGCTTTCCTCAAAAGAGATGTCAAATCTTGAAATCTCCTAGCAAAGTTTTTTTCAACTAAACCTAAATGAAATGTATTTAATATGGGCACTTTACTATTTAACACGATAATGCAACTTCCGCAATGCTTTGACAATGGGTTGACTCTGTAGTGTATTGGATTATTTAGCATTGTATTAGCACACCATTACCTTAGAAGTCTAGTCTATATACTATCTAGTCACCCCGGGCCAGGCATTAGTGGACTAAATAATTTTTGAACTGCAGTATAAAGGTATCTGCTCTGACTATCAGTGAGGAGTGAACAGTGGACAGGTGAGCTTCATATAAAGATTATTTTCACAAAACCGTATGTAGTTTTTGACAGGTTTTTATTTTCCTGTTGATTTACGACACATAGCCGTTGCTGCATTGTGTTGTAGATATTTCCTTTGCAAGTTTTAGCATCCACGGGTGAAGGAGTGTACGCAATGCAGTACAATAGAAAACTAACAGTTGTTTCATTTGGCTGATTCCAGTTTCTTTTAGGCTCTTAATTTAAAATATTAATACTTTTGACTGACCATGTGGAAAAGGCTTTACTTAAAATGACAATACATTTGCACACAAATTCAAAATCAAAATGATGGTGGGAAAAGATAACTTAAAGATGTACAGCAAACTACCGTTGCGCAAGATTTTTCTTCTTTATCAAAACAAATTAAAATCTTATCTTTCAAGGGAAAAATTCCCCCTGAAACATCGTTTAAATTGTCATAAGAAAAATATGACAGTGTTCACAGCAAACTGTGTGATGGTAATGTTCTTGACATTTCTGGGTCAGATGACATTTTCATTTCAGAGATTCCAACCTATGTCAGACAGGACTAGCCAAATGTGTATCAATCATCATATAGCCGCCTGTTATATGTCATGCTACTTCTATACCTCCTTTCATGATGTGACCTGATCATATCACTGGTGATCCATAGAGAGACTGGAACACTAAGGATAAGAACAGATTTAATCTGCCCTCAAGGTATCATAAGAAAAGCAGTACTCTGTAGTCTGTAGTTCGCTTTGCTTATCACTTCTTAATCATCTTCACAGTGCTATTGTTCTGATGGCCTATTATATGTGTGAAATTGCTTTCCAGGTTTTTTTTTTGTCACTTTGTGAGCGTAAAAGCAGTCGACGTGCGAAAAAATTATCACAATAATGAAGTAAAATAGACTCTTCAGTTAGGAGGAAAAACACACACAGCCTGGAGCTTTTCGGTCAGGTGTTAATGAAGCTTTTTATGACAGGGAAAAATAGCCCCAACTGTCTGTCTGTGTTCTTTGAGAATGAATAATGCAGACGGTTAATTAATTCCGGGTCATTTAGTCCTTGTTTCACACTGTTAGTCAAAAACGCTAACGTCACCCAAATGCCAAGAGCAGCAACAGCTTTTTCCAGGAATTGGTCTAAAAGTCCGATATTCAATCCCTTCACACAGACAAAAGAGTCTGTTTAAGCTGCTACACAGACGGAGCAGCACTGGCCACATTCGCTCAGCATAAAGTTAAATGTCCTCCGGCATATTTTATTCTAATTTGATCGTTTTTTCGCCCGACCTTGGCACTGAGCCCTTGCATAGTTCAGCCTGGGTCTTGCCTCCTCTGTTGTTTGCCCGTGTTATCAGTCGAGTGAACCCCCCAGATTAAGCCGTGGAGCGCTCCCTCGCTTTCTTGGGCTTATGACGCGTTTTCTCCGGCCCGGGCTGCAGAGAGAAAGAGTGTTTGATGTGTGTTTCTGAGCCGCTGGAGGCCTGGAAAATGGGCCTAATTAGCCAAGCTTCAATAAACGACGGTGGCTAACCTCGAGCTACCGATACTCTGCAAATGATATATTCATGTTAGCGTGTCATAAAAGCTTTTGTCCTGCATGCATCAATTTTTTAGATATTTTTATCTGCGTCAGAGGGGGCACTGGCAACAAGTCAAATTTGAATGGGTATAAACCCTGTCCCTTATTTCATTATCGTAACATCACACGTTTGCGGAATTAGCAGCCTCCCCATCAGTCACACATTATCTGGGTTTTTCACTCGTTTTTCCTTCTTACCAGACAGGTCTCTCTTTGCCATTTTCACTCTGATGTTTTTCTAATGATAGTTCGAGGTTGAGTCTCTTTCACCTTAATGCAAATTAAGATTTCATGTGACTTTGAGCTATTTCATTTGGCAGCAGGCCTCTTAAAGCTCCCATATTATACACTTTTCGGTTCTATTATACACCATATTATATGGTCTTAGTGGTCCCTAATACGTTTTTCTTTAATTGTTTGCTGAAAAAAACTTTCAGATAATTTATTGTACTATGCTGATGTTCAGCTAATCTCACAATGGCCTATTTTTTAAAAAAGAGTTGCAGGTCCCCTCGTAAATATACAATCTTTGAGCTGCCCCCGCCCCCTGTCCGGAAGCGAAGCCAGATACGCCTCGCCCTCTGTCTGTCAGGGCCGTGGACCAATAAGAAATAGGGGTGTGGGCTGCACAGTGGAAGCTTCTGGCTTTACGGTTTGTGAGGTCAGAAAAGGGGATAATTCTGACTGGAGTGTTTTTGGGGGGGAGGGGTGGGGGTTTCAGAAAAGGGGAGAGTGAGAAAAGGAGAGATTGTTATTTTTTTTGATATTTTGGCAGTCTCTAGGCACACCGTGGACGCATGGATATGTTGGAACACATTTAAAAAGTGCATTTAGCATAATATGTGACCTTTAAGAAAAGAGCTTCTCCGTCTGCTTCTTCACACAAAGAGCCACTCTCTCTTGTCTTTGATTTTTCTTTGGGATTATTGGAATAAGAAGCCCATAGAGTGAGTTATTGACTGGGGTTTTTGTCTGTGTCATGCCTCAGTTAAAAGGAGAGGAAGGGTTTTTCGTTTTGTTTTGAATACTTACCAAAAGGGCTGCATGAACAGGAGTGGAGTTTGTGTCAGTCGGCTACTTTAACTGACTATGGGAAATGTTGAGCACATATTGGTATGAATGTGGCCTGTTGTTGGATTGGTGAGGCTGGTCTCTGTGCTGTTTGTTCCGACAAGGAAGTGTGAGAAAATGTTGTTTGAAGCTGGTTTGAATATTTAAGTTGTCTCTAAAACAACGAGGTAACATGTTTTTTTTTTGCTATGCCGAAAAGGAACATGCTTTCATTAAATTCTCCGGTTTTCTTATGTTGGATTTGTTTTGAGAACAGGTGTAAGGAGGGCAGCAGCTGTCCTGGCATTTGACTCTATTTCAAAAGTCTGACTTGGACGTTAAAATAAAGATAGTGATTTGAAATTCAGTTTTTCATCTGGCAGATAGAAATCTTCTTCCCTGTTTTTAATTATATTTGCAATCACTAGCTGATTTGTTTTACGTGCTAGTTGCTGGGGTTTCATTACAGGATGTGATATGCGACCACCCTGTATTTGTAATATTTTAGTTTGCAGTGTGTGCGTGTGTGTGTGTGTGTGTGCGTGTGTGTGTGTGTGTGTGTGTGTCTGTCGCTGATGTCATTGTTTTCACATGAACCCACAATGTGTAAATAGGTGCAAGATGTTAGTCCTCGAAAAAAAAATTATAACTTTGCTTGAGGTCTGTGAGACCGAGCATTTTATTTTATTTTTGTGAAAGATTAAAGGATATAGCTTTTTGTGCCATGTTGGACACAAAGGAGTTCCTCATACTTTTTATGCAAACAAATGGATAAAGAACTCATTGTGATAATGCTATGAATTAAGTCAGTAAATTCTCATATGTATTATACTTTCTGAAATAGAGTTTGTATAAATGAACTGAGTTGCAATCTAAACTGTTTCAATAAACTTATTTGAAAAAAAAGTTACTTTAACCCTATACAGTGACAAAGTGTTTACACGTTAGAGTCCTTTCTGTCTTTTACTGAAAAACCCTCAAACAAACAAAAAAATCTTAAATTTACTTTTTCCACAAGTAATTAGTTGGTACATAAATCAACAGCTGATACTGTTGGCCTGTATTTTAAAAATGCGATATTTGACTCATTTCAATTTTGAAAGCCAGAGATGTCAGTAAACAGATACACAATTACTGAGTGACTAGCACCAATCTGCAGAGCCATATGTGACTTTGTCACTTCATGATGAAAATAAACACTGGGGGCAAAGGACACACCAGGGTCCTGGATAGCAGTGAAATCAGCTTCTGCAAAACTGTTGGAAGGATGAATCATAGACAGAGGACCTTGCTTTTACAGAGGAATATTACTTCCTTCTTTGAATATGAAATGTTGTTTTAATGGTTTACTGAAGAGTGTATAAGGGGACATCTCAGGACTGCACATAACGTTTTGGCCCAATACACCAATGGTAAGGGCAATGTCTGTGAGTATATTGATGAAACCAATACTGCTGCTCTGCTAGCCAGGCTAGTGAAAGCAAAAGTTGCAAATTAAATCCCTCCTATAAACTTTTTTTATTGCCAACATTTCAATCATGTATTATTGTTGCCCTCACTGCAGCCAAGCATTATTCCTCCTCCTCTGCTGCTGCTTGTATTATATCACCACACATTTACGTAAAGGATATTAACGATTAATACTTGGTGAGCCAAATTAGCAAAAAAGAGACTGCACATCTCACACTCATTCCCCTAATGACAGCCTGGCCTCATGGAAGAGACCGCAACCAGCCAATATTCTCGCTTTCTTTAAAACCGTTGTGGTCAGTCATTACAGTTTGTGCTGACACAGAGCTTTGTATGATGGTGTTGTTTGCTCCCTCTGAGGGCTCCGAAGTGCCCACAGCCTCGGGCTCTTGGCTGATTCTGTTTTTAAAAAACCCGGCCCGAGTGCACTGGTTTGAATCATAGCATATCCTAGAGTGGTAACACAGTAGCTGTATTTTCAGGTCACAGGGGAACAATAGTCACATTCACGCACCACTTAAAAACAATTCAAAGCCTATTTAATGACAGCAAAGTGCATATTTGTCCTCCTGAATCCTTGTGAATTTCTGATCATAGCGCTAACATGCATTCTCTCAGAGGGATCAAAGTCCTTTTAATGCTGGAGCAGTTTGCTCTGGGGTACTTTACTTTGGCTTTACTTCATCGTCCTCGACCGCACTTTGTTGGAGTTGGGTTACTGAGGATACTCAGCAACTCTACAGTCTTACATATACTTTTAGCCTCCCTTAGCTCCTAGTTTGGTGGGGTATATACTCAAACTGTTGTTTTTTTTTATGGTGCAATTTTTTAAAGGGGACATATGATGCTAATTTTTGGGTTCAAATGTGTATTTTAGGTGTCTACTAGAAGTGCTTTTTATGGTTTATGGTTCATAAAACCCATTACTGTTTTCACACGGTCCATATCTTTATCACCTTTTTCCAGCCTGTTTCACCCTCTCTGAAACGCTCTGTTTTTACACCTGCCTCTGTTTTCAAAAGCCCATTCTGCTCTGATTGGCCATGTCCACATGATTGCTTTGGCAAGTTACCTCTGGAGCCAAATACCCAAACACGTGTGCACAAACACTAAAAAAGTTACTTTTTTCATATTATGTCCCCTTTCAGTTGGATGCAACACCTGAATATACTCAGGCCTTGGCTCTCTAAACTTTGTTTGCTGACGTGATGAGGAGATTTTTAATGGAAAGAGGCTCTTAACAGCAGGAGGTGTGCCGCTCAAGCTGTGGACTAATTATCTGTTCAGTGATTGAGAACTGGAGTGAGTTGTGCTGTTAAAACTTACAGCGCCACCTCCATTACCAGAGGGACAGCTGCAATGTCTGGCAGTTGTTGGACAAAAGTAAAAGTGGATCAGACTGCACAATCTGTTAAAACCATTTTAATGGTCATTTCATGCCCTTTAAACAGCCTGACTGTGGTATTTTGGAAGAGAAGATCAACTACGCAGGCTTAATTAGCATCAAGCTTTGTGTTTGGTTGTGTCAATGAACGGAAGCTGCTGTTTACATGGAGCTGAGAAGATAATGTTTACAAATATTTTTTCTTGATTTTCCCCAGTGTCATAAAACTTAAAATTTAAAAGCCAAAACCTTGAAGATTGATGCGTCACAAAATGACAAAATCATGTTGAAAAATGGTGGCAAAGGTTTGTATTTGTCTAACTGTCAACACATTCAATGAAAAGAGAAACATCTAATAATGTGTGTTTTAGTCTTCCCTCACTACTCTGCCATCCCTTTTATTTCTGGGGAGCACAGTCCCATGCCCATTGGTTCATATACTAAAGACGTAAATCTGTATAAAATCCATATAAACACAGACTGAATGAGAACTGTACACTTTCTAATTCCTATAGGCAGATATTTAGGAAGCTTTGCTGCTCAGTTGGGCTGTAAAGAGCCGGAAAAAAAGATACAAAGGGACAGAGAATGAGTGGGTGAGAACGTGCGCCGAGAGGCTGATGATATCCACTGAGGCTTCCTGACTCGTAGGGACGCAAACAGAGCGAGACAAAGGAGCCCTTTAATATCAACTGACATTAACATGCGCCTCATATCAACACGGTGCACTGATATGATTTAGAGGGCATACATTTACTCCTGGTATTAAAATATGTCTCTGGGAAACAAAATTAGATCAGATTTCTCATTCCCTCGGGAAATACTGCATGAAACGCACATCTCTTTGCCTCGTAAAGAATTTACCCAGAAAAAACTGACGGTAGACACATTGTACTTGTTGCCGCATGATGAAATATAATAATTCACTGGTTGATTTGTGGTTGAATCATATCTTTATTTAGGATATAGAGTGGGTTTATTGGGTTTTGGAGACCTTGTATCTAAATGAAGTAAATAAGCAAATACATGAGGATTCGGGCCACTGATCAAATCAGAACAGAATTGAAAACCATTTCTCAATTGATTATATACAGTAGAATTGAATAAGATGAGCTGCTTGGGGCAAATGTTGGTCACATATGTTTGGAAGAGAGGGATGGGAATATCAATTGATGGATGACTAAATCAATTCAACTATCTTGTTTTACTGGAGGCAGCAGTCCGTTAGATTAGCACATAACTGGACGCATGAAGCTAACCTATAGGTTAAGTATCTATCTATCTATCTATCTATCTATCTATCTATCTATCTATCTATCTATCTATCTATCTATCTATCTATCTATCTATCTATCTATCTATCTATCTATCTATCTATCTATCTATCTATCTATCTGTCTAGCTATCTAACTATCTATCAACCACTGTTTTCTGCATAAATTCGAGAAGTGAGATATAACATGTTAATTATCGGTTGGTTAATTGGTTGAATTAGTCAATTTACAAAACATTCTACATTAAGTTTATTTCAAAACATACAGTAATTGCTGCTGTAAATATGGAGTCTGCATAAGTGTTACTTCTTATAGCGACGGAGTTGGTACAGCCGTGGTTAAATAACTGAGTAACTAATACAACATGACTTTTCACGAAGCAGATTTGTCAAAATGTGAGGGAAGAAAATACAGGCTCAGAAAAACAGGGATAAGTAGGCCACAGCTTTTTGAATTTGAAGCAGCACACTTCCTGTTTATAACACTCACAGCATGATGAGCAGTAGTAGCACCAAAACTCACAGAGCGTAGTAATCCCAAATGGTAATTCCGAAGAATGAAAAATTCATAAGAGTGACAAAACTCCACGGGACATATCATTTTTCTTTAGTTCTGCACTGATATTGTGAAGGAAACAAAGTCACAGAATGTCTTTTTACAACATGGATCCCTTAAGGTTTCAAACTCTCACAGGTAAGCTCCTCACATCTCACACATTTTCTTGTGAAGATGTTGTGGCTGTTCTGCTCTTCACTTAAGATGTAGTCTTGGAGTCTTGGATCATGTTGGAGACGTGCTCGGAGAAGAAAAGGTTTAACAGGGAATGGCAAGGGTATAAACTAGGGCAACAAAACCAGACAATTCAGAGAAATATCCCAAGATGCCTTCTGCATTTAAAGCAACTCAGGTATTTTCACAGAGTGGTAATCAGGTGTTTGTTTGTTTGCAGGCCAACAAGTGAGATAAATGTGGGTAATAAGGAAATAAAGGGTAGAAGGAAGCAAGGGGAAAGGGATGGTAAGAATAAAAAAATAGAGTTAAAGGAAACAAGAGAGAGAAACAGAGAAACAATGAAAAAGGCTGGAGAAAAAATAGGAAATGTAGGATGTTTGGAAGAATACATATGCAATGCAGAGAGATACAATTGGAAGGCAATAAAGTCAAAAGAGAGGACGAAGAACGAAAGAATGGAGGAAATTGATAAAGGAAGGATAACACAAACATAGACTTAATATGAAAAGGCAAGTGACAGTTAGAAACTGCATTCATATTCTGGTGGTGCTTTGTGATGGCTGCCAAATAGAGATGCACTTCAATGCTATTTCATCAGATAATCAAACTGAGGAGACAACAGCAACTTATGGAGATAGATGTAGCTATCTGACACATGCAGTCAACATCCTTTATGACAACATACAATAAGTTGTTTGCTATAGTGCATTCCAAACCAAGTCGTATTGGTGTTTTCTGACTCACTACGTGGTGTTTTTTAGGGGAAATTGTGTTAACAATTTGAAGTGTTGACTGTTGGTACCAGACAAGTGCTTAGTCTTAGCTACTGTGTTGAAATGTGATGTTTTTCACTCCTATTCGTTATCTGGATCTCGCTGTTTGTACCGTGATTTTTTGAAGAATATCAGGCTACTTTCACACAGGGCAGTGATGATCATGACCAGTGCATTGTGTATAACACAGTTTCTGATCAAAGACCGACACATAGGAATTTCCTACATCGTTGACAGACAAAGAGAAAGAAAAAGTAAAAGGTTGTTGTAGGTCATATTCAGCACCAATGTACTACTTAAGCATTCCCAACGCTCAGAGCTGTATGAGCTCTGAGAGTCGTGGCAGGAACAACTGTGATGTGCCACCCACTCACTGTGCTTTAAGACCGCCAGCCAAATAAAGCATCTGGAAAATGAGACGTTCATCATTGATTTCCAACAAGGTCAAAACAAAGCTTTCAAACTATATGTGCATCCTCCGCTCACTGTGAATAGATCTTTTCACATTTATCCACTTGATGCAGACTTCATTATGCTGTCAGCGTGGGCTGAAGAGAATATAAAAATATAAAAAAAAAACGTTCGCAGCATAGAAACACTGCTTATGGAGCTCAGAGAACATCCAGTTTAATGGAGCAATGTCTATTCAAATTGAAAAAATCGTTTTTTTTTTCTGATCTGAATGGCAGTTGTTTTTCTTTGTTTTGAGAAGAGCTGACAGCTATTAACGAAATGTCCACATCTTGGCTCTGGCTCTTGTTTCAAAGTGCCATTTCTTTTATATTCAATACTAAGAGTCTAAAAGCTGTGTCTCCATGTTCAATCTCTTGTCGTCTTGTCAAACTGTAGAAGAGAAGGTATCAGCTTCCCTCATTTATAGAACTGACTTTCTACTTTGTTATTATATTCCAATTCAAAACACAGTGTCAAACTCACAGACTCAAGATAGCGCACAGTGTACATTTCATTGCAGGAATTAAAGTTATGAATTATTAAATTGACTCCTGCAGGATGATTCTGTTACCTCTGCTTCAGCAGCTGCAGAGTCATGTGGAGCTGGTAGGGTGTCTGACTATATTACTGACCATAGGAGCACTCACATTGTCTCTCTATACAATGATACATTATTAAGACATTAACCAGTATTAATCCTGCACAGTGTGTAACACACAAACAATAATCTCAATTATCTTAGTATGAAATGTCTATCTGAAACTGAACTGCATGTACTGGATACTTTGAATTCCATATAGATATTATAGTTGCACCATATACTGGGGCAAAACATTTAACAAAAATATGCTTACAAAGTTACTAGGCTTAACTCAGAACAATGAGCCATATTTTTGGTGATAATAACAAGTAGTAATATCTGCTGACCACCACATATCAAAAAAGAGGAATATATGGCTTATAACATGCTAGTTTTCTATCAAGGATATGGAGCAAATCATTAGAGGGGCAATGCGTTTATAGAGCCCAGAAACCTGTTGGCAATATGCAGCTGTGAAGACCTCATCAGTTCCAGACTAATAATTTTAGCAGAAGTACTGAGCCAAGCTGCCACATTAAGAGTCTACAGCAGCTCAGCTCTGGAGGTATGCATGGCACATCTGTGTTGGAATTCAACTGACCTCCCAAGAGCCAAGATCGTTGATTGTTCAAGTGATTAATAAGGCGTTCAGACTCCCCTCAAATTGCATCAAACCACAACCAATCTGGTATAAAATCAGTTAGAATCCATGCAGAGTCTGCGCTACTTAAGATAGTCTAGAACCAGTACTTCAATCAAAGCCGCAGTTAAGGTGTATCCCTGTGAATCCATTCCCCGATTTCGCCTGGCTAATTTAAGTTGCGCGTTGAGGCATAAAGCAGGCGGGACGGGCTATCTGGCTAAAACAGCAGTCCTCAAAAGTAGATTACACGGCCTCTTATCAAACACTTTGCTCTCATTAACATCCGTCCTTATCCTTTAACTCACTGCTTAAGAACAATCAGAAGAGGCGGGTTCAATTTGCAATCAGAAGCAAAAAGGACTTTCCCCGTTCTTGATAGAAGTGAGTGGAATAATAATATTATAAGTATGTGGCGTATGGTGAGCTCACATAATTCCCAGGAGTAAGGTCTAGTTCTCTTTGTTTCATATTTAATAGTTCCTCTGCTTTTGGTTCTTGTTTAAGTTTTTAATAAATTACCCTTTTTTTGCTTTTCACACCTGGACTGTCGAGTTCCAGACAGAGAGGGTGTGTGTGTGTGTGTGTGTGTGTGTGTGTGTGTGTGTGTGTGTGTGTGCACTCTCATTTCTCTGTGAGTCTTCATAGGTGTGTGTGTGTGAACGCCCCCAGTGTGTTGTCATCGCCTCAAACTGACAGCTGAACTATCCACCCGGCATTAATTGAGTTCACACACGCATTAAGTCGCTCTGGAAAATGGGGTGGGGAAAAACACACACACACACTCACACAAAGAAACAGAAAGAAAACACCCTTCACACCGTAATTTGTTTTTCATATGTCGCCTCCTGACACCCGCGAAGATTGAGGGGCAATATTAGCCAGAGATTATGTCCAAATTAGAAAAGTTGTTTTTGCCGGCGTTGAGCGCACGCACCGACTGACAGACCAAGACGAGCTGTTTGAGTGTTTATCAGCCAGGCGTCGTGAAGCAATGGAGGGGCTCTGATACAGACGGACATGTTTGTGTTGTGGGGGAAAAAATACTTCTGGAAAGAGAGTGGACAGCGACTGAGGAGAGAAGGAAAGAGCCACATGTCAAATGGAGGCATGTATGAATGAATGAGGGATGAAAGAGGAGCAAGGATTTGATTAGTTAGGAAGGTAAGCGGATGGAGAGAGGGATGGCGGAGGAATAGAGCGATTGGGGGATAGAATGGAGTGAGAAAGTGATGAGTGAGTGAGTGATAGATAGAGGGGAGTTGGGGGTGAAGTATGGGGTAAGAGTGAGAGAGAGAGGTAAATGAGTGACAGTTGTGGGAACGAGTGGTGGAATTAGTCTGTGAGATGAGTGGGTGAAGAAGGTAGACTGTGAGTGAGCATAGATTAAGTGTACTTTTTGCAAGCTGGAAAATATTAAAGCATACAAATCTCATAATTTGTGTAATAAACTAGCCATGCCTTAACTCACAGAGGTCAATGATCAAGTGTTGGATGCCAGTGTGTGTGTGTGTTAAGGATTACTTACTGACACTGTCAAGAATATAAAAGTGTACTAACATGGTTGAGGTCAGAGTGGTGCATCCTGGTCTATACCAGCATCACCTGAGTCTTTAAAACACACAATGCTGCAAACACACATGTAGCATGAGAGTCCAGAGAGCAGTTAGAAGATGTGTAATCAAGACAGAGTTCGGCTTGACAGCTCAATTAGCGGTCGTAATTAAAACACTCGCTCAAAGACAGATAGCATGGATCTCTGTTCTTCTCTCTCTTTCACACACACATACACACACACACACACACACACAAACTGGAAAAATTTAACGGTTACACAAAGGGGCTCCTACAGAATCGTATAAATAATGTAGAGACATTATTTTTGCCCACACACTGACACACACACACACACACACACACACACTGAGAAAATGAAGCTGTTCCGTGAGTTCAGTAATGGCAGAAACCAGGGGAAAGCTACTCATGCATGTAATTATTAATCAGCACCACCAACAAACCTGCCCACATCAGCTAATACACTGCTGCTGCCTAGATAATATTGTCCTGTCTCCAAATCTGACCCCATACCAGTTTAATGTACTGCCTCTGTATCAGTGTGGAGGAGAAGGAGGGAATGTGCTGGAGTCTCAATGGCCTTGCTGCTTGTTTATTGAGTGCAGGGTAACGATGATCAGTGGTATAAAGGTTTACCCCCACGCTCACCGTTGTGGTTGGAGTGGTGTGTTCAAGTGCTGATGGGAAGCTCCCGAAACGCTGGTGTCGATTTCAATTAAAAACAGAGAGGGAAGTAAAAATAAATGAATCAATAAAAATACACCAAGCTTTTTTTTCTTGTTAGTGAATAGTTCTCAGGGATGACTTTCAAACGTATTTGGTCCATTGATGTTCTCCTATTCAAACAGTTTGTCCTCCAGCTGCCCAGTTCTGTGAAGTTTGTTTTATGTCCTGTGTTATGTTGCTTCAGTATATCTGGGTTAGAGTCTCCAAATACATTGAATTTCTCCATTTGTATGTTACATTTTAGACCATGTAAAGCTGACCATGGAGTAACTTATTGTGATAATTGTTTTCATATTACTTGTTTATTATTTTTTTTCTATCTAGCTATACTGCCGGGTGCTGATACCTACCTGAGGCAGACAATTACTGAACGGTGAAAGTATGGTAAAGCTATGGCTCACAGGTAAAGCTGACAAAGCTACAATATGGTACGAGGTCACTGCAACCTCCAGTGTAAGTGTAAGGCTGTCCTAAATGTTACAATCCCTCAATGCATTCTTAATATATTCCGCTTGGAATACAAATTAAGTTAAAGTTGAGTTTTGAGTTAAGATTTAAAGACCTCCACAGAGTCGGATTGTCTGAAGTCAGCAGGGAAATTATGTCAGAGGAAAGAGGCCCGATAATAGAAAGCCCTGCTGCAGCCCTCTGACTTCTCTTTCCACTCAGGACTGAGCCCTGTACTACTGAGAGAGCACAGTGCACAGGATGGGGCAGAGGGTATAATGAGATCAGACAGTTATGAAGGGGCGAAGCGCATTTATAAGGTTATATGTCATGAGCCCCGGTTCTTATTCCGTGCTCAGCGTCCATTCACCACGGCAGTTTATGTTTAAATGTTTAAAGCCTCGCTCAGCCTCAGCCGCAGGGGGCTCAGAGGGATGAAATATAACCATTCAAAAGTTTCTTCTAACAAACTCCTGGTTTGTGATTCAAGAGTCCCAACAACCTTAGAGTCACTGGATGGCGGATCAATCATGTGACCCCTTAAAACTAGCCCTTACAACTACCACTCAACAAGACAGTATTTTTTTAACTTTCTGTTCACGGATCGTGTTTTGTTCACTGTTTAGAATTTAAGCAAAAAAAAGATTCTGCCCAAATTGTGAATGTGATGTTATTTGATATTATGTAAAGTTGGAAACTCTAAAAGAATGAAAAATGTCACTTAAAAAAAAATGCACAACCCTCACAAAGGCTGAAGTTAATCACAAAAACAACATACCAAATACAAAAACAACAACCTCAGGGTCCTCGGTCGTCCTTGATAAACACAGTGATGTGGTCATATTTTGTTTTTAATGGGGGAAGCCATGCATGCAAATCAAGGCTTCTTTTTAAATCTGTAATGAGGGCTAGTATTTAGCTTGATGTTAGAAGATGATGATATGAAGAAGATGAAGAACATTGAATAAATTGTTTGCTGCACAACATAATGCCATTGTTTGAAAATGGGATAAATCCGCATGAGCAGCCTCAATGAAAAATTCATGGTAATGCACCGGGGAGCAGCTGTAAAAGTCACCCAGGCTGAAATCGAGATCAGAACAGGACGAAAATGGAAAGTATACTTTGCCCCTAACTTATTCTTGCCAATTGTCTGGAAGTTATGCTTATGATCATTTTACATTCAAGTATCTATCAATTCCTATCCTTTATTGTGTCATCAAGCATATCAAATTTTTCACAACATAACCCTCCTTTCATTTATTTCCCTTGTAGGCTAGAAAACTGCCTTCTCATTGATTTTTTTATTTAGATTTTGTTTAAATTCAAAGCAGAACAGTAAGTAACGTAGCATTTTTTTGTTAATGCATTTTAGCCTTAGGCTGCCTTGAACCTCCACACTGAGCCTCTGTGTGTTTTCCTCATAGTCGGAGGTGGGTGGGTGGATAAGTCAACACAACCTGCGATGTGATTTCATTACAGCGTAATAATCCTTTACAGCTCGTCCCGTCCCACACTGCTGTCTCCCACTCGTAACCACGATAAATCTAATCAACGAGAGCGTTTCGCCGCAGAGGGAGAAGCAACACAAAAACAGCCAGTGGAGAAAAAAAGTGCAATTTTTATTTGTTTTGACACTTTTTTAAGTGTATCTTGGTGTTACTTTATTTCTTCTCTTGTCATATTTATGGTGTTTCCGTCCAATCCAGTGGAGTTTTTATTATCTTGATTTGTTGTTGCTTCTGTTTTATTTCTTACTTTGTTCTTTTCTATCATTGTGCGTTGCTGCGAAAGGCTTTTTGTTTTGGTAGATTTTGCAACTTTTGCTGTTAATCACTGGCATGTCTTTCCTGTGTTTAATCATTCAAAAAAAATGCAACCGTCTGTATTCCACTGTCGAGAGACACATTTTTTAAGTGTCAGGAAACACAAATGCAATTATAATTTGCGGCTTGGAAGGCTTTCAGTTGCTGACAATCCCAAGATTTCCCCTCAAAATTCAAGGATTCTTGAAGTCTTAGCCAATTTTCAATTACAAATGTTCCAATTTATATGAACTGATAAAAGTATTGAGCTTTCTTGTACTGAAAAATGCAGACGCAAACACCACAAATAGATTAAAATGTAATTATTCGTTATTGTTTGAGACTTAATTGATGAGGAAAGCAGTTGAACTGTCAGTTGAGGACCCTGTCCGCAACAAATCACATTAATACAATGCTAATTTGTTTTACGGAATGAGGGAAGTGCCATGTTTATTTACTGCACCAACTACCAGGGGGAAATGGTCAGGGTGGAAAGTGAATGTAACTATATTTTAACATTAGACTGCAAGTGGAATCGTGCATCACATGTTTGGTTTGGATTAAGCAAAACAGATTAGATTAGATGTGTTTAAGATTGGGAAAAAAAGATCAAAGATTTTGATAACATGGTTACATTCACAGTTGGCTTTGTTTTAAAGAAAAAGCATGATCTTTCTCTAATCTTAACCAGGTGCTGTGACTGCCTGACATAACCATGAAGAAGTGTAATCATGCTGCATTTGCTTCAAGCAGATAATGTATAAATAAATGAATAATAATAATAAATGTTACCAGTGACTTGCCAAATACGAAATTAAGTATTAAGTGTAGTTCCTTGGGAAGGGTTATCTGAAATATATGCACTATGAAGTTGAAGAATAACTAAGCACTGAGCACCCACTCATTCTTTCAGACAACATGGAAGTGCCACAGGAGAGGGTAGATCACTGATTCTCTTCGCAGATTTGGTTTCCGTGCCACAAAGATGTTATCTGATGAACACGGACACATATAGTATACAGTATATACTGTACACTCTCCCCCCGAGGGTAAGTGTGACCCCTTTCTCTTTCTTTTTCTGAAAAAAAACAATACAACTTTGAAAAAGTGAGGCTAAAATAACTAAGACCCTTTCCATAAACGGGATCCTGGCAAAGGACAATTGCTTACAGCAGAAGAAAGTGAGCAGAAAATGTGTGTGAAAGTGTTATTTAATAAGTGTAAAGCTTCATATTACAGCAATGCATACTGTGTTCAAATTATAGTTTTTTTCCTCCCGAACTTCTTCATCGGTTTCTTTTCACATCTGACATTTTTCGATATTTAAATTAAATACCAAGGAATTTCATTTTGAAGAGCAAAAGCTAAAAATAATGAGTTTTTGGGTTTGATATGAATGGGGCTCAGGGGCTGAATATCCTGAGCTGAGATAGAGAGAGAGAGAGGGGAAGTGAAATCTGGCTACTGAGTGTCACTGTAAGGAAAGCAGAGCCATAAATCACCCAAACGGACGGTATTGGAGAATCTGACAGTTGCTCCTGTAAAGAAGAGGAAGTCAGGCCTGCAGGAAGCTCCTGAGTGTGTGTGTGTGAGTGTGTGTGTGTGTGTGTGTGTGTGTGTGTGTGTGTGTGTGTGTGTGTGTGTGTGTGTGTGTGTGTGTGTGTGTGTGTGTGTGTGTGTGTGTCTGTGTGTGTCTGTGTGTGTGTGTGTGTGTGTGTGTGTTAATTGGCGCTTGGCTGTGTACACTATAGCTGTGGACACTAGCATGTGTACAATAACTGCCCATGCTTAAAATAAAGCATGTACAGCCATGTTGTTTGTATTACCGATTGGTTCCTTCCATGTACAAAGGCTGGAGAAATAAGAGCAGGAGGCCCGAGTGGAACGGATTAACAAACAAGAGTGTTTGAGAGATAAAAAGTAGGAGGAAGAAAGAAGGTAGAGGTGAAGAAAGGACAGAAGTGGTGGAACGTGTTCTATTAAGCCGCCGCTGACTCACATCGTGCTACCGGAGTAATAATCAGCTCTGGACGGTCTAATTGAGAAATCTCATTGTCTTAAAGAATTGAGGAACAGGGGGCGGCCAAGGACACGAGAGAGGAAGAGAGAGAGAAAGAGAGAGAGAGAGCAATTACCTATATCCTGTCACAGTGTTTTCATCAGTCATTAAGCTGCATTGATCTGTTCCTACTGTGTATTGTATGGGGAGTTTGAAACATTTCAAACAAACATATTGAGAGGAAGCAGCAGCCGAAAGCTCAGAGCAATGAAAAATCTGTTCCGTGAACATGTTTGAGACAAACATAGGTCTGTAACTTTAGATTGTGTTGAGTGATGTCCAGATATATGAAGCTACACCATGTTAGCCTGTTGCTTTGTTTGTCCGTTTTCACAGATGGTCTCGATTGCTGTCACATATCATTTATGATCATCGGAGGAAAAATGTGTCTGTTTCCAAAAACAGTTCAAACTTCCGCATTTTTTTGATGACATGTTTGTCCTTCAAGTCTGATAAATTGACTCGTATACATGTTTCTCCACAAATGATTTGATGAATCCCAGCCCGTAGCTAGAATACAAATATGATCAGAGTTCATTTGTTTTGGCCTGAGCCGAAATGGAAGAGTTTACTTTGCAGGATTTTGACTTTGTTTAGATTCGCACAACACAAACACACGGAACCAGGGCGTGTAAACAACAGTTCATTTTTCAAGCCGTTTGTTTTGTCGGAGATTTTTGGAAACCGGATCTTTAATGGATTTGTCTCTGCTCTCCAAGTGTTGGTGATCAGACGTAAACATCCATCTCACTAAACCAATAAACCCTTGTGTTTTGTTTTGTGCTGTTTTGCTGTTGTTTGAATCCTACCCTGACTTGTGAGAAGCAGCTCTGCATCTCATTTGGAAGAGGATTGACGCCCAAATCTTCTGAGCCTCAGTGAGCCGGAGCCAGATGAGCTGGAACAACATGGTGCCCAATTTCCACAACAAACTTGAGCAGCAAACATTCAAGAACCTAAATACACTCCAAACATGTGAGTTCACCCTTTGAAAAAGCTGTCTATACTATATAATAAGCCATTAAAAGAAAGGCCTTTTTCTTAATAATATATAATATTGTAGTAATGAGCCTGTTTGTTTTCCCATCTGCTAGAAACACTGCAGGGGAATAGGTCAAATGTTTAACCAATATGCATTGGCCTCAAGCAGCAGTGATGAGCCCCTTCCACACTGGAAAACTGGTGAGATGTATGCTTTACCCAAGGCAACTGTGGTTCTTATCAGCTGCATGTTGAAGAGTGGTGTTTCTACTCCACAGCATCAGGGGGCAGTATTCTGGCTTGGTGAAGAAAATGCAGCACTTTGCATTAATTGTCTACGGACTGTGAAGCGCATAATGGCTATATTGGGTGATATTGGTCAATATAAATAAAACTAATTTGATTTATTTCATACTTGATTTGATCAAGAATACCTGTAAACAATGTCAATATCAGGATTATCAGTGAGTGAGAATAGTTATTTTTATAAGAAATAACTCATATATGATTATGTTGGAGTACAGATAGATTAATTTTTTCACTTGCTTTCATTTGAGACTTAATGATACTTCTGGTGATAGAACAGCTATTTAGAATTACACCCAGAGGTGTTAGCTTATCTTGGAACTGTATAAATATTTTACTTTATTATTTTTAAATTGACCCGGGTGTGGTATAGGTTTTAAGGCACCAATCTTAAGCCGTCTCACTGGAGGGAAACTGGACCCCGTCTGTTCATCAGTTTAGTATTTATGCACTGCAGACAGTTCGGGGTCTGAGTGAACTAAAGGCTTTGGTTCAAATTCAACAGCTATTTATTCAACCTAACAATGTTAAAGCTGCAGCCTTTAGGGGGCACACAGTGAATTGCAGGGTCTAGTTTTAGTTGTTATTCATTTATGTGTGTGCTGCATCCATCACCGCTGTAAAAACACCCAACCTATCTGTTCAGTTTGCTCCTCCCTCGACCACCCACCGTTTGTTACAAGCAGCCGGTGAAATATGCTACGCATCGTACACTGTTTAAACTGTGTGTGCATGTCGTTTCTGTGTTTTTTTTTGTGTTATTTGTATTTGTCAGATTGCAATTAGCGCTGCCCTGTTTGTCAAACAAGCATCCGTCAGCACCGCGGGTGTTCACAGAGAGAACGCTAAACAAAACATTAGCGCCATAAAATGTCTCTGCTCTGAGGGGGTCCATATGCAAAGCCACTAAAACCGTACACACAAACCCAGTAATGCCTCGAAATGGTATTGTGCCCCGGAATAACCAAACAAGCACATAAACACACTGACGCACATATACACTGAGTCGTACACAATTGCACACATAATGACACAACAAAACCGTATATTTATGAAGCACTTCTCTAAATATATTTTACAACGTGGTTTGTTGTAAAAAGGGAAAGATAGTTTTAAAAAGAAAGTCAGTTGGCTTGGAGATTAAATGAACTGTATCTAATGAACTTTTTGTTCCAGTATTTCACAGCTGTCGATAACTGATGCTAAGAGTCTGCTGTTACAAACTGATTTCAGAGCTCCTACTAACATCAAACTCTCATGTGGGCCAGAAACCGGCGTTAGAGCCATGTACACTATATGCTTCCATCTACATTACAAGACAGTCGATACCACCCTAACATAGTGTTTTGACTCAAATGGAGCCCTTGAGGCCTTTAAAAGTTCACATAATGCCAGTGAAGTTAATTTCACTGGTAAAAAATGTCCTTCATAATCAGTTGTATTTTCCCCTGAAGTGCACCTGAATCATTTTCCAAGGTGAATTCCGCTAATGTTTTACCAATCTCTTTCTGGCCAGCTATGGTAGAATAGAAAACAACTTAACGACACAGCCTGATGGATTTGTTAAGGGCTTATGCACATTAAATCCATTCCCAAGTATAGGTCCTTGAAATTGTACCAAAGTAGTCATGTTGGTACAGTGAACTGAGTGTATCATTGGTGCTAATGTGGATGTTATTAAAAACTGCCAATGAAACAAAAATATTAAAAATGTAAAAACTCTACAATTGATACTTAACAGAATGTAGTGTGCAATATTTGATAATCTTCTCCTTTTGTTTACGATCCATCACACACACACACATACACCCACACCCACACACACACACACACACGCACGCACACGCACACACACACACACACACACACACACACACACACACACACACACACACACACATACTCTTAAGGTGTGAGCATGTTATTCAATTCAGTATTTCAAAACTTTAAAAAATGTAATTGCTTCCTCTAAGGAAAACAGTGTGTTCCTATTTAGGTCCACTACGTCCATTTAAGTCTAGGTTAAGTATTCCTACATTTGTGAGAACACTACCACATAAACAAAACACGGCTAGACTTAGAACAGGATAATACAACAGGGACACAGCTGTGGAGTCTTCCTCCAGATTCACTGAAAATGAATCGCTCCCTCTGTTTCTGACATTTCTTCCTGAATTCCCAGAGGATGGCTTTTCTTTCACACAGCCTTTGAGTCTGTTCTGTTTATGGCAAACGTGCAACACAACAACACACAACACAACACAACCCTCCCAACGCTAACCCCAGCACCTGAGATTGTCGAGTGGCCTAGGGATGTTTAAAGCCACCATATAGTGTAGCATGGATTACAATGTGCATTCTGGCAGTACTAGTAGTCAGAGCTAACCAGCCATGAGCAGGTACTGTGTCACTGCTGGAAAGACAGAGCTTTGGCAGTCACTAGAAGCACAAGTATGCCCCTTTGAGAGAGTGTTCTGTGTGGGTACATGTTTTGGCTTGGCTAGCAGCTCTACACAAGAGACGCTACTGGGGTGTGTGTGAGTGAAGGTGCCAATACAGACCTACGGTGACCTTGAAGTGAGAACTTTCAAATACAAGCAGGGACATCCAAACGTATTTTGAACATGTGTGTTGTTTGAAAAAGGACATTGAAATGATATGCCAACAAGAATATACTGTATGTAATTATGTGTCCACTGCAAAATAATAAGTATTTAGTCTAGGTTTCTAGGGTTGCACAATGAAGCACTTTTAGTTCCAGAGTTTAGTCACTATTCCTTGTTGGTTAAGAAGGGCCGTGAGTGTCACGCATAAACTATTAGCTCCCTCTCCCTGTCCGATTGTGAGTGTTAAGATCTGGTTGCCATATGTTTATATCGACAAGCATATGAACAGGGTCACATTGGGTGTTTGTTCGGAGTTCCTCACTGTGTGCACTCAGCAAACAACACTCATCTCCTTAATATATGTATAATGCATATCGACCACCGCAGCCATGTTGTAAACGGGGACAACGAAGGCAATGCAGCAGTGTATGTCAAACACAGGACGGCCTATTAAACATGCATTAAAACTGTCCACGGCCTGGTGTGTGTACCAACACAATTTATTGCTGCAAGACACGGAATAATATCTGTGCCAGGAGAGACAGGAGAAGGTCATCAGCAAACAGAGCAACAACGACAACGCTCATTGCTATTCATTGGAACTGGCATGTAAATAGAAAAAAGAAGTGCCTTATGTATATGTGAGGCTCCGCGGCTGCTATACGACTGCTGCCAAGAGCTAATGAAGAACCCTGCTATAGTGGAGGAGCTGAGAAAACAGACAATGGCGGAGCGACGTTTATTAGTTGCTGTGTGTTTCCCGCGGGCGTTGACCTCTGGCATCAATCTATTTCAATCATATGTCCTGGTGAGGGCTGTGTGTAGCATGAAGGGCGGCAATTACAGCTCCACATTTTTACCGCCGAGCGCAAGTATATACCGAAGAGATATGCCAAGTTTTTGACCTTTTTGAATTTCACACAACATTGTTTGTGAGGACCTCTTGGTGCCCCCACAGCCACGTGCACACAGTGAGGGCTCTGTCACATCGTTATTTATTATGGCAGCATTCACTGGGATCACGCTCTCTCTCTCCGGGAGTCCCTCTTTCCCTTTTGTATCCATTTATTCCACTTTAGCAAAACGTGTTACAATCAACAAGAGCTTATTACAGACCAGCAACTAGAGTACCTACATTTCCAAGCTTTTCCGAAGAATGGGAAAAACTGTGAGATAACCAAAGATACTGCTCTCTTAACAAACTTTTAAAGGCAGTGTGGATCAGTGGATCTACAGTCTTTTGTTGGTCTGTTCAAACTACATAGTCAATCACCGTTGACTGTTTTGGAGAGTTGCTTACAGTGTATTGTTCTCTATTCTGTAAATAAAAATATCTGGATCATATTCTATGTATGTGCAGCACCTCTACAAAAGCACTCCTGAAGTTGACTTCAAGTTCAGAGTATCCTGCACTATATTATATAGATACATTTAAAAGCTGTTCTTCCGCTCAAAGCTTCCGAAAGCAAATCTCTCCCGACAACTAGCAAAATCAAGCTTATTGTTGCAACTGAGTAAAGCAGTAAGCATACTGCAGTTATAATTGAGGAGACAACTCTACAGCCCATCAGCCAAAAAACACTGACAGACTCGACTCAGATCAAGGTTCAGTGAACAGTTCATAATGATGTGTGTTTTGCATATGCAGCAGTATCCCTGCCAGAACTAGTTCATAATTCAGTGACCGGCCCAGAAATGTTCTTCTTTATTCTAAAAAAAACTTTTAGAAAAAGCATTGATAGCATCAGAGGCAACATGGTATCTGCTTTGGCCTTTATTAAATATGGCTTTCACCATACAATCTTCATGATTTTCTTCAAGCAGGAACTTTCTTTCTTTTTTTGTCTAAAGTTTTTACACATCTTGGAGACAGCATTTTTCTTCATTTTATAAATCAAAAATACTATGTTCAGGTTTTTTTAATGCATTTTAATGCATTTTCTGCACGTTATAAGAAGAAAATGTATTGTTAATCAGACAATGAACAACATGTGAACCAATCATTGTGTAATAACCTTCAGAATGGTGCTAAGAATGATTACAGTTAGTTGATGTAATTGCTTCAGAAGTTTTTGGTTCAGAGTATTGAAAAAAACTGATGTGGAGATATTATCCTTTAAAGATGGTTGTGTAATAGAAAATATACAGATGCAAACAGACAAGGTTTAGTCAAATAAACAATATATTCTATGTGGAACTGGCTTCCATCATATAACCGTTGTATAAAACTCTTTGCCTTCCTCACAGTGTGGCTGTGCGTGCCTGTACCAGTGTTCTTCTCTCAGCCTGAATGGTCAGAGTTAGAAAAAAAAATCTGGTCGGTGGAGCCAGGGGATATTCTGCTGACAGAGATGCCTTCTCGTTCACACTTTGAAAAAGTTACCAGGTCTGAGTTTTGTCTGCTCTTGAATTATTCAAGAGTCTCTCATGCCTGTTGTGTGTGTGAGCTGTCTTAACACTGCCACTCTCTGTCTGACCTTGTGGCTTAGAAAATATTCAGATACCCAGCATGCCTTAGGGCAACAGTAGCAGAGATGTACACAGCAATGATGCGTGCTCTGAAAATAGCCATTTTTTTGGTGGTTTAGATTCCTGTTACTCGACATGCCATGTTTCAATGCAGCAATCTGAGGAAGTGGGCAGACATCATCATTCAGCAGTGATTTTGCTCAATTGGCAAACTCTGAGCAGATAAAAGCTGTGTCACCTCGAGTTCTTTGATATGGTATGATATTAATTGGCATTTCATTGACTATAGCTGCTGTTTCTGGAGTATCATGTGTAGTCAGTTCTTGTTGCATTACCACCACCAATTGTACATCAGTGAGTGGAGTTTCATGATTTGCTGCATGCTAGCATCTATGAGGTTGCATGACAAAACCAGGACCCAATCTTAAAATCATTGCTTCCTGGAGGTACTGGAAGTCAACACCATCAGAGGAAGGCATAATTTATAGTTTAGAATTAAATTTTTTTTTTTTTTAAATACTAAAACAGGGCCATTTAATGTCTAGTAAATAGTAATGGACATTTCCATTAACCTAGCCAGCCCTTTATAGTTGTTACAATTTATGATGGCCTCATTTTCGTTAAGAAACTGTTTTATTATAACCTCCCAGCAAAGGTTATTTATAGGTTTCAGAAACGTCTTTGGATATGTAATGTATACATTATTTTACTGTGATAAAAGGTCACAATAGACCCACAACATAAATACAACTGACTATTGCTTCCAAACTCCACACAGGGGGGCCAAGTGCACCCCTTTAAAACCTTGTAAAGTTTACAAAAGGTGACCTTTCCGATACTCAAAAGAGAGATATCAGGTAGAGTACCATCTCAAGTCTCTTATTCTCTGTCTACCCCTGTGTTCCCTTATTGTTTTTTCACTCCTCCCCTCCAGACCCCTTCTCCCTTCTAGGCACCTCTGTTTGTAATGGCTTCCATACTGGGGAGCAATCTTTTTTCTTTTTTTTTTCTTTTTCTACGAACCAAGTGTGGGATTAATGTTTGCCAGCAGTGGCAAATGGCCGTCCAGGGAGTTACCTGTCAAAACCCTGCAGTGCACTCGCCTCTCCATGGGGCAATGGATGTTACACAACAGCAGGAGACGTCACCTCACAGGAATGTGGGAAATGAGAGGGGGCGATTGTGTGTGTGTGTGTGTGTGTGTGTGTGGTCAGGGCACAGGAGCAGAGAGCTTCAGTGACTGCTGTGGAATAGAGACCTGTATCAAAGGCAGATAAAATGGTCAGTGGATACCAACCTACCAAGAAATCATGAAAACTGTTACACAAGGTGCTGTAGTGTGCAGATAACTGTGAGTTTACTATCACTTTAAAATGTGTAAGGTGTTTAAGAGTAACAATTTAGAACACCATATTAAAATCAAAAAAGTAATTACACATTATACACTAATCATGCCATTCTAAAAGGTGTGTGTACTGCTTTTTGAATTTGTGCAGAGGGATTGTCTGTGGATGCCTTGTCCGTTCTGGTAGCCTGGTTAAGACCACTCAATCCTCATCACCCACGTTGTCTCAAACAGGTCTGGTGTTTGAATGAAAGCTGATTCTGCTGCTTGGTTGGAGAAACAACTGACCAATAAGACCTCATAGACTGGAAAGAAAATGGGTACATGGTCATGAAGAATAGTGGTAAGAAACAGTTGTATTTTTTTTTTATTATTGATAAAAACATCAAGTGCTCCTAGAAACCCCAGCCACTTCTTCCATGTCAACTTGTTTGGCCTTTTTAGCTGTAATAACAATGAATACACAGGGCAAGCTGCTGGTTGGAGTCCATGCTTGTGACAATAATTGGCATTCTTGCAGGATTTGAGGGTCCTCTATCACCAGAAGTCCTTCGGTTACTAAGCAGTCTTTCAGTGTGTTGTGTAGTGTATTTACTCAGTCCTAAGGTTTTTGGTATTTCCCTGCTGAAGAAAATACTAAATAATATGTCCTGGGCTTAACACTAGAACCGCCACGGGGTCAATTTGACCCGCCTGGCGGTTCTAGGTATAAATGGAATGCTGGCGGTTCTAGTGGGTCTATAACAGAACATGTTGTATTTGTAATAAACTTAGTCCTGACAGAGTGTGAGGATTGAACAGTTATTGAAAATATCGGTGGATTTAATAGAAACATTTGTAATTACTTTGTGTAATTTTATACATTGTGGGACAATAGTCTTTGTTTGGCATATAGGACTTGGCATTCCATCTAAACTTAACATATATTTTAGCAAAGCAGGTTAAATGCATAGAAGATACTTGAACATGTCATGTTGAAGCATTCGTTTGTGGATTAAAGAGGATATGCAGCATGGCAGACATGCATTATGGTACATGACCAAAATAAATCAGTCACTTTGAAGTTGATCCTCACAATATCACAAATGTGAAAGCCATTGTAGTCAAGTCATAATCCATGCACAATTTTATTTAAGGTTAAATAAAAAAAAAAAGTTTCCTGAAGTTACAGACATGACAAAGCATTGCTGACGTTAAGGGTTTAGAGAGATTGTGTTACTGAAGCATCAGTCTTGTTAAACTACCATTGAGCAAGACACAGCTTGCCAGCACTTAGAACAGTTACTTTCTTTTACAATTATTTCAGCACTTGAAATAATAGTGGAATTAAACTACTCCACCATTAGCTAAACAGCCCTGGAAACCCCATACGGAGCGCTAGACATCCCCAAGCAGTTTTTTTTTTTGTGAGCTGATAATTAGCTCCTAAAAGTTTTTCGTTTTTGAATCCAGTCTCACAGGAGAGCAGGGATACTCAGCCAATGGTGGGTCCCTGGAACCAGAGCTCATTACAAAAACTACTTTTGTTAGAAGAAGACCAATTTGTGTCTGTCCTGGGAGCCATTTTGGGTCCTGACCCTCAGCTTAAGAATTGGTTGCTGTAGACTCTGAGGTATGGGCCGGCCCCTGGCTCCCCCTTACACTGATGCACTCACTCCATCTCCGTTCATGAGGTCATGCTTAACATGCTGAAGTTTTGCCATAGGCAGGCAGATAATAAGGAAGTGTACTCTCTAAACAAGGAGTTGGCTCATAAATTTAAGACATCAACTCCATTATTCCAACCCACACTGTTATGGTTGTGGGAGCCGTGGAAGTTCTCGAAGTTCATTTTTATAATAGGGGGAAGCTTGGTACAGCAGCTTGAAGTAATGTGTTCGTTAGCAGATAATAGTCCTTTTTCTAGGCTGTCCTTCAACCAAAAGAACAACACTTAAAAGCCTGAGATAAAAATGCTTTTGAAATGTGTTTATTTTCCAAGTCATAAGGGTTATAAATATATTTATATACTGAATATATATATATATACAAAATTAAGTGAACCAAGTTGTTGAGTGAGTTTTGTATGAGTTTGTATTTTTATATTTAAGTAGTGAAGGCTTTGTGTCCACTCTCACCCCTTTGAAAATGTGCAAACTGGTTTAATCAGGCCAAGTGCTAGGACTGACAGCTGAACAATAAATATTAAATATATAAAATAAATTCTATCTGCATTGTTTCGTGTTTGTCTAACTGATACATTTACTGATTTAATGAGGTAAAAGTATGTTGGCTCCAAAAATCAGTGATGAGATTTCATAATTTAAGTGAGAGAATGAGACCATGGCAAAGTGAATGTGACACTCGTTAGCATGCAGTGTTCCCTGCTCTAAGTTGGTTAGAATTGACTGTGTTGATCGTCCGTGATATTAACTATCTGTACAGTTAAGCTTGTAATTGTCCTAAACTTTTGTCTACTCCATGTGTTGTGTTTATCTGTAATTCATTATTAGTTTGTCACAGACATCAAAGAAGACCTGGACCTCTGAGATGGATGCTTAAAGTGGTGTTAGGTTGTCGCACTGCACTTTAAGGTAAAGCAACTTGTTTATTTTAATGATGCGTTAAAGATATGTTGGTTTGCAGAAAAAAAAGTGAAATCTGAACGCCTTCAGCCAACATATTTATGTGTCTTTGTCTGGTTGTATTTTTCCTCGTTGCAATGTTTACAAGTCATATATTGTAAACAAAAATGCTCTTTTTCATGTTTCTTCAACATGGTTCCTCGGTGTGACTAGAAACTCCCAAAGTATAAAAAACACCTTTATTCAAAAACCCCAGTGAGATTGTTCTCCCCATTTGACGTTATAAGACCCCCACCCTTTACCAACCTAACTTAGCACTATATACCTGCACCTGTTTTTTGCACATTCTGGATATTTCATTTAGTTTCAAAACTTTAATCGCAGGGAGATCAAACAGAACAGTTCCTCTGATGGTGCCTTAAACGGTGCTTCATCACTGTTATAACTGCAATCAAGGACTGCCATGCATTATGTTGTCTGGTTTTTACAGCAAGCAGTAACATGCGGCAACACATGAAAAGAGTGGCGATTTCAAAGCTATACTCCCTGATTGCCACAAACTTTGTCACCGCAAGCAATTAACATTTTTGATTACGATGTGCTGTGCTCCATCGGAATCATCGCCGCAGTTGGGGAGCTCCTTTATGGAAAGACATTACTTTGCTCAAACAACATTAACATCGGAGCTGCTCACAATGGCACCCAGCCTGTCACACTAAACTATAAAAAAAAAGGGGCCCCAAACAAATCCTATAAAAGTCAAGAAGCTGTGAATTTGCCACATTCGTCTCAATTGATGGATTGAAATTGGCGGAAATCCCAAAGTCAGTGAGCTGTGTACAGTTTACTAATGTAACCAAAAAAATAATAATTAAGCTTCAAATTACCTCTGGCCACATACAGCTTCTCAATTTGGTGCCAATACAGGCCTGCTGGAAAGGGTCTACAAAGTGGTCTCAACCCAAATTTCCTGGATTCCACCCTACAAGGCCTTAGACAGGTAGACATACTTTGAAGAATGAGAGACAAACAGAAACACAACCGGAAAAACCGAGAACTGGCAAAACAATCTTGTGTGGAAAGGTTCATTCAGATACAGTGCAACGAGGAGAGAGGGTTATTTTTTTATAAAGTAGTTGGAAATACAGCCCGATTTCACCAAAATCCCTTTTCACCTATTGGTTTCCTTTTTGTTTGACATTTGATCCATACTTTATTTCAAAAAACGAAGCTGCACTGCACACAATTGTTCGATTGAAGTACATGGTATACCCAAGTGTTTCTCTTCTCCTTCTGTAGAAACATATCTACACATAGTAAATAAGACTCATCGATGATGAATCATCACCTGAGATCTCTGGGTCTTTTGGGTTTTTCAACAACTTTTTCATGCCAAAGCTGCGTCCACCTCTTGATGTCTTGACACCATTCTATAGATACCATATATTAATAAATAAACGTGTTATTCTGCTGCCTCTGTGATGTTCCTCATGACCCATTGCTAACCTAACACAATGTTCCCACCTTTCAAGGTCTGGGTATTGATCCATCTTCCTCCCAGCTGTGGCCTCCTCCTCCATAAGGTCCTAACATGGAACAGTCAACTCCAGCAAAGCAGTTTGCCTTGATGTTTCAGACACCTGGACCTACTGTATATCTGTCTGGGCCTGGGTTATCCACAGCATGGAGACAGCCCCAAATGCTTCCCATAGAAAAGCTTAGAGTTAACAGGTAAACCAAGGGTCTTCATCCTTGAAGTATTCTCTCTTTAACAAGCTGCAACATATTCTTTGTAATCACTTATGATGAGGCATAATATTTAACTTAGTGCGACTTGTCCAAGGAATTGGATAGTTTTGCTAACCGTATCCTCCTATGAGAAACCATAATGGGCTTTATTACTGCCCCATGAGGTTATAGCTGTAGCCTTACAATCAGACCCATTTCATTTCATGTGAAGTGCACAACATCTTCATCAAAGAAATTAATTTTTTCCTTCTGATTTTTTTCTAAAGTTCTCCAAAGATTCACATGATTCACTCTTGTCGTGCCTGTATGGGTTGTTTTAGAAGGTAGCTTAGGAAACGTATAAATCATATTTGGTGTAAGGATTTGTTGGGTTAAATAGTAGAAGTAGAAGCAGAAATGCAGCAGAAATGCAGACGTTGCCTCTGTCTCTCATGATATCAACCATGAATGTTGTGTGTATTGGATAGTCGAGAAAAAATCTGCTGGCTGGGTTCAATCCATCCTGATCCCTCCTGGATTCCAAAGCTGCGCAGCTCAGCTTTTCCTTAACCTGATAGAGATGGTGGAGATGTGTGTGTGTGTGTGTGTGTGTGTCTGTGCTTTACGTCGAGTTGAACATATAGGAACATGCCCCCCCCCCTCCATTGTCAGACATAATCTCAGCAGTTAGAGGGATGACATGGAGGGCTTATTTGTGCTGAAGTCTGTCTGACGTGGAGCCCCGCTTTCCAGAGGTATTAGGGTAGACATGGTGACATCATTCCTGGACCGATAGCGCCGACACAGCCTTCAACCCACGATACCCATTCCCATGCTGAGCCCACAGGAAGACGCATGATGGATTTCAAAGTAAAGTTGTGTAGAGTCTCCTGATAGAGACAGGCAGTCCAAGCATCACTGCTGCTGATGCTGCAAACACGTATTTACCTGTAGATTGTCCTTGAAACATATATGGAGGAGGGAGAGTATAACGGACATAATGGAAGTGAGGAATAGGGTTTGAATGTGAGATAAATGGAGGCAAAACAAAGTAGGTATTGAGAAAGAATAAAAGCGATAAAGGTAAACAAAACGGAACAATTGAATGCATTACTAACGCATATGCAGCAGGAAATGAATCACCGTTTCCCCTATCCATTCACATGAGACAATTTTGGAATACTGTGGAACAACAACAAAGGGATTTTCAGAAGATAAAATGCTTCCTTTGTGTTCAGATCTGGAAGACATTAGAGGAGAATAATGGAAGGATTTTTTATTTTTATTTCAAATCCAAACACTCGGTTCATTCGAACAAGTGGATAATGGCAGTGGCGAAGTGGGTAGGGAGTTCGCCTCTGGTGTGCAGGGTCGGAGGTTCGATCCCCCGTCTCCCCGCCACATGTCGAAGTGTCCCTGGGCAAGACACTGAACCCCGAATTGCTCCCGATAGTTAGCTTAGTTAGCTTAGCACCCTAGTGCTAAGCCTACCCTGCGTGGTAGCTGCTGCTATCGGTGTATGAATGTGTGTGTGACTGGGTGAATGTGTACAAAAAAACAATGTAAAGCGCTTTGAGTCTGTGATAAACGGAGATATAGCGCTATACAAGTCCATTTACCATTACCATACCATAATACGCATTAATCTGGTTTTACTCCGTCATATCAACCCTTATACAACTTATCTGTAAGTCTCAACTGTGATATATACTGTATAAGGGCAGCTTGTTGCATTTTATGAGGTTATGCCATACATACAACATATTTCAAAAATATATTTTCAGATGCCTTCCAGTCAACTTTGCATATAAAGTTATGAACTTTGAACAAGTTATCTTGTGAGAGATTTGTGCAAATGTAATGTAAAACTATCTCACCAGAATACTTTTTTCTTTGGAACCAGAACAATGTTCTTGTCCACAAAGCAATCGGGGGATTGAATGTTTTATTCTGCAGATGCAAATGAAAAATATAAGATAAGTTGCACTTGTTTGAAATTAATTATGACTGAGTAAAATGAACTGCTCAGTGGATAAAGTCATAGAGGGAAAAAAGTTGCATGTCCTACCTATTCAGCACTTCATGTCTTCCTAATGTGATTTCAGAGAGGACGAAATGTGTTTAGTATCGATCCAAATAGCATTAATCCCCAACACACTGGCTGATGTGAACAGCGTTGCAGCAGTTAGTTAATCAGTGAGACCAAAGTCAAGCAGTCATTCCGTTTGTTCATTTCATATGAGAGTTATTGTAAATGCAGGTTTCAGACTGTTCACTAGGCTACTGCTCATGTGAAACCTCCAATGACTCAGACTAAATGCTTAATAATTCAGGCTTGGGTGATAAAAGGACAAAATAACAGTTTAATAACAATTTCTGAATCCTTCTGACTCTGTTTTCCATTACACAAACACAACAACAGATGAAATCCACCTTGAAAAAATTAAAACAAACCCACAAATGTTCAGAATGCTTTTTGTTCTGTTTGTTTATATATACAGTTTTTCATATATTTTTTCCAATGTTCTTTTGTTTCCAATGCAGCCCATGTTATATGGTAAGAGACTCCTATTCATTCCCACTAATACCTTCAAAATAAATGTATGTTGGACTCAATTGGTGTTCATTCATTAATGGGTTTTCATGGTAGAGTGTTCAGTGTTCCGGCAGCTTATCTGCGTTGTGAAATGTATTTAGTATCGATCAGAGAAGACTTCCTCTCAGTCCCCTTGTTGCATATGTGTCAGGGCTGTCAATTGGCCTGTAAGGCAATCTCCTAAGTAGACGAGTAAGTGGCTGTCTGGGATTTCTAAATGTACGTATACCATAGACCTATATCTAATAGTAGCATTTAGATTATAATGTTTTCCACAAATCAAAGTTTAAAGTAGATACACGTAGTTATAGTAGCTTTAAAAAGATACATGTTAAGTGTTTGTTAAAGGTACTAAGCCAGTTCCAGCAAACGTTTGGGGAACATTTGTACATGTTCATACTAACAATAAGACTTTATACTATGGATACAGAGTGGGGGATGGGGAATAATAATAGGAAAAATATATAAAATTACAAGAATAAAACATAGTTCAGGAAAACATATTTACCTACTAAACAAAGGCGAGCGCAGGCTGATGGCTCACACAATTTATGATAATATGATGATGTCCTGATTTACCAAAAGATTAGACATTTCCCTGTTTAAAAAGTAGTAGGGTAGGCTGTAACTTTAGGCTCAGCTGGACTTCATGTTCCCAGATATCTGATCAACTGAGGTGATGATTGGTTGTTACACTCAGCTGGAAGTATCTTTGATCTGTTGCTATATGACGTCACGTGATGAAAGAGGTTTCTATTGATTCAGAGCACTGCAAGGATGAAACGCTGAGCTGAGCCGAGGTGTAGCATCCCATGGGTCCTCTTTATCTCCAGCTGGAATTTTAAGGACCTACGGTATAGGCATACTTTACAAACGGTATATGTGTTCCCTTTTCAGACATTTTTTTCTTTACAGGATGCCAAAGCCCATGATATAACGGATCACGTGACCACCAAAAAAAGCCAAGAGTACCTATTTGCAGACCCATGGAGAAAAGGAGCTCCACTGGAAGCCACGCCCCGAACTCATTTCATTGGTCAGAATTGTAACCTACTCTGAGTTTGTTTTCACTTCACGCTGCAGCTCCGACTGAAGAAAGAGTCACTGCCACAACGCGACCCTGTACAGTTTAAAGCGGGATGTTTTTATCATTTCCTGATGATTTTACTTTTGACCGATCATTTATCTGATCAGTAGCGTAGTTCTCAGCCCTCGTGCCGTTCATATGCGGCCACCTTACACGTCGTGACATGCTCTACATTCAGATTAATAAACCTATTGTAATGTATTTGTTTATTTATTAACGTATGTGCCACTGAACATAGGCTATTTAGGCTATGCATGGTTGAAATGTAATTCTGCAGCTGCACGCGATCGTTACTGTTCAAATTGCGTCATCACAAAGTCACAGACGAGCATCGATCGTTAGCTTAATATGAATATAGAAATTATATAATAATTAAAACTGTGATCACTAGAGGACAAGGGATCTGGTAAATCAATCAGGATCTAGAATGGAAACTGTCACCTTATGTGTCTGTCTTTAACCCCACTTTTAAAATGAGCTGTTTATTTTAATGTGGTGGCACTTTTTGTGTGTTATTGATAAGAGTTTATATTTGTATGTGATTGACCTAGGCTACTTGTGGTAATTGTGGATTAAAGAGACGGATTTCGGAAGATGTACACACAAAGCTTCGTTGCTTCATTCATCTTCTACCTCAACATCTACTTTTTACCACCGTCCTGGCCACTTGGGACCCTTAACAAACTGACGTATTTTACTGTGTAGGCCTACTAGCACCATAACCGGTGGAAACTGTGTATTATTATTCACCGCTAGGTGAACTCCGGCAGTAAAACAAAAAGAAGAAAACAAATTCAGAGTAGGTTAAAATTCTGACCAATGAAATGAGTTCGGGGCGTGACTTCCGGTGGAGCTCCACTTTCCCCATGTGTCTGCAAATAGGTGCCTCTCAAAAAAGCTGCTGGTCACAGTTTGAGCCAGTATGTTCTATTACGGCTGAGGAATTGTTGCATGTATAAAATCATCCTTAAAGAGGACCTATGCTACTTTTCGACTTTTATGACCCATAAACGTTGTTATAATGATTTATAGTCATGTTTAACCATACTAGCGTATCAAATAATTACGTACAGGCATTTAGACGTATTCCCTGCTTACCGTCTGGGGTGGCTATGCAGAGCACTAAACACTAGGGCAGCCGGTCGAGAATTCACTTGTTCAAATAGTTGTTGTAGTATAATAGGAGATCTTTAAAAGGGAAATCGATCTCGAAACACTTGTGACAAATAGTGTCATATTTCAGCATCAGCAGCACTGGCAGGCCTTCTACAAACAGTAACCCGCAATCAACTCTTTTTTTAATGATGATGATACATAATCATTTAAAAAGCACTTCACTTTAATCTTTCAGAAGATAAAAAAAATCCATTTTGATATAATGTCAAAGGAAATATTAATTGAATTCACTAAAGAGAGGAGTAATCTGGTTGAATCTTAACACAAACTTGATTAGAGTGGGAATTGAAGAAGTCTCTTCAAGAGACTTTCCAGACGCCCCATTTAACTGATAAAATGAATGTAATGTAAAAAGAATAATTTGCAGTTAACTTAAGGAGGAATGATAACCAATTTTGCAGCTGTGAGCAGCATTTAACCCTTTTTCTCATTACAGATTTGGTTTTACAAACAATGAAGCATAGAAAGTGGAACATCTAGCCATTTAAGGTGGAGTCATTATGGAGAATGCTTGTTGTCAAAATTACTTTTTGTCAAAATAAGTGAAGATCTCTATTACCTGTTTGCACTGTGTGTGCACTAATAAAAAAACTAGTTTGTTTGCAAGAAAATTGCAGAACCATCGCTGAACAGAAATGTCCAATAATAAAGAATATTGGAAGCCAACAGATGAAAAGGCATTGATTCTTTAAGATTAGGTGCTAAATGCAGACAGAATATTCAATCAAATGCAGGATAAAAAATAAAATACACATGGTTCCTCCTGAAAATTGTATTTTTCCCATCTGATGTGCTTCACTGGTTTATGGCTTCCACAAGCAAATAAGCAGTCCCTTTGTCATCAAGAGGTTTCCATCCTGCATCATTATGGACTTGTTGAGCCTGTTTGGAAGCTATGTGGCCTACTGCTTGCTAGCAAACAAGCTGACATGATCTCAATATGAGAGCAATCCAATTTAAGAACTCACCAGGTCCCAAACAACAACAACAACTCGACAAAGGCCAGGTGATCTTCCCAGACAGTCTTTCACTTTTACTATTGCGTTAATAGTTTGTCTGAAGCTGTTTGGAGTGTGTTCCGATGATGGCACTCCAAGATAAAAGGGTATTCAACCAAATCTTTACCCATCTGGAACAATCTAACCAAGGAAAATGCCTACCAACAACAGGAAGTCCTGATCAGCTCTAGCAGACTGTGGCGGAACTGAGCAGCTGTGAAGTATCGAACTGCTTCTGTTAATGTGAAGCAGGGCCTCTCAGGAGAGAAAGCACAGACAATATCTCTGTAATAAAAAATAAATACAATACAGAAATAAAGGTGTTTTGCATTGTGCAGCGTCAGGCCTCTATTTCCCCAAAGAATCACATCAGAGGGAGTGACTCAACCTTAGTGTCATGATTAGGGGTTTGATGCTGTTTTAGTTTTTTGTTTATTTTACCTTTTAATTTTAATTTATTTATTCTGATGTTCTATGTTATTCTTGGTCCTACCTGACACAGACTATTACTGGCGCAGGAAAAAGCCTTTATATATTTTTCTAAAAAAATTATTAAATTCATATTCTGCTGCAAGTTTGACTCGCTCCCTCAAAGTTAGCTGGAAATATTTCTTGTTGAGTTCTCCTGGAGCAAAAAAAACTTACCAACATCTCTGGATTTAACCAAATTTATTTCACCAAAATATGTGATAAGAACACATCCCAGGAATAACACCATAAAAGTGAATGGACATTAGTGTCTGCTAATGGTTTATTAGATTTAGGGCTTTGGAAAATAGGATTCAAATCTAAATCCTAATTAAATCAGGTTTGTAGTATACGGTATGCATTGTATACTTATTAACTCCTGCACTATAATCCACTTATTATTTGCCATCTATCTATTTGTTGTGAGTTACAAATATGGATATTTTTTTTCCAAAATATGGTTAAATACACAGCTCCTGTCTCAATCTTCATGAGAACAATATTTAGGTTTATGTTCATATATCTGAGAGCTTGGCGTCACACTGTATGTGTACGGGGGTCGATACTGACCAGAATGCACCCCACACCACTTTATATCCTTCTTAAGCACATTTGTTTTTGCCATAACAAGTGAAAAGTTCAGTATGTGGGTGTTATATATAAAGTCAAGTACTTCTAATGAAATCCAGACAGCGGAGGAGTCAGGCCCTGATCTGCAAACTAGGCCAAACCCAGAAAAATGACTCTGCTCATGACTGGGCTCCTTACACAACTCCAGCGCTGCCATACACACTCTGGAGAGCTCTGCTGTGAGTGTTTATTCTTAGCTGCAGTCACCCTTAATCAGTACAGCATTTATGTAGCCACTAAAGTAAGTGTAGAGCTTGGCTATAGTCTACAGAGGATCCTGTGGAACAAATGAAGAGATTGAGATGAAACTGACCAGGCAGGAGACAGTTTGGACGATTGTGCAAAACATTCAGAGTGCCTATACTTCAGGTACAGGCACTCTGAATGTCATGAGTAGTTACCGTAGTCTACTGAAAATGAGAAGAAGAATAAAAAGTAATGATTTATTTTTATTATAAAAATTATAATTATTTAGAATTCATTTGTTTGACTCGACATCATTTTAAATGAGGGACACCCCTCAATTGATCTCTCGAGTATAAATATAAGTTGAATAAAGAAATAAAGAAATAAAAATTCCACTTTTCCACTTTTGACTTTCTTCAATAACAACTTATTCAAAGTTTAAGTTGTTTTTGTGTTACCTCTTAAAATTAAATAAAAGATCAATAACAAACAAAATATGTTCAACAACAGCATACAGTTCATATGTAACTATAAACGTGTCTCCTAAACAACAGGGGGCAGCACTGAGCCTGCCTGGTTAGTCATCCAGGTGAGGAGGTCAGAGGGCAACAACAATGGCAGCCAGCACTAAGGGGAGAAGAGGAAAAAATAGCAAAAACTCAACATGAAACTGACAAAAAAGGTTCAAAAGCCAGCGGAAGATGTATTCTGAGGAATGTTGCTCTCTTGTGCAGCGCCTGAGGAGAGTTTATTGATGCTGTTTGCTGCAGCCAGAGGCCTGAACACTGCTGTAAGGTAGACAGCTCATCAAGGTGAGTGACAAGCTTCTGGGAACAGAACAACAGAAGAAGAGGACCAGACTAACAATAGATCCAATGCCTGGAGGCGAAGAAAAAAAAACTAGCAGAGACGAGACAAGTTAAAGAAAAGCGTATAGAACTCCTGACAATCAGAGATGTTGTGAGCAGCAGGGAGTAGCTCTACAGTTGGAGGTAGACTTTGTGATATTTTGGAGAAAAGGTTTTGGCTTCCAATATTGGAAAAAATCTCCTGGAAAAGGAGGGTTCAGTTACAGACATGTACCTCACACAATTAGATAGTTTTTTTTTAGCTATGCTGGCAGTATGGCTGTTATGATGGCAATATCAGCCTGCTGGCCAACAACTTTGGTCTGGACTGAAATATCTCAATAATTATTGTATGGATTGGCTTGAAATTTGGTTCAAACAGTCATGGTTCCCAGCGTATTATCTAAAGACTTTGGCGATCCTCTGACTCTTTATCCAGCCTCACTAGCAGGTCATAGTTTCCAGCCATCCTGTTCAAAGTTCTACTAAGTGGATTCAAATATTGTTTTAGAGTTGACTAGCAGAGGTTTGTATGCTTACATTCTAAAGATGATGACAATGGTGAACCTTATTCCCACAAAACATCACTACATTTCCATTGTCATTAGTAGCATGATGTAATGTTGATTTTAGCTTTCATCTCAAAAACTCAGTATTCAGCATAAAACATGCAAAATGTTAAACAATCTTTTGTGTAGGGGAAAAATTAATCATTATATAGCATTGTACCACATTTTAAAAAAAAATTACTCACTATCAGCGACTCTGGTCCCTACTTAGCAATTAATTTACATCTATTTCCCTCTATCTCTATGCATAGAAAGCTACTGAGCTATGCATTATTACATGATACTTTTTGTACTGCATAGTAGTGATCAGTGTTTTCCCACAGGGAACACAAAAACTTTGATTTGTGGGGATATAAAATTGGGAAAGTTGGACATTGTTTAGCAGAGATTTTTTGCGCTCTACATGTCCCAGCTCTTCGCAACTGAAGTGACGCTGATGTTAATAATCTTGATACTTGAGACACAAGAGTTTCACTTTGACACTAATTAAGTGATATTGACTGTCTTAGAGAGATAACTAAAACTCAAAGCAGATATCATTAGTTGTCGGGACGTAACAAAAAACATTTGGTTTCTGAAAGAAAAGACAAACATCAGCCTAAACTCCTCCAACCTGTGTCTTTTATGTCTTTCATATTGTGTCTTTTTGTTTTGACGGTTAATCTTGGGAACCATAGCACACAAGCTGAATTCTGCCACCACCAGCCCGTCAAAGTGTCAAAGAACTGAACTCCCAATCGCTTTACTCAGAGCAACGAGTCACTCTGGATACGGGCAATAGTTAAGACGCATTCAAATGCATACGGATGTGCTCTGTCACCAGTAAGACTGTGCCTCTTGTTTTGGCTGCTTGGTATTTCTCTCCCTATCCCAAGTGAGGGGAGTTCACAACGTAGTGGCGCAGCATGTAGCTGAGCGCTATTTAATTACCTGCTTTTGGAAAACTGCTGGGAACGCAACTAATTTAGGTCTTGTTTGAAGGGTAAACAAACGTGCCCAAAGATGTCTCCCATCACCCTCCCAGCAGAGAAGGAGGAAGGTGGTGGGGGAGGAAGAGGCTGCTTCCTATCACACATATTATAATAGCCTTCAGAGAGGCTCTTGGACGGGGATTGAAGGCAAAGCAGCCATAGTGACATTGCATAGTTGTAACTGTATAACACCACCGTGGAATGATCAAACTTTGGCTGATATTCAAATAGCAAGTTTTGATCAGAGACACTCCAGTGCAAAGGCTTTGGAAACTACAGCAGGAGAATAAAGCAGGAAATAACTTAGCTTTGATTGTTGAGAACAGTGTTTGAAATCTACAGGTGTGGCAGTGAGCAGAAACGTTGACTTTAAAGCCGACAGAAATGCTGAGTAGGTCTGAGACTTAGGTGGGTGGATTTCTAATTTTGGAGCTGGAGGAAGTCCTTATTGTTCGAATGTGGAAATTCTCCACCAGTTTCACTGAGGATTCAAACATCTGAAGTCTTTGTTAACTTGTTTAAGTGTAATCTGAGTGCAGTGTTCCACAGCATACTCAATAGTGAATTTGGTCTCTTTTATTAGGACAGCTATACTGTTTCTCCTGCTGTTTTGTCTAAGATAAATACATCTGAATGGAACTTTCATGGAAATTGTATAAATTGAAAAGAAAAATATATTTAGAAAATATGTAACTAGTTAGGACTCTGGAGTTTTTAATGGTTAGGTTGTTCTGATGGTTTCGCTCTAAAACCTTTTGTATGGCAGTACTGGATCCCCTTCATTTCAGAGTGCCACTATACCATCAACCATAATGGAAATGACTGACCATTTCCTAAATTACTTTAGTGACCACACATGTACAGTTCCGTTTCCTTTGCTGTTGTTAGATCTAAAGCCGCTATCACAGAGTAGATTCCCGTTAAGGGCAGTGCCAGTCAAATCAACAGAAAGTTTGTTTGTTGATGAAAATGGAAATAAGGTCTCAGGTCACCAGGGGAGGGCTGTGCATGGATCAGAACTGCACAGTTACTGTATTAGCATGGTGATGAAACCTGCTGATAACAGCTGCTCAATTATCATGAAAGTAGCTGAAGGAACAGAGTTAAATGGAACTGAGAGGCCAATGGAGTAGGGTTGGTATTTTTTTTTAAATAACTTACCAAAAATGTTCTGAATCCACATTCAGCTGTGAAACAAATTAATCAATTTTATAATTGGAAAGTTTCTTTATAAATTACATTCATTTTAAGAAATAAATGATTATGAATCCTGAAATTTGAAACAGTCTGAAATAAACTCGTATTAATTGCCAGTCAGAGATAATGAGTTTTTCCTCAGTATGAAAAAGATGGAAATCATTTCCAGTGCTTCCAAAGCAAATTTAAATATCTCAAGAGTTTTGTTTATTGATGTAACCAATTAGCCGAATAACATTGCTGCCAAACATCCTGTTTTCCATCAACATATTTACACTTGTTTCGCAAATAATATTTAGCTTAATTAACACTTTTTCACTGTACATTTCCATCAATTATAATAATAATTGTTTAAACCGTTTCTACTTCATTCTGCTGTTCATTTCGGCAACACAGCACATTTCTAACTTGCACTTTCCAAAATATTATGGCTCTTGGCTCTATACTGTATATTGTCCTTAAGTCTGCTCTTTTTGTTCTTACAACACTTACAACTGAAAGGCAAAAAGTGCAGTCAAGTTAGCACAAACAGCTGGTTATTCTTTGAAAACAGGTGTGTCCGTATCATACCTGAGTTTCACTTCTGAAGCAGCACATTTTTTTATACTGTAGTTTGACGTTCAATAACATGTTTTTCTACAAAACTCCCAATTTCTCAAATGCATGATACTCTGAACTAAATATTTAGTCGGTACTGTAAAAGTACTGAGGCTTGATCCATAAGACTGAAACACATTGGGAGGTAGCATTCATTTACATATTACCATATACAGGATGTAAGCCATTGAGTCCCCATGGTCCCCTTTTCCCTTTACTCCTCTTTCCATTCATCATTTCCATCTTTTTTTCTATCATCCTCCACCCCTTCCCAGCAGATCTGACCTATACTGTTTATGTATCCTCTGTCCCAAGAGAGGAAGTGTGTTTAAACAGATTTTAGCATTAATGGCGATGATGCGTGTGTACTTGCCTGTTGGTTATTTAAAGCTTACTTTATCTTTTTCATTTTCTAAGTTGACTTTGGTTTTGAATCCTACCCTAATCTCAAAAACCCTTCCTCACTCATTCTCTCATAACTGGAGCTTCCACATCTGTATTCAACAATCAAAAGCTTTTTTAGGTCTTTAGAGACCCATCTCCAAGTCATTGTAATGCAGTTATGCAATGCTCCCAAACCCCATATCCCCCAACCCAGAGTCTTGAAAGTGTTTGTCACGTCTGAAGCCTTTCATGTCAACAGCTGTGTGCATTTGTGTGTAACAGAGAAAGAATTTGAGCTTGTGTTTATAACTCAAGTGTGTGTGTGTCTGCTGTTTCCATTAGTGTGTGTGTGTGTGTGTGTGTGTGTGTGTGTGTGTGTGTGTGTGTGTGTGTGTGTGTGTTTGTGTGCGTGCATGTGTTCGTGTCCACTTTTCGTGTCTATTATCCAGGTTAAATGTCATTTCCTCTTTTCAGGCCGGCCAAAACCTTTCACTTCCCACACCAAACAAACTCACACAAAGGGAAAACACACTATGCTCCAGCTCTGCTTCACATTCATCCTCTTGAAAACACCCAGATGCACACTCACACACACACACACACACACACACACACACACACACACACACACACACACACACCATAATAGTTTGTCCATCCACATAAACAGTTCCACACACATTTTTCTCTCAACCGTCCTGAAACACACACACACGTAACTTTCTCTGAGGGGGAGGTGTAAGTGGTGCAGACTTTTTTGCATCAAGTGTCAGCCCCCCCCCGCCCCCCCTGCCTCCTCTTCCTCCTCCTTCCTCACTTAGCTGAACTCTCGAATCAAACACACGCTCTAGGCATGAGCCTTGACGGAGCATACGCTGCCCATATGGGCTTGTAGAGAAACTATCCAGAGATGCAGCTTTTTCTCAGTGGGACTATGTAAACTGTTTTAACGTATGGAATATGGCTCAGCATCCGACAGTAAAAACTCCACTGCGGAGGTCCTTAAGCGAGCAGGTGAAAGACTCCACCAACAAGGCTTGGGATGTCTTCTGGAGAGGCGTCAGGGAGAGACGGCTGTGGGGTGAGTTGGGATATGATGCGAATGGAGATTGTTCAGCTGGTTGGCCCAAGGAAAGGAACGTTTGTAAACACGAGGTTGCAGCAGCATCGTTGTAACAGCAAAGGCTTGTTTTACTGCATATCTGAGTGGTTAAATAACTTTCTACAATACAATATGATAGAGAGGGTCACTTTTGCAAAGCAGATCTTGTTGATTGATATATATGTCAGTCACCCGATGTAAGAGTATGGCACTTGAATGCATTATTAGTAATGTGTGGAAACATTGAACTTCTATTGAATGGAGACTTGAGCTGTGTTTGGCTTCGGCTATACAGGCAATACCTGAAAGGAGGATACATGTATTTTCTGGATGTTTTTATAGTAATGTGATAATTAAATAATAGCAGCCTTATTCATTCTTGGGGATGGCAAACTGAGTTATCGTCTTTAAAATCTCAGCATGCCCTCCAGATACTGCAAACTGTTGCATTCAGTGACCCCATGATCTGTCAGAATGTAGGAATACCTTCTGACAGAACCTTGGGGTCACTAGACCTCCTCAGCAGGCGGCCGGTGGTGTTTCATCACTATTAACACAAAGCAGGTTTTAACGGATCAGTGAGCCATGGAGTGAGAGCTGTGGTGTGCGGTGAGAAGAGGGTCTGGGGTTACACCGAAGCCGCAGGAAATGGTTTTGTTTTTCTTTTCCCTGAGCACACTGTGTGTGTGTGTGTGTGTGTGTGTGTGTGTGTGTGTGTGTGTGTGTGTGTGTGTGTGTGTGTGTGTGTGTGTGTGTGTGTGTGTGTGTGTGTGTGTGTGTGTGTGTGTGTGTGTGTGTGTGTGTGTGTGTGTGTGTGTGTGTGTGTGTGTGTGTGTGTGTGTGTGTGTGTGTGTGTGTGTGTGTGTGTGTGTGTGTGTGTGTGTGTATATGCACCTGTGGGCTCGTTAGGTGAACTTGTGACTGGAAGGTTAATTCACTCGACGTGCTGGCAAAATGTTAAGATGACCCCGGGGGCAACACTTCCTCGCCTACACCTGCTGCTGCAGCCATGTGTTGAATTCTCAGGTGTAAACCCGACGGAGCGTATGAATGTAAAACAGGGAGCTGTGAGATAAGTCATAGCCTAACTAAAGAGAGAAAAAGAAAGGATCTTAGAAATAGTGAAGCTAGCTTAATTAGCAGCTAAATAATAGCCTAGGTTACCTCCATATTTGTAGTTTTGAATATTTGGATTATTTTAATGTGTTTGTATTTCATGCGATATTCATAAGCTGTAGACTTTTTTTACTGTAAAATGTACAAGGGTCGTCTTGCACCTGTAAAGATAAAACGTTTTGACGATATGTAGCGACAGTAATCAGTTGAAATCTATTTAGCTACAGGTAACAATAAATAACTATAATTACGTTGGGAAAAGCACGCAGAGCATGTATAATACTGATCAGCAGGATGTATGACTGGTGAGGCAGGTTTCTAAGCTGAGAAGCTTTTAGTCATGATGCTGCTAAATTCAAACCAGGTAGGCCTTCAGGGCTTTTGATTAACTTATATGATAAACTGAAAGGTTAAGAGTTGAATAATTCTCCTGCTGTTAAGGTCCAAATTCTGACTGAGCGCTTCTTAAACCTCAAGGAATACCTCTGATTCTTTCACTGTGTGTGTGTGTGTGGGGGGGGGGGAGGGGGTCTGTGGGTATGTGGGTGTATGAATGAGTGTGTATGTGTGGGAAGATTGTTTTTCTTCTCTTTTTGTGTTTGATTCAGACAGCTGGTTCTGCTTTTTCTGCAAGCGCGGAGTCCTGGCCTCAGATAGCGTTATGTGTGTGTGTTTGTGTGTGTGTGTGTGTGTGTGTTTACAATTGCGTGTATGTTTGGGTTAGGTCAGCATATGACGTTGGAGCAGTTGCTTCTCATTGATTGGCTGAGATGGGTTGTGTAATCTTGTGGCGCACATACTTTTTCACAGAGAGGAATACAAAGACAGTTTTTTTTAAAGTATCATAGGGTCTGGTTTGCATGAAACTGTTTCTACACACATTTATACAATTTCAAATCCTTTCAAGCAGTCTTACAGTATTTAAATCAGTTAGAACCCCAGTAAGTTGACAATGCCACAATGGCTATGTGATGATGTGTGAAAACAATCGGAAACAACCCAAAGCTTAATATTACAAGCAAGAATGCCGATATTATTGCTGAAATACGGAATACATTTATTTGCTTTCATCGCTGCCTGTTTCTGAAGCCTCTTCACCACCACTGCAGCAGCATCTCCCTACGGTCCTAATATTTACCTCTCCGCAAAGAAAAGTTGTCATAACTAACAGCCCAAATATGGTGTTTAATTCAAACCTCGAAGGCAATGCTCTTTCCAAACACAGTCACTGCCAGACGCTCTCTGTAAACTCTGCGGGAACTTTTTCCCCTCACACCTGGGCAGACTCAACATCGCCGTGACAGAAATCCAGACGTCACTGCCAGATTCAAAATTTGGAATTCGAATCCAGAGGTGGAGACAGCTGGTCTGGGAGTATATAATAAAAAAAAGCAAATATATAATGATAGGAAAGGCCACGTTGAATAGGCAGAAACAACAGTCAGGTTCTTGTATTTGTGTTGTGTTGTTGGTGGTTTTGTGGCAGTGGGACACAATCTCAAAGGTCTTAAAACGGACATTTTGATTAAAGTCAGATTCAAAGGAGTTTTTCTATAGACTTGAAGGGATGTTTCTCAAGAAATCCAGTTTCCACTCCCCAGCAAGAAAAAGGGCTTTTACCGGACGCTTTAATATAACAGGGGACAGTTGTTCAGGTTTTTATAAGGCCACCGTGCTACAAGTCTATAGAGTCCGTGCTTGGGTTGAAAGAACATAGAAAAATAAGAGTTTTATACCGAATAGAAATCTATAAAGAACTGCAATTAATCGTTGAACTTGCCGAGCAGGGGGCTGAATTCATTGCAGCACGTCGGCAGATAAGCGAGCCAGGAAGTTTGACCCCGGGTTCGGCTTTGATTATAATTTCTTCTCTGGTGATTGGGTTTAATTGTTCACATGTAGTGTCTGCAGGAAACCAACAGTTGTGCCGAGGTTATCTCAGTCTGTTTAATCAGATTGTGTTTAGAGCAAATCTTTGTAGATTTTAGGCCAGAAATTGCAACGATTTAACTTTTATTTCGATGGATTAATGTAATGACTATAACTTTTAATTTTTTATTTGTGTAATTAGGATTTGGTTGACTTTAGTTTCCTTTTTTATTGTTTGGCTTTTAATTTGTAAATATATTTTTTTTAATGCATTTACCACCACTGGGTCTGTGATACTGGAGGAAAGGTTAATTATGTGATGAATTATTATATGCGTTAATCCTACAACAACAATTTAAAAAAGTTATCTTTACAGCCAAAAAGGAAGCTGGGAAAAGCAATAGAACATTTCAACCGTCAACATAAAACAAAAGCATTTTTCTGAGACCCAGAAGCTGCTGTTTATCTACATAAAAAGACAACTAATTATACTTATAATAACTTTACGTTGAACAGCTTAACATAATGAAGAGCTTCTTGAGGACAAAGATGATTAGAACTGAAAATGAGGGGCAAAGAGAGCACCGAGGCTGCGAGCCAAATGTGATAGGAGGAATCAATGTGAAGGCATGGTGTTTATTTTGTAGCGATCTGAGTCAGGCCAAACCAAACAGCCAAGTGGGGAAACTGGGGTGGGAACCTGGGAAAAGCTAACACACACACACACACACACACACACACACACACACCAACTTCCTCCTCTTGCCTCTGCAGTTTTGACAGAAAGAGTAGAACACACACATGGACGCTTTATCATCAGACACATACACACACAGATTTGGTTATGGTCTCGCAACTTGTGTGGTACATTAGTTTTGTGGGAGAGGGGAGTGAATGGAGAGGAGGGAAGAGTGTGTGTGTGTGTGTGTGTGTGTGTGTGTGTGTGTGTGTGTGTGTCTGTGTGAAAATAAACAGAAAATAATTACTGTCCTCTCTACCACACTGTTCAAGGGCAGGGTCACTTCAGGTATTTTTTTGATTTTTCAGGATGAAAATCAATCCATTAAAAATTATTTGCAGCAATCGGTGCATTCCGTTGCAAAGGCGAAGTGAATCCCTTTTCTGGTTGTGGAGTTTTGTCAGTGATTGCACGTTGTCCAAGCAATGGCCATGGCACGTCTCCCATAACTGCAGGCAGCAACAGTCATATCAACAAGTGAACAGACCTTGAGTATGTACTTCTTACTCTAGTGCTGGAACAAATCAAGCGGGACCCCCAAAGGCCCCAAAAGTCAGTGTATGGTATTGTTCAGCATATATTTAGCAGTTAGGTCCGTACAGAACAGGCGGGGAAAAGTGAGCACTTTTGTCAAAGTCAATGCAACTTGAGTCCATTTACTCAGAGTACTGTAGCTGTAGTTACTAGTTATTTTGATTCAAAATGTTAATACATGTGAGAGTATTTCAACACTGTGGTATGCTTGTCGCTTGCCAGCAACAGTGTAAATGTATTTTCTGTTGTATTAAGCTAGCTAGCAGTTAGTTAGCTCAGGTGGGCAGTTGGCACATTCATGTTACCGTTTAACATGCTGGTGACTTGAGCTCAGAATCTCGGCCGACAAGTAGTCACTACGTCATCAATATTGGACCACTACCTCTTTATAAGGACGAAGAAATTGAACTTGCTGTGTGGAAATTTGTAAAAATGTTAGGAGTAAAGAAAGTTTTCCCAGTAAGCTGAGTGACTGCCACTGGAGGCAAAGCTGTTTGTGGAGGACTTGTTTCTGAAATCGAAAGCAACCGACCTGTCATCTTGAAATATATAGTGTGCGGCCGTGAAGGGAGGAAGCTCGGAGTTGCCACCAATAGTTCCACTTGTAGCAGTCACTGCAAAAGCTCAATCTAATGAAGTTCTTCCACTGAGTTCCTTCAGAATCGTCCGTGGTTTTCTTTTATGCGTTCAGTATTGGTTTCAATCAGGACATTTTCAGAACTGTGTCTGGTTGGTGCAATTTAGGTCAGAGATCTGTGCATAAAGGCATACTGGTCTTTTGCAAAGTGACAGTATGCAATGAAAAAATACAGGCATGTGGAAAAATAAAGGGGGCCCTACCCAATCATCATTTTAGGTAGGGCCTCATTCTCCTTTTTCTTTGTCTCACGTCATAGCTGCCTGGATTTCATAAGTAGTATGACTTCACCCTAAATGCCAGCACCACATGGCTGCCTTCCTTTCCTCTCCTTCCTTTCTTCCTACCATCTCTCTATTCACTTCCTGTGTCCTTCTCTTCTTCCCTCTTCATATGACAGGCTCAGGGGAGTGCTGAGAGTGTGTGTGTGTGTGTGTGTGTGTGTGTGTGGGCTTTCAACTATTCTGATCGAGACTACGTTAGTTATAAAAAATAAAAAAAACTTCCAGATGGTGGAAAGAATAAAAATCCCCAGCTTGAAGTAGAAAGAAGAAAAAAACCAAGTCGGAATAAAAAGTAAAAAGATTTCAGGTTTCTCGACTCCATCAGCCAAGAGAATATTTGAAAATTACCCTTTTTACTGATAGGTTCCCCCTTCTGCACATACTCTTTCAGAATTCATGAATATTTTACCGTATGGGGCCCTCCGAATCATTCTTTATCAAAAAACGGTTTGATTTTCTGAAGATGCAATCGGTAAGTGGGAGAAGATGAGAATAAGAGGGGTGAGAATGACTGACTCTGCTTGAAGCTGAACAGAAAATGGGTCTCCAATGCCGCAGCAGGTGAGTCAGAAAGTTGCTAGGATTTGGCTTGGTTTGCTATGCCTTTCAAGGGCCTGTTAACACCGCCAAGGGCCACAGCTACCTGCGTGAGTGAGTGTAATCGCAGAGAGCTTTGTGTTTCACAACCTTTTTAAGTACGTCTGGAGAAAGTCTAATGAGTTGCCGGCGGTTTACCTTTCAATTTCTGGTCCACACAAAAACAAAGAGCAAAGATGGTCATTCCACCTTCCATTTATCCATCCACTTACAATCACTTATCCAGCCTTCTTAGCCACAGTCCTTTTAAATGCATGATAACTCCAACACAAAGCCATAATGCACTCTAATGTTAGGCCTCAATGCATTAAGTAAAAGAAAGTATTCAGATCCAGGTTGCACTACTGCAGGCTTGTCAGGGTCACCTCCACTGAGTGTTTTGCAGACCATGTGACACCATGGGCTGAACCAAACTAGTTAAACTCAGCGAACCCAGTGTTCAGTTTAATGGTTCGGTAGCTAACACTGCCTTCGTCAGAACACAGCATTGACCACCGGACTCTCAAAAGACAATGCTGAAAGTAAATCCTGCGGTCTAATGAGCTGTTTGTTTTGTTTACAGTCTGTCGAAGCAGCGCAGCGTTGAAGAAACCGTTTATAGACTCTACTTGATTGATTGAACGTAACAGCAAGTCAGTCACAATGACGAGCCAAGAGTTTATTTTACATTTTTATATAAGGCCAACATAGAGCACTTTCTTTTACTTTTACTGTTTTTTCCATCGGCTGCCAACATTTCTTTAAGGTTAAACCTGTGTGGTTTGGTAAAGTGGTGCCAATAGTCAGGGTCCAAGTTTCCAGTAAAAATTATATTGTGACCATTTTCCAGCCAAAATTGGTGACAATGTAGAAAAACCTGAGATGGAACTGATGGCTCCAGCTGCCCTCAACCTTTAAGTGTTTTGTTGGCATTTGGTGTCTCCGGGCGAAATAAAAAATCAGTCCAATGCTTCAATCACAATAAAACATAACTCAACAGTGGATGTCTGCTCGAAGGACCAGGCCATCTGGTTGAGTATACTTATACAGTATGGTACTGTATATATATACACATAAACAACAACACAATTTAACCCAGCGTATATTTGAACAATTGAAAAAATAAAAATCACAAGCATGTAATAGGGCACAGCAATATTACATGTTTAAACAAAGAGAAAGACTATTATAAAGTTATTTAAAGGTAATTATCAGGGTTTGGTTCCAATGGCAGGTTCTATTTTAATAACTGCTTACAAATCTCTCAAATATCCTGTTTATCTGTCAGTATTCTTTTTTTATTAGCCTCACAGGCCTTAGATCATATACGCTGTAACTAAATAACATTAATTCCATAACAGCTCAATTTAAACTTTGTATGTGGTTGACGTGTTCTCTGCAAACCTTTGTCTAAATTCAGCCAAAGACTGTTTGTGAAAGAATCATAAACTGCATCATTGCTCTACAACTAGTTCAATTTAACACAATCAAAACTCCTTCAAATCATAAAAACACTACGTTGTCACGCTTACAAAACCCTAGAATGATCGAACGCAAGATAAAAACTTTGGAAATTCCACATTTACGACTGGGAATATTGTTCTGGCAAAGCCGGCAGCAAAATTGGCCAACTGGCCGAAAAGAGTATGAGACATTTGAGTAAATCTAGTACACACAAATTAGTGTTTTAATAACTGACCACTGCAAGGTCAGTTGGTTTGACAAGATTTTTAAAAAAGGAAAAAAAGCCACCCGTGTCACCATAATGAAGTACAATGAAAATCACCAGATGTGCTATAAAAGCAGCCGCGTGACAGGCCTTTGAAAAGGAAGCATATTGAAAAGAGTAGAACTATGCCGTCAGCAGAAGCCACAGTCCCATATTCCCCGGTATTTTTTTGCGTTGGTTTTATTATCTTGGAGGAAATGTGCTTTAGAAAGCTTCCATGGAGAGAGCAGAGCGGGGAGGAGGAGGCAGGCCACCTGAGAGGCTCAGAAAGACCCAACACGACTGCTTTTCTCATCACCTCGCTGTAGGTTTTTCACAGAGGAAAAAGGTGTGGCAGCCAACCAGGGCACAGCAGAGGAAAAAGTGCTTATCTCAAAGGATTCCTCTCTCTTGGATCAGCAGGTAGTCCTATGGCTTAGAGAGAGTCTGCTTATTAAAAGGTACAACAGCGCAACTCTTCATCCTGAGGCAGGAACTATTTTATTGTAGTTCAGCTCACACATCAGTTATGGCACACTCTGCATTCTCATTCTTGCTGAAACACTGCCTTTGTGTTTTTCTCTGTAATGAATTTAGCAGACCCTTTTTCTTCTGCTCTCACTTTATGTGTAGGTGCACAGGTATGCGGGGCAAGATCAACACACTCGCAATAAAGGTTGAAGATGGCGGATTGCCTTTGAAGGTTTTACTGGGACGCAAGTGTGAAACTGTGACGACTGTATTAAATCAAACGGTCAGGAAATGATGGTAATCCATTAAAAAGAGTCAGACCAATGGTATTGTAAAAATGAGTTAGTACGGTAACAAGGGAACTGGATTCATAAAAGTAAAAACTAATGCTACTGATAAAGTGCATTGTGCTTCATGTCAGGCAGGAGAATCACCGGTGAAAGATCATCTTTACGTCCTCACAGGAAGTACATCATAAAATAATGCAACAGAGTTGAACCGGCAGCTCTATGGCTCAACACAAACTGAAAACTAAGAAGTTATACGAATGCCTCTACAAGCCATACAATTGACAAACAGTGAAATTACAGTGGTGGTTAGGGAATGCAATAAAGAAGGTATAACAGCTCTTAAGAAGCTAATATATAGTAAAAGATCACTGCGACCTGACAATATGTAAGGTTGCCTTGGCCTTTGAGCTTTGACCTCCGAGATCAAATCAGTTCATCCTAATGTCCAAGTTTAAGGTTATGCTAAAGTTGACTAAAATCAATATTGCCTCTGGACTTGGGCCATGGCCAGCGTGGAGGCTTGATGATAATTTTCACATATTATTTTTCTTGAGGCTGTTGTATAGGGTTGCCTTAGATTGTATAGTTGTCCATGATATTGCTTGCAGTTCTCCGTGTTTCTCTTAACACTCACACACTTAAAACTAAGTCAGGATGATATTCGGATCCATCTGCTCTTACAACTCGCATCTGTTTCAGCCACTGGGAAATGGAAATTCACTAGCTTTTTGGTTTCACCCTTCAAACCAAATCAACCTGTGTCTTTTAGGTGCAGGTAAGCTGATTAGCTCCTCTTGTTCTCTTAATTAATCCCCCATGCACCTCTTGTGTCATTGTTCCTCTTCCTGCAGCAGGCCCAGTTTCAACTAAAAGCCCCAGCATGATTTGTGATCTGGTTTTCAAGAGCCAGAATGTTTTTGGGCGGTGAGCTTTTGTTCACGTGTGGTATAAAATAATCAAACGCTGAACACCGGCTTCCCTCTTCCAGTTTATGAGTTGGCCTGCCACTGTTGTTTCACAAAGAGAGCTTTCTACAGAGCGTACCTGAATGGAGGTGATGTTCATTATCATATCTATGAAAAGTCCCTGGATCCAGTCATTACTTGTGAATCCGTGCCTTAATAACTTCCCCATGCCGCTACCCAGGGTAGAAAAAAAACTAAATGGTTGTTTATTTTTCTTTCTTGCAACTTTTTCCAATCTTGTGTGAGGACACATGATAAAGGCACAGACGAGAAATTGGCTGTGACAATGCAGGACAGCAGCATTGTGTCGCTTAGGCAGATGGCAGCCAGTCATCTCGCATAACGTTGGCCCCAAACAGACCTTGTGTACCAAGTCTGATGCTGAAGTCTGAATTTAAAAAAAAAATCTTGTTAAACAGCTTTTTCAATTATTAGGAAAATATGGCTATAGATGAGGCAATTTCTCCCTTGTACATTCTGTGGACAAAATAGTTCAGTTATATACAGTTGTATAGCTGGGTTTTTTACTTATTTTTATTTAAAATATCACAGTACCAAACACGTGCTGTATGTATAAAACATAAATGTGCCCTTTTTACACGCTTTCAACAGTCATTCTTTTGAACACGTTGTTTTTCTTGTTTAATCTGTTTTGGAAAAGAATATGAATTGATAAAAATATGAATTGCATTGATACATTAGAGATGATCTGTATAATAAATTGTTTCTTCTTTAACTTTCAAAAGCTTTGGTTAAAGACTATGGAGAGCATATCGGCTATTAGCAAATAATACAAACGTTACTGAAATGAATCATTAAACAATAAAACTCAAAGCAGTTGTTCTGACAGACAGTCCTGACTTACCACATTCTGCTTCATTGTAGAAAATTCACCATATGTCTTAGTAGTTGTGTGTTTAGTTGGACTACACTCAGGCATGTGGCACATGTTAACAACACCTTGAACTTGTGCATGTTGCAACATGATTAAAAACACCAGCAATAGTAAATTAATGTCAGAATGTTAAAGTAAGAGTCAGCAATAGTTACAACCATGAAAGCTTATAGCAAAAACCAGCTGTACAACTGCTCATTGGTGCATAATGCTGTCCTGTGTGAATCTACAGTAGTGTGAGCAAATATAAATAAATTGGCCTCAAGCACAGATAACCTCAGGGTCAACCACTGCTGCACTGCCACAACAGGTGCAGATTTGAAGATAAATGCTGGAGTCAAAGTCCAAAATACAACCTTATAAAATGAAGCTTTAATGTTGAGTAATAAGTTAGCCTGGTTCTGTTTTTTTTAATATAAACCAGAGCTAATAATCAAACTGTTACATAAGGTCACAGCCTCATTTAGAAACAGTGTGCATAAAATAAACTCAGCGGCCATGAGTGTTTGGAGGAGGCCATTGAAAGAATTTCATTTGAAAAATTGAATGGTGCCAAAATATGATTTTTGACCTTCATCTCGACTCTTTCCATCATTCTGACCAAAACCACATCAACTGCTTCATATAGTGCAGCCACCTGCATCATTTCTTATCCGAGTGCACAGCTCTCCAAAACATCATCACATCCCAGAAGTTAAACACAAAATGTGCTCAAACTTTAACCAAACAGACTTTCTCCACAGTTAAAAAGGTCAACAGTTCATAGAGAAGTACTAGAATGTTTAGTTTTTGCCTGATATGAAAGATTGCAAACACATATGACTGGTTTTTGGCCACTTGTAAGTGAAGGTCTTAAGTTCCGGTAACTAAAACCACTTGGATAAATTTGAGTAACATCATCTTCGTGTTGGAAAGAAGCTAACCTTTAACCGCTGTTAATAGGATTCACAACATGTTTTTTTCTAAAGTCAGTGGGTGCTTTGTTCACTCATCCGTCCTGACCTCTCTAACCCCAATGCAGACATTTGTATGTGAGTGCACTGCTGACCGCAAACCAAACCTTTAAATACCAAAACACTCACACACAGCTGTGGTGTTATTTCGATCAATGTATTACCGATGTGTGTGTGCCGCCTACACCATCTGACCATCGAAAATGTGTATTGTTAAAAATCATCAATGTGGACATTTTCAGTGGAGTTTTTGTAACTAGGTTTCTAGTCAACAATACCCCTTATCCTGTAGTTTCTTGTCTGACGTGTGTATACTAATCTGTGCAGACTGTTCACAGGCACGTTAAGATGTTTTATTAAAGTTGCAAGTCCCCTGGAGGAAGCTGTTTGCTGTGGTTGATGGGTGCTTTGTGTCTTATACCTGCCTGAGTCACTGCCATTCACATCATCACATGGACTTTCTCTGTTTTTATGGCTCCATTCTCAAACCGCTAACTGATGAGCAGATGTTAAATGGTTCTCAGGGAAAAAGTAAGTGGGCGTCTATATTCACTCTGCATATAACGGTGTGTGTGTGTGTGTGTGTGTGTGTGTGTGTGTGTGTGTGTGTGTGTGTGTGTGTGTGTGTGTGTGTGTGTGTGTGTGTGTGTGTGTGTGTGTGTGTGTGTGTGTGTGTGTGTGTGTGTGTGTGTGTGTGTGTGTGTGTGTGTGTGTGTGTGTGTGTGTGTGTGTGTGTGTGTGTGTGTGTGTGTGTGTGTGTGTGTGTGTGTGTGTGTGTGTGTGTGTGTGTGTGTGTGTGTGTGCGCGACTCTGTTTGAATGACTGCGACAGGATTGGCTGTGAGACAAGTAGCTCTGTTGTTAAGGAACTTCTCTGCACGTCAGAGAGGTAGAAAGCCTTATGGCCCTATAAGGAGTGTGCGCCGGTAGGGTGAATATGTAAGTGCGTGGTCAGGTTTGTGTCTGGTCGAACGCTCCACCTGAACCTTGGCTTTCTTCAAAACAAAAAGCTTTATACACTCTCATTTCTCAGCCCCGGGGTTGACTGGCTCTGTATACGCAGTAGTTTTTCAGATGTGTCGGAGTAACTTGCTCTTGCGACCTTTGAAATTAGTCAAGTATAATAACGGCCCCATTAAAACAGAATTACTTTGTGATGTTAAAGATCACACAATTCAAACCAATAAAACAAACAATTCAAGCTCCTGAAATGAGTGTGGTCAGAAGCAGGTTCACAGATTGTGCTGAGTTGTTGTTGTGAGTTGATTTGCAGAAACCCTGGCTAGAGAAACTCTTAAATCAATATATTTATTAGATTTAGATTCAAAAATGTGAAGTGTGGGGATGAGGGTTTGGCGCTATTCCATAGGTTTCTCTTGTTGTCGACAAATCCAAACATCCCACCCTAGAAAAAAAATATATTTCAGGGGGGGTCCCCCAATCCGTTGAAACCCCACCGCACGCAAAATGAAACAAAATAATCCCCCCCCCCCAAATCATTTTGTAAAGGAACCTTGGATTTGCATACAGAACCTATACAGCAAACTTTGTAATGTAACAAGCAAGGCAAGGTAAGGTAATCTCCAACTCAAACAATTCAAACTAAACCATGGTATCCATTTCATGATAGCCATGTGTCCTTGTTGTTTGTCTTATTATTTACTTTTCCTGGCCCATCCTGCAAAGTCGTAAAGATTGTACACAAAAAAAGCTAGCAATAGAAATTGACTTTGATGAATTACCTAGAGCTCTGCGTCTGTCATATTCGCCTCCCTGCACTGCCACAAGAAAGGGCCAAACCCACAGTTTGAGAACCACCAGCATAGCGTGTCCCGACCATAGATAGAACCAACCAACCAGGATACAGTTTTGTTTATTGGACACTCTAAATAATGCAAATGAGTTGTTACCTGAAAGGTAGGAAATTAATCTAAAAAAGTCTACTCATAATGCACTGCAATGCTGTAAAAGTATCCAAAGTTTGTTTGCTAAAACATGCATAAAGTGGTGGTATTTAAAAAAGCATTATGCAGATATCATTATAAATCTTACTAACAGCTCTGTATAGCTGTCCCAGGGTGTCCTGATTAGACTTTGTTTGGCTGTACATGTTCATTTCTTAATGCTAAAGAAGACGGATGATATTCTCCCTCTCTTCTATTACTTTACGTTGTTAATCCCAAACCTGCTGTTTTTATAACTCGAGGTCGGACCGAATCATCAATCTTCAATAATGAGTTTGCTTTGATGCCGACAGTCCATTTGTCAGAGTTGCAGTGTTTGGGTTGTAAAGGTCCTCATTTACCTGGAGGACAGTGTCTTACCTGTCTGAGCCCAGCTGTGCTAGACCTATTCTTTAAGAATGGTAAACAACACAACAGCTCACGGTTTTATTTAAAGACCTATGCTGTTGCCCTTTAAGAGTTTTGAATAAAGTCAGATTCTAGAATACAGCTCTGTTACATCACAATGCAACTCAATTAGAAAACTCCTGGCGCACTTGGTACAATTTTAACAACTCCCTCTTCGGGATATAAAACTTCCCCTTATGGTGCATTATCCTCAGCAAACAGCTCTTCTCTGATTCTTTGGGTTAATTCAGTGTAATTCAGACCACATAATTTCTTGTTGGTTCTGAAATATATATAAAAAGAAAGCAAGACGCTGGTTTATTTGTCGCGTTTCTCTCGGGAGTTGAACTAGGATTACAGCAGGTTGCACCGAGAGAGAAGAGTGGGGATTTATTTTACGGCTGTATATCAGTAAGCTGGGCAGACTGGCTCCCTCATTAATTGCGATCCTGTTTCTTTTTTTTCTTTTGGGAGACCTGTGCTTACCGGAGGCTGAGGATTACTGGTCTCCCGCTGCTTGGCTGGCTCACAACAGTCGTCAGGGCGGCTGCGACAAAAAAAAAAAAAACACCTTCACCGATTCATCTTCATGCAGAGTGAATGTGCTCACTGCTGATAAAAGGGAAAATGCAGGGCCGACGTTGCCCCCCCTGTAATACTGCAGAATCCCCCGGTGCCATCTCACTTTTCATCATCCACCTCTGTTTTGTCACTGGCTAGTCGTCTTTTTTTTCTTTTCTTCTTTCATTCGATTGTCCGTCTTCCAATGTTCCCGCTGTTAGTTTCCTCTCCTCCACCTGTTTGGCGTTCTCTCTCTTCCCTCTTGTTTTTTTGTTATTCTCTTGTTTATTGCTTCCTCCAAAACTCCCCTCTCTCTTCATCATTGGTATCTCTTCCCTTTCTTTTTCCTCACCCACTGTCTCTGCAGTAACTGATTGAGGACAAATAGATAGCTAAGGCGACTTCATTTGTAGGCCTATAGCACATATTTCGTTCACAAAGGCAACTCAAAGAGCATCTATTTAGATAAACACACAGAACAAATGTTGTTGTGAAATGTTTTTTATTGCTTCTTTAGCATTGGAAAACTGTAGATAAAAAAAGTCAATGGATTTATAGCAAGGGGTTAACTCATTTTGGCAAAGAAAGAGACAGAAATACTTGCTTTAGTGGCTAAGGCTCCCCAACATAAATTACTGTGATATCATACTGGCAACATTATTATTATTATTTTTTATTATTAATCAATCTTATATTTGTTAGATTTTCAAGTAAGCTTAACTTTGAAAAGTTTTTTTTTCAATCAAATGTATCAATTAGGGCTGTCAAATTAACGCGTTAATTTCGATTAATTAATCACAGAAAAATTAACGCGTTTAAAAAAATGTACGCAGATTAATCGCACTTCTACATTGCCCTTTGACACGGTGCAAAAGAGGTGAGACGATAGCGGAGCTGCATCTGTAGCTTGCTGACACGACCCGCACGGGATTAAAGAGTAAAGAAAGAAGCAGGGGTCTGTGCATTATTGATTTAGTGGGTGCCTAATTAACAATGTAGGTTCAAAACAGTATCTCTCAATCTTCCTCCGTGTCTCTGTTTGCTAGCTGCGATCATCTCCCACAAACGGACACCCGCCCCCTCTCACTCTTCCTAGCTGGCATATGCCTGTCTTTTTTCCTCCTTTATTGTGTGTGTGTGTGTGTGTGTGTGTCTCAATATTTTTGGCTATGAGTAGGACGGTGAATGAGTCGGCATAGGCTATGCGCACCGCACCTGTGGCAGTGCAGCGCTGTCTGTTGTGTGGAAGATAGACAGTCGTCATTTAGCAAGAAGCAGAAGTTACGAGAGACGGGGGGAGAGAAGAGAGAGAGAGAGAGAGAGAGAGAGAGAGAGAGTAGCCCATACAGTTGTTTGTAAACAGGCATACAAGTGTCATATAAGTATGCGATTAATTTAGATTAATTAATCACAGAGCCTGTAATTAATTAGATAAATGTTTTTAATCGCTTGACAGCCCTAGTATCAATCTGTTGCTATAGCTTTGTATAAGTCAAATGCTTGATCTGCACTTCTGTAATTCAAGACAGGAAGATGTGCTGTAGAACTGGAACACAAGCTATCAGTGTAGAACCGTGTATTGAAGTCCTTCCAAGAATTGCCACACATGGAGTTCAGCGTAACAGAAACTGACAAATTCACCCGCGGAATGGTTCCCCATTTTGAAGTGTACGTTCTGGGGGGGCCCTGTTGAAGACCACTGGGGGTCCCTTGATCTCTGATTTGCTAGCTTCTCTCAGTTTGCTCAACACAGTCAACTCAATAACCGCTTTATTCAAAACAAAAACTAGATTTTCAGCTGCGAGCGTGTGTTCAATTGTGTGTGTTGGTTTGTGATTGTGTGTCTTGTAATGATCAGATACTGTTTTATGGGTTTGTTTTGGTGTGTGTGTGTGTGTGTGTGTGTGTGTGTGTGTGTGTGTGTGTCTGTGTGTGTGTGTGTGTGTGTGTGTGTGTGTGTGTGTGTGCGTTTGTGTGGTTGTGGTTAGCAACAACAGGCCTGCTGGGACTGAGATGTGTGGAGAGAGAAAAAAGATAGAAGACCCAGCCAAGAGACCCCTGCCAGGCAGGAGATGGAAACACAAAACACACAGCAGCCAAACACACACACACACACACACACTCAAAACACACAGTGTTGCTATGCCTTGTTGCAGACTCATCCCCTTCTGAAATCTCTGAGCCACAAGACACAAAAAAATCAGTGAGACTGTGTAACTCTTGTCTTATTGAACATTTGAAAGACACACTCATTAGATAAGATAATATAAATGATGCCCTAGCAATTTTTTTTATTTTTATTTTTGTAGGTAGTCAACCTGCTACTCTTACCGTCTTTCACACCAGACCCCCCTGTTAGGCGACATCCAATTTGCAGTAAGCCCGTTTTCCATTTGCAGTTAGTGGGCTCAATGTGAGACTCCAGGGAGCTAAGGAGCAGAATGAAGTTGAGCTGTTGTGGTGCTTCATGACTTAACTTTTCTATGGTGGAGCCAAAATTAGGTGCAAGCGGGTAGTTTAGGGAGATGACATTTGGCGGTGAAGGTTTGTTTCTTAGGATTTGTCATCCGAAATTATTAAGAGTGACTTTTGTTTTCGTTTCCCAGTGTAGACAGTGATAGTACATGACTATAATAAAATAATTTTATCCAAAGACTGTTATGAGCGTGTAGACACAGAACCGCATCATTTGTTGACAGTGTGACAATTTGATTTTGGGTTAAGATGAGAGCGCAATAATAGCTCTTCATCTTTATCACAGGCTACAGATGCCAATGCCCAGAAGTGCCTTGATGCGGAAATCATAGTAATATCTAACAAACAAAAAGGCGTCAGATCATTTCACACTCAAACAATGGTGGTGTCATAAATTGTTAGAAAGAACAAAAATACTGTGATTTTGGGTAGAATTAAATGTGGCTTTATTTGACGGATCTGAATGAACATATAAATGGACTCCACTTATATAGCGCTTTTCCCTGGTTTTTCACGGACCCAAAGCGCTTTACATCGTTTTGTACACATTCACCCATTCACACACATTCATACACCGATAGCAGTAGCTACCACGCAGGGTGCAAGCTATAGCAATTTAGGGTTCAGTGTCTTGCCCAAGGACACTTTGTCATGTGGCGGGGAGGCGGGGAATCGAACCACCGACACTGCAACCCAGTGGACGACCGCCCTACCCACTTCTCCACAGCCGGCCATTTTCATATAGACAAACAAATAGTGTATATACTGTGGTTTACTGAGGGATTTGAAAACTAAAGCAGGAACTCTAGGTCTGTTGGAGATAGTAAAGGGACTTAGACACCAGTGAGATGTTATGTTCTCTATATGCGCTGCTGCGTTTTAATGAACTAACTGGCTTCAGGCTAGTGACACTGTTAGAGCTACTGAACACAGTTAAAAAGCCCATCCAACAAATCCATCGTGTCATTACCACATTCATTTTCAGTTAGTAATATAATTACTATGAAGGCAATCACCAAGACGACTGGCGGCTCCCTGCACCTGCCTGTGTGCTGTGTTTTACAGCCATGCTTTAGGGTCGGATTAGCTGAATTGCTAATAAATGCTTTCTCTATTTCTGGATGCACCAAAGGACTGGTTAGCCTATGTCGATGACTTTGTGGACTTTTTACCCATGAGAACAAAGTGTCACATTGAAATGAATCAGATGAATACTGCACTTCTTTTGATTAAAAAAAACCTAGAGGGTAAAGTTAGCTTTTGTGATCTTGCAGTGTGGTGTTTTGTTCAAACTGCAATCCTCCGAAAATGGATGTGTTTTTGTTGATGGCTGGTGTTTTTTTGGGTGATTCAGAATTGGCAGACTGTAAAAGCATCACACAAACTCCGCCCAGCTGCTCCATCAGCACCTGGCCTTCAGCAAGCGCACCGTGTGTGTGTGTGTGTGTGTGTGTGTGTGTGTGTGTGTGTGTGTGTGTGTGTGTGTGTGCGTGTGTGTGCGTGTGTGTGTGTGTGTGTGTGTGTGTGTGTGTGTGTGTGTGTGTGTGCCTGTTTGTGCATGCGTGCATGGTAATACATCAAACAATAGGCAGATCTGAGCGACATATTATTTATAATGTGTTGTTCCTTTGTGTGAGGTCGGAGCTAAAAGCTCGTCTTGGATAGTTTTCAATGACTCATCAACTCGCTCGGGAATAAATTGCTTCATAATTCGATTTCTATTGAGACCTCCATAAGAAAAAAAATTTGAAGGCTCCTTTTAAAATTTGATTGCTGGCGTGAAGCCTTACAACTCATTATTGAGCTATTTTTAAAATGTAAAATGCTTTAGACATTTCTGTGAATATAATGTTGCTTTACAAGGGATGGGACCATCTTCATAATGGCTATCATGATCATCATTGTCATAATTGTCTCAAATGTGTGCAGCTTCTATTGTTATGGGTGGAGAAATTCAATCAAATGTAACCCGCCATCTGTTACAGCCAAAACACGGATCATCATCAGTGATCATCATGATCAGTGAATAATGGAAACCTACCAAACAGACTTGGCATAGAGAGAATAGTCAGATTTTTTAAAATAAATCCAAGTCTTCATCCAGCCTCAGTTGATACAGCATGTGGTATTTAAGTCAATCATAAACAGAGGAACAACATGAGCAAAGCTTGGGTTGAAAGACAAAGAAATCTTTGTGTGGATTGAAATATCTAATATGAAAGCTGGACTGGACTTTCTGGATCGAATTCAAAGGTATACCTGATTGTACCACACCTACGTCAAGACCTTTTGTTTTTTAATGGTGTGGACTATTTTCAATCTGAAGGCGGCCTTACTGGTGACCAGGCTGCCTGTGTGTAGAACTTCTGCATGTGTTACACTCTGAACACTATTCAACAATATTGAACCAGCCATTTTTTTGTAATCTTGGCCTGTAACTCAACCATACATCAACATTAGTGTGTTTATCTTTGTATCATTTGCTCTGACCAATAGAGCCTTGTTTGGCCTTCTTGTTGTTTGTCACCTTGGAAACTTTGGCAGGTAACACACCATGTCTGTTTGTGCTAGGAGTTGGGCAACAAACAGAAGGCATGATGGGTAGTCTGTTTGTCTGTTGTTTGTTTAAAGCAGAGCCACAGCTGGCGGGCAGAGTGAGAGCCTCCCCAGAGCCCATTTGGGATCAGAGGTTTTTTGCTCCTCAGCTCATATTAATATTGGTTATGCTTTGTCTTTTCCTCATATCTATTCTTCATTATGTATCTTGGTATTTGTCTCTATCCAACACATTTTCTGGTCATAAAGAGTCCCTCTTGTGTGCATCTTTGTCACTGGTCTGTTCCCCTCCTCCATTAGCAACAATTAAAGTAAAAAAAAAACTTGATAACTTCTTGTAAGACGAACAGATGTCCAGCCAGTCATTCCCTTTGTTTTTTCTCCACTTGCCATTTTTTCTAGTTGTTTGCTCTTTTCAAACTTCTTCCCTGCACTATAGCCAGTCCAGACACTGCAGGCAAAAAGAACCACAGAAAACAATAAATTGATTGTTCGGAGATGCACCTGTTTCCTCTCAATGATTGATTTGTAGAAATAGATCTTTCCTGATTGAAACAGCAGTGCTGTGTTCTTGCTGGTTGTGCTTTATTTCTGGAAGGCTCTCTCTCTCTCCCTCTTCTCTCTCTCTGAGCTGTCGTGGCTCCAGTCGATGTCTGTGCCAGCCGAAACCAGCGCCCTCCACACCCGGCAGCGCCAGACGTATTGTTGGGAAGCCTCTGTGTGAATGGATTGGTCTGGGTTCTTCACATGCGTCATTTGGCCTGGTGAATAGCCTCAGGCTGGTCTAAATGAAATACCAAAACTGCTTTCTCATTGCTAAACAAAAATCAAACCGCTATGCGTTTTCAATATTTATCAAACGTTATGTGATATTGCATGTTGTGGCTTAAGATTTCCAGGGAGCCAATGATCATTACTTATGAAGATCAGTTACTAATTTATTTGATTAATTCATTTAATGTAAACTTGGTAGTTCTGACTTGTTCTGGAAACACTTTTTTTTTGCATTTAAACAAACTCTAAAAAACTAACATTGATTTTTCTTCTGGAAGATTTACATCCCTGAAACACGAAAAATTTAAGCAAATATAGTCATATTATAGTATTTTAGTTCACATTATATAGTGACTTAAGTTGAAATTAAACATTTGTTGTCAGAGCTTGTACCAGCAAGACAGGGATCAATCTTTTGATTTCCCTTATGTTTGGATGTTTGCATATTTGTAGCCATGTAGTGTAAGCAGCTATGGTGTAAGCATTTTGCTACATAAAAGTTACACTATGCTGTGTATTATATCTTATACAACAACCATTATTATAGAGTTCAAACAGGCCCTCCAGATGTTCTGTCTTTCATTGGATATGAATCCTATTCTTCTGGTGTGGGTGAAGGCCTCAGGGGACACTTGACTGCAGCAGTGGCACTAACTCAGCCAGGGTTTCAACTCCACAACTGAATGCACTCATGCTACCTCCACAAACCATCTAACAAATGGCTTCTTCTGCCATGCTGAAAGCAGGACAAAAGTAGTTCCCTCTCTCCTGCCGCTAATCAAAGTTGTTATGTTTGAGTTTCTTTCAGATGGTTTTATCTTCTGCTTGGTGTTGAGTGCATAAAACACCATCTAATGATCCATGATGTAACGTATGCCTCTGTGGCGTGGCCTGCAAACACATTTCCAATAGCAATTTGAGCAGTTCCCCTGGTCTGTGGCTTGTGAGAGAACACTGACTTGACTTACAGTATGTGGACCTGAAAAACACATACTGTACATTCATTTATGTATCGATCACTGTTTCCCTTTGAGCGAAGTAGATATTTTCCAGGGAATTGTCAGGTTCACGGAAGTCAATCGCCCTCCTGTTTCTCATTGCATTGTGACGCGGGCTGCCCTTAGAACATTATCGGTCGCCGCGTGGATGAAAAGATGACCGAGGTACAGCAGAGACGAGGCTGGAAAATCATCTGTTAGCACTGATTTCAGACTCAGTCATGCTGGTTTGTAAGACGTATGTATTTATGCGGATCGTGTTATGTTTGATGAGCCATCCGTGTTCGTTGTTATGAACTTGTCATAGACTAAACTCCATGACGCACACAGCCTCGCTGAAGACATGCAGGTGTCTATTAACCCCCATGACACAGGCAATATTGAAGCAAAGCAATTAAGTATGTTACCCGTTCCGCCCTAATTGGCTCATCCTGGAAATGCTGAGAAACACCCATTAACCACTTATCTTCCAAATGTCCAGTCCATGCAGCACAACCAGTCGGACTCATCGATTGGACCCTTTGGCTAATGCAAGCTAGAGTGAAAGGGCTAAACAGTAGTGATCTTAAGATGAGACCAATCTAGCACTCAGCAGCACACAGTAACCAGGCGTGCTGTCAGAACCTCATGTTGACTAAACGACATGCATGAAGATTATGGCTGTTAGATTGCCTGTTGTAACATTCCCTCCAACCCAAAGCAGAACGTGTTGAAAGTTAATATGCTTAACTTCTATTTAGTCATACACAACAACTCTCATATACTTTTGGTTTAAACTAGAGAGTCTGGTTTTCCGGGATATGGCAATGAATCTCTTGTCTTCCTGGGGGTCCCAAAGTTGATTCAAAGTTGAGACAAAGTAGGCTTCAAGACTTTATGAGTTCCAAAATTAAGAGCGCTGCAGCTCCCACAGCGCATGCCCCCCAGCCTCACATGAATCACTTTTATTTTTTTATTTCACAGGAGGGTGTGCTGTTCAGCCCGACTCTGAACTAAAAACACAACATGGAGATGTATGATAAAGGCCTGAGAAAACAGCTCTTATCTTGAGCTATTGCTATAATAACAGCACTGGAAAAACAACGGCTATCTAAAAAATAAAAAATAACAGAAAGCACAATTCTAGGAAAGATTAATGATTATACAAATGAGCTGTTCAATTTCTTTAATAGTCTGAATTTTGGTCTGCTTCATAAATGGCCACAGTTTTCTTTTCAATTTAAGCAGCAATTCTATATGTGTTTGTACTGTGATTATCTTGTTGAAATTAGGATCTTAATCAATTTTAGTCAGCTGTATTAGGATTAGAGTTATGTATCAACAATCAAAGAAACCGAGGGAATAAATCCATATAAAACAAACATTTATCTTTGATGAACTAGCCCATCAACTGACAGCAATTGTTCAGCTTTAAAGCACGAGTATAGGGCTAATAAACAGCGGCGGCAAGTGGTGGTTACAGGCTGATTGTAAATCTTAAAAGTAGTAACAGGAGTATAAGTAGAGAAGCCAGTGAACTAATTCACACCACCATAGCTTACGTTTGCTAACATTAGCCACCATGAGCTACCGGTCACACCAGATCAAGTGAGGCTTAAAGCAGCAGAACCCCTGCTGTTTAACTGCTTATGAATTCAACTTTCCATTTGTGAGAGGAGTGATGTGTTATTTTTTCCTTTGAAAAGTTACATAGTCTAACTTTGAAGAGGCTAAAATAGTCTGAAGTGATAATTTGTTGTATTTTTTCAATTGAGTGGGAAGGCTGACAACATGAAGATGTTAAAGATTACAGATGGAAGGTTCGCTGAAGGAAGGTGATTTTGATTAGTGCTATGGAGCAAAACTTCAATTTAAAACTTTGAAATCTTTATCTAACTTTAACTGTCGGTAATGATAATTCAACAAGAAATGTAGCATTGTAGGAAGGGAGGACTAAAGGTGCTTTTTATAACAATTAAGTGTTAAGTGATGTAGGATTTGTAGTTCAAGCAATCGCCTAGGTTAACACTGTTGCCTTGTGGACAACTGGAGCCCAAATCTACCATTATGATGTTTAGGTACAAGGATTTATGGTTTGGAGCGCAACAAGCCCCTAAATCTATCTTACTGATCTATTTTCTTCTTATTTTCTCAGTCCAAATTAGGGGTGTGATGTATTTCTTCAGTGTAGGGTTTTAATGGGCTAACGCAAGGAGTAAATCTGCAGTCAGATTGAAGGTTAAGCTGGGAGGTGAATCATTCGTTCTCTGTGTCCCAATAAATTCCAATTGGAGTCCACTTTATGCCACCTGCGCAGCATCAGTTCTCTTTGGCTGCGTTTCAATGCGTCTGTAAAAAATGTTTATAGTCTTGAAAAAAATAATCGGCCAACCAAGGCATTATTTCAGATGTGAGAGGGTGCTGCATTGCCTGCAGTTGTTGTTGTCCGAGTGATTGTGATTCAAACAGTAACAGAGAGCATAGAAGAAAAAGACGGTATCAGGGGTTGGAGTATGTGATCCACAGCGAGGAGAGCAGTGTGTGTGTGTGTGTGTGTGTGTGTGTGTGTGTGTGTGTGTGTGTGTGTGTGTGTGTGTGTGTGTGTGTGTGTGTGTGTGTGTGTGTGTGTGTGTGTGTGTGTGTGTGTGTGTGTGTGTGTGTGTGTGTGTGTGTGTGTGTGTGTGTGTGTGTGTGTGTGTGTGTGTGTGTGTGTGTGTGTGTGTGTGTTTGTGTGTTCACATGATTAACATTAAAGCTTTGTCATTTAGAAACACTTGCCTTGTTACTTTTGGTTTGATTTTGAAAATCTGCAACTGAAGATGTGTCTGTCTTGAATATGAAAAAGGGATCAGAAAAATCGAAAATTCTTCTGCTGTATAATCAGCTGCTCCTTATTTTTCTCCATCCCCAGAGGTTTATCATAACTATATTGATCTGAGATGACTTCTGTCAAACAATTCTGGTCCATTTAAAAGTGCATATATATTTTGTAGTTAAAGGTATAGGAGCAAAACAAACAAAAAAGTCTGAAGATAACACGTGGCATTTAAGACACGTTAACTGTAAGCCCTTTAATAATGGGAGTGAAAGCAAAGCAGTTACAGCCCGGTGAGGCAGGCCATGTTCTTCCCACTCTAACCTCTAAAATCTGGCGTCCTCTGTGTCTCCCCTGCAGTTTACCTGATATTTCATCGATTTCACGCACCTCTCCACGCTCCCTAACCCTGCTGTAAACCTGTAAGCCAGTATGTTGCTCTTTATGAATCCCATTCTCTCTCTCTCTCTCTCTCTCTCTCTCTCTCTCTCTCTCTCTCTCTCTCTCTCTCTCTCTCTCTCTATCTGGCAAGTGTGTTCAGGAAAACTCTGCAAGGTGCCAACCTCCTTGCACCAGTGCCTCCGTGGCACATTCCCGCACATTTATCATACTTGTCGGATAAAATGACTCTGATTTAGATCAACCCCCTCTCACCCTCCCACCTCTACGCTTTCTTCCTCTGAGCATTTCACATGGAAATGGCTTATTCTTCACCACCACGTCTCCGCAAATAAAAAATAAATCAAAAAAATGCATTTATCTCCGAGTGGCCATGCTTTTTTTTTGCTCCCCTTATTGCTTCTTGTCAGCTGTTTTCTTTTCTTAATGTGCCGCGACTCCATCTGACCTGCTTATCCAGCACATATCCAGAGCCGCTGTGGCCCCCGAGAGCAAACTGTTCCTGGACCGACTGAAATCCATCACACCACCTGGGCTTCTTATCACGTGGAGAGGAGAGGAGAGGATAGGGAGAAAGACACACGGGTGGTCTGACAAACAGGCTCGGTGTCTGGGATTTAGGAGGAGATAAAGAGAGAAAGGAAGAGAGAGCGAGAGAGAGAGAGGGAGAGAGAGAGAGGGATCACAGAGGAAGCAGAAGGTGGAGACAGAGAGATAACAGGAAAAGGCAGGAGGCAGGGGAAAGATGGCAAAAGAGATGCGAGATAGACAAACAGCAAAAGGGGGAGATGTGGTCTGAGAAGCAGCTTATAATGATGGTATGACTTGACTATAAGTCAAGTATTGTAGGGTTATTGTCTGTATTTTCTACCACTACATCCCCTCCCCCCCTCTGTGATGGCGAAAAGGTGAGAGAGGGACACAGAAAAGAAAGGAAAAGAGGAAGCTCTCAAACTGCCCCAATTAGCAGGAAGAAGGGAGCGACTTTTTATTTTGGATCTTTCCCAATTTTTCATCTCGTTTTCTCCTGAGAGTTCCTCCAATTCTGTTTTTCTTGTGCATTCATTTCTTCTTTTCCCCCAGGACTGGTTTGTCTTTTTATAGTCTGTTTACACAGAGACACAAGGCAGGACCCAGGAGACAAGCGTTTGAACCTCATTCCTTTCAAAGAGAAAATAGGATTTGCTGGATCTCTGGGGGTTTTTCACTAACACAAATGTGAGGTGACAAAAATGGAAACAGTTTAAACTTTGTAGGGCAAGGATCTGCCAGGATTTTCCTGAGAGTCAATCACAACCAAACGGCACTGACTCCAAATGAATTGACAACAAATAAGTCACAGTTAAAAATCACTAAGGTTTGGGCACACAAAAAAAGTGAATTGAAAGACCATGTATTGGATTAAAATGACTTTGATAAGGATATGGAACAATAAAATAAACCAATGTTTTTGGGAGACTTAATGAAAGGACTGATGTTATTGTATTCCTCAAGAGGACTCTCTCCACACACCCTGGCGATGTTCCTTGTGTCAATGTGTTTTAACAACGGAGGGCACCTTTCTCTTATTCAGTCCAATGTGTTCAAGTGTTTAGAGCTCTTCTTGCATTTCACTATGTGCTCCAGAATGCTGAAAAAAGTTTAAAGCTACCTTTTGGGAAGTAAGATAATACTATTGTGTAGCTAGCTACCACTTGTCATCTTACATGATAAATGGACAAGCCTGGGGTTTTTGAAGGACAGCTTGTCAGCATGTGTCTGAGGGGAGCTGTGAGTTTTGGGGAACTTCTGACCCTTTTTCTCAATTTTTTACGGGGGATTACACAATAAGTCAAGTCCCAAGTTTTTTGAGCTGATATGAAATTTTGACCACCATTGCAACAAAAAAAAGGACCTAAAATGATGATGGATGGTTTTGGGTTGGTACCGTACTCTCATTGCTAGATGACATCATTAGCTTTTTCCCTCTTCAGTTACATTATTTTACATTTTGACAGCAAAATGCCCTGGGGGAGTAAACAGCACAGTAAATGGTAAGAGCTGAAACAAGTGCAGTATATTGTCGTGACTGAGTAGTCTAGCACTAGCATGTTCCTGCTGGCTAGCGTGAAAGCTAATAGCTCACCAGCTACCCCAAGCACTAGATATAAAATGAATAAATAAATAAATATAAAATGTGTATGTTTACACTTCTACACTTTTTTTTGGCTGTGGTTCCGTAATAACAGCCACCTGAGAGTTTCATGTGTGAGAGGAGAGACAGCGAAACGCCGCAGGTGAAGCCACTAAATGAGCTTCAGTTCACTCCACACCTGCTCTCTCTCTCTCTTTCTCTCTTTCTCTCTCTCTCTCTCTCTCTCTCTCTCTCTCTCTCTCTCTCTCTCTCTCTCTCTCTCTCTCTCTCTCTCTCTATCTCTCTCTCTGTCATGCACCTTGTTAGTGCTGAGACTCCACCACTAGAACTACAGGCCAGAGTCACAACACTCAGCCACAGATGTATCAAAATAATAAGGTGAAGACCTATGTGGTTAATGTATATATCTACACACTGTAAACACACAGACACATAACTGATTCAATATGTTTCCCTGTCACTTAATGTCACATATTGTCTCTCTGTGTTTGTGTTTCTAAACGTTCTATACTTGTGAGGACAGTAATGGGCATGCTTAATTTCGTTAAATGGTGTGTATATATAGCCTATATAAGTTATAAGTTAAGTTAGTGTATTAGTCAATGGTGGGTTACATTGAAATGTGTCTTTTCGCATATCCCCTCTCAAGTTACCACAGTTCAGAGGGGGTCAGAGCGCAGGGTCAGCCGCAGTACAGCGCCCCTGGAGCAGTTTGGGGTTAAGTGTCTTGCTCAATACCAGCCTCTGCTAGTTTTACATCTAACACCCTCCTGTCCGGTGCCGGGGATCTAACTAGCGACCTCATGGTTACTGGTCGGCCACCTTTCCTCTAGGCCATCCTACCACCCCTTTAAGTGGTATGTCTTTATTGCATAGACTGTGGGCATATCAAAACGCACATGCTATTTTGGTCCATGTATGTGCAGCAGTATACAATCAGCCAGGAACATTACTTTTGCTCTCTCTCAGCTGAAGAAAAAATATTACATTGTTGTCTAGATGGTGCAGAGCCACGCCATAGATCTGAAGCAAGAGGCAGATGACGTGGACTTTTAAGCAGTCAATTAGTACAAACGAAGACAGAAATGGTGCACTCCTTGAATAGTTTTGTTCTAATTCTGTCGTATCTCAATGCGAAATTAGTCACATTGTGTTGTAATCAATGTAACACAGCAGCTCGTGAACGCCACTTTTGCACAATCTTCCTGAGCCTTGTTGATAAAATCACCACAGTGGCAGCAGAGTGACAGATTGGTTCTGAGACGTCTATTCTCGGCGCAAAGTCTGCAACCCATTTTCCAACCAAAACCCATCCCACTCGCTAAGTCATTTGAATGAACCTCAGGTCTGTGTGTTCATCTTCTCCTGCCTTTGCACCTGGAAACCAAAAATACCACGTGGTGGGGCGAATACCAGTTGCTGGAGTGCTGCACGAAAATAGTCCTAAGAGTCAAATATCCCTTTTTGAGGAAATGAAGACTGAACCAACCCTTTCCACATTGCGTTCACTATATAAAATTGTTCCTATAAGGCTCACAGTTGGTCCGGACAAAGATAGTAGGACAACACACACACACACACACACAAACACAGGATGGACATGGTGATGGACATGCTCTAATAACACATGCTTGTACAAACAAACAAACAAAAATACTAACGCTATTTGCTTGATTGCACACCTTTCTGCCCTTCTCTGTTTCACTCAATTTCCACACACACACACACACACACACACACACACACACATACAAACACAATGTCCTGCTTCTCCTCTCTCTCTCATTTAATGTCCCAGTAGCCCTGATCAGATTTCAGAGTCAGCCGAGTGTGATGGAGCTGCAGCACTGCAAAACACAGAGCTCACGCTGCCTTGTGTGTGTGTGTGTGTGTGTGTGTGTGTGTGTGTGTGTGTGTGTGTGTGTGTGTGTGTGTGTGCGTGCGTGTGTGTGTTTCGAAAGAAGCCGTACGTGCCAGCAAAAGAGTTTTCCACCTGGAATGGAAGGCATTAGCTGTTTAACAGAGCGTCAGGGTCAAAGCTCTGCACTGCTTCCCTCACACTTTCACCAACTACTCACACTCGGAGGTCAAGAAGGTTTTATCCAGATTTGTGTAAGATCAAAAGATTTGCTTGCACTTTTGCATTGTCAGCCAGATACAGATGAAAGCATGAATTAGGTTCGTCTTTTGAAATAAATCACGTGTCTTTTGGGCATTTCAGCAGCCAAGGTTTGACTTATATGTTGTGAATGTTTCAAGTTTCTTTCTGAGAAACTGTAACCCACCCTTACATTACGGCCACCTATAACTCTTAAAGCTGATTTGAGGGCTTGAGTGTGTGCAGTCGCATGGGAGGAAAAACATGCGGATTTGTCATAGGACACCGCTGCTCTTGATGCTCCATTTGTTTGAGTTTGTCGCTCTGCTCTGAACATATCTTATCTTTAATGTCTGCTGACATTTATCCTGAACAAATAACACTCTCAGTTTAAGCGTGAAATAGGAGAGAGATTTTGAACGTAATAGCTGCATTTCAGGGATGGACCTCAGAATTTACACAGCTGTGTTGGTTTTTGATAAGGTATCTTAAGGTCACAAACAGTGTTTAATTTGAACTGAGCAAATGAGTAAATGATCTCATGTTGCGAATTTGATGTTTCCTCGTAATGTGAAACATAGTGAAGGCTGAGACTTCTTGAGTTCTTGTGGAAAATGTGATTTTTTTATATATCATTGCTTTGTAGGAAGCATGTCTTTTTAAAGAAATGATTAAGAAATAATTGGGGATACTGACCAATTTAATAAACCAAAACATTTTAATTTGCTTCATTATAATTAATCATCAAAAAAACTAAATTGACACTTTATTAGGTTATTTACCATCTTGCTGCTTTTAGACACTTTGATTTTGACAGAGCAGACCTCTTCTGTCCATTACTAAGAAAATGTTACATAGAGAAATCTTCACCTCATCTCCAGCTATTTGAGAGAAAATTCTGGCAGTGGGAGCACTCTACTCTTCTTTTTTTGTGCTTTTTTGGAAAATGCCATGGCTACCAAATGTCACTATTTTTCTCCCGCAGCGCTCAACCTGACTTGACCTATTTGATTCACATCGGTGATCATTGGGCACAGCGGGACACAATTGCAGGCCTCGGGGGACCAAACAACAGCTGAATTGGTGAAAGTGGTGTTCAAAGCTCATAGTCTGGACTGAAGTGAAGGATGACTTCATTTACTTTCACTCTCTCTCCGGTAACATAGAGATTCAGCTGAGGTCTGCGAAGTGGATGCTCTTAAGACTTGTTGTGTTTTTGTGTGGTATAGGCTATAGCCACTTCTTTGACTTCAAAACTGTTGTGGAGATGGAGATGTTGAATCAATTGATAGTAATGCTGTTTTTTTTTCAGCCAAATGTAAATGTATAGATTTGAATTCACATTTGATGAACACAGACTGATACACACTGTTTGTTTATGTTACAGTAATAAGATATTGTGCCTAAAGCTACTGTGTATAACTTTTTCATATGTCGGTTGCAATTAAGCAATTGCCAAACGAGTTATCACTAAGTTAATTAAGCCTATGAGATCCACAAAACTATCTTGGTGTTTCTCAATATGGCAGCTTTTACAAACTTGTGCAGGAATAAAATCCTTGTGCGATTACGGAAGGCGTTCCTCATGCGCCAACAGTGTTGTTGTTGTTATTACTAAGAATTCCTCATGGGGGCAAAAGAAGTTACGCACTATAGCTTGAAATAACCTTACATTGGCCATTACTCAACATATTGAATGAGTTAAAAGTTGAAGTCTAAGAATCACCACAGGGCTAATGTGTCTCTGAAAGATAGAGTGGGTTGTCCACTGACTATAGGGTTGGCATTGATGAATGGGTGAATGAACGGCCAAAAATGTGGCAAGCACTTTGGATAAAAGCGCTATAATGACGCCATTAAGACTGGATTTACAAAATGTTATAAAAAAGTTGTGAGTGATGGACTGACCAACCTTTCAGCAGCCTTTCGCCACTGACATCTGCAATCATCATGGCTAAAATGGAATGCTAAACCCTTTTCACACTGCTACGTCAATATCAGCAGTGACGTGACTCAAAAACCTGACTCATATCAATTCACCGATTCAGAGCTGTACACGAAAGACGGCAAATATTTTAACCAGCCCTGTCTTGTGATTGATTTGATTGCATTCTGTTCAAGTCTTGAACTCTTCTGTGTTTGTTTGAACTAGTGGACTACATGTTGATTAAATAAATTTCTTGCTGTGTGATAGTATATTATTAGATTGTGCCCTGAACAGAACCCCTCACTCTTTGATTGAGCGAAACTGACTCCAAACCTAGCATTTGTAAAAATTATTGTAATTATGTAGATTGTTGAACCCTTCTGACATCTGAAACTCCAGTGTAGCTGCGGGGAACATCATGAAATCCTGCTTTTACATTTATCCAGGCGCAAACTCTCACCTCATCGCCCCTGCAGACAGAGACAATGCACCTTTTACTCTCACCTTAAACAGAAGGTTTTCCTTGTTGTGATGTTCACAGGAAAAAGAACAGATTGTTGTTTGCAAAGGAGCTGATTGAAACCAGATTTTTATATCCCAAAAAAAGTCGGGCTTCCGGCAGAAAAAGATCACTGTTTTTCTCTGACAAATGTAGGGAGGGGGGAAATACAACAAATTAAAAACAACAAACTTCTGCAAGAGTTTGTCCACCTCTCTCTACTCGGTCTGTAGTATAAGCAGCATACTAAGATAGCCAACTCCCACCACACACCTACTATGCACTGAATCCATTAGTGCAGCAGAACACACACACACATGAATGCATAACACATCCTCGCACACACATGTTTTAGTATCAGTGGCATGTTGTGGTGGCGGCCTCCTGCCACCAGGTGTCATGTTAGAGACAATCAGGGACTCAAAGGGAGGGTGAAAAAAGAAGACCTGGACTAACTGACCACAAACAGTGTAAGCCTTATGAGTTATGCACAGTACACAATCCAGGGTAACATGTTCATTTACAGCCAATAATCATACTGCTCATTGATCTGAAATAATTGATTGGGTTAAACACAAAGGGCAACCTAATCAGTGTTGCTCTGCTCTAGGTGAGTTCTACACCTGTCAGGTGGATGGATTATCTCATCAAATGAGAAGTGCTCACGAACACAGATTTATACAAACTTGAGAACAAAACTTGACAGAAATAGGTGTTTTGTGTACGTACAACAAGTCTTAGATCTTTGATTTAAGCTCATGAAGAATTGGAGCAAAAACATATAATAAACGGACAAAGGTTTCATGATGGTATACATCTATAAATTAAAAATGTTAACCTATTCATCTGCAGTACATTAAATGATGTTCTGCAGATGAATAGCTTAGATGGCTTACCATCTAAGCCAATGTGATTAGTTTATTTTAAATTACGCTGTAGCAGCAGTAGGTGCTCTTACGGAACAAGAAGGAGCTTCCCCGCACCTCTCACTCCATCTTCCAGGCCTTCAAACAGTTGCGTTTTGTTTTTTCGCAATATTGATTCCTTAATGTTTAGTTGATGGAGTGCTTTGTGTTGGTCAGCGTTTTCACTAACTGCTGACGGTGTGCTGCCAGTTATTTTCCACCTGCTCCAGGCTGCACACTCGGGAGTTTTCTGCAACATTTTTCTCTGCAAAGAGACCGAGTGAGAAAGTCCAACAAATGGGTTACCGGAGCCAGAGGGAGGGGGGAAAGTAGCTGCTTTTACACACACACAAAAAGTTGAATTGGTTGTGAAATGGAGTTTTTTTTGCATGCTTGTCTTAAAAGTCAAAGACATTACGTGAACTTCCTAGCGAGAATTTTTGTTTGATGTTGCACCTGAAGGCCGCATTTCAATCTCTGTTTAACTCAATCAGCATTTTGTAGCATAAATCAAAGCTTCTCTTTTTCTTTTTTCTTTTTGCAATGAAAGCCTACAGACTGAAAACTTCACCGGAGCCCTTTCTTTTTTGCAGACACAGAATGATCAAGAGAGTATACAGTACATCTAGTATGTCTGCAGAAATGTAGAAAATGCCCACTAACGAGCCCTCTCAAACTGTGGATGTAACGCAACGGTTATCATACAGAAGACAAGAGATAATGGAAGGCAAAGTTCAAAAAATTAATTATAGCAGGTTAATCATAAAAACATTTCTTCTAGTAACTTTTTGTTAACAGAGTTGAAAATACATGAAGTTCAACACCTATCCTTTTCAATTACTCATACTATACTGACACATTTTTGATTGTACTAACTGTACCAGTGGCACTTGCCACCTCTATGGTCAGAGTTTGGTTAGCCGTAGGCAACAAAAACTACTTGGTTAAGGTTAAGAAAGATCATGGACATGGTTAAAATAAGCTAACATTGAATACCATAAGGAAACCCACGCAATCTAATGAAGTCACACAATAACTGTTGCACAGTTCAATCTGTCAGCTGAGCCCTTCAACCTAAACAGCTGAAAACATGTTATTTTTAATCAGTCACAATAGCTTCTTTATTCCTCTGAACTATGCTGCTTGCTCCCCGCTGGCAATTTGTTCTCGGGAGTCGGGACTGTATATCAAGAGTTTTATTTTAGAAGTAGAAATGTTCCAAGGGCAAACAAAGCTCACTGATTGCTTGGTAACAAAGAGGGTGGTGCAGATGCGAAGGCGATTGGATTTCTTCCTCAAATTTAGACTCTCTGTTCCCCTCAAACATCAGCACTGAAAAGCTTTGTATAAAAGTTTTGGATGGACAAATCGTCATTTTTTATCATAATATAATAATATGAATGATAAGATTGTAGAACCATTAAATTGTTTGAACAAACTGTTAAGCTATAGTAAGCAACCTATATTCAAATCTAATTATCTAATGACCGATTTCCAGCTCTTTAGTTGAACTATGCTTAAAATTGCAATAAAGTGATATTTAGTGACCCAGTTCCACCTTATATTGTTAAATATTTATGTTATTCTGTGTATATCCATACTGTGGGACAATATGTAGTACACTGAAAACTACTTGCACAAAAGTAGGTCTAAGATGAGAGCCTTTATGGGGTTTGTTTTCCGAAAGCTACACACTTTCATACAGACGCACACACACACACACACACACACACACACACACACACACACACACACATATGCACACACACTTGTGCTCACAGATCTAGGAGCAAGTCTTCACTTTTTGCTCTGCAGGCTGTTCTAATCATTTGGTTCCACCAAGTCTCTGTAAGCGCAGTGTTAGCCTACATAGAGTACTATGTCTAATTCTTCAGCCTTTAGCATATTGGCCTAATTTCACTGTCGGTTGAAACCCCGTTCTTTTGCTGCAAATTGTTTCTCGACAGCTTTCAAACCTGTTTTTTTTTAACACATGAAGTAGGACACTGCTGGGTGCTGTGATAAAACTGCTGTTGTAAAGATTCAACTTTTTTACTCTATAGTTACAAAGCTTAAGGAAAAGTCCATCCCCCAAAAAACACTGCTGTTCCACTAGCTTTTAGTATTTTGCTTCTCAAAAACTCCTGACCCTGGTTTATTGAACAAAATTATGTACTGGACAGTGAAAATGTATTTGAACCTTTCTACTGAACTGTTGATAATCTCAGAAGCCAGGACTGAGAGACATAGAGAAGCAGCTTTCAGTTAGTATGTGTGAAAACCTCTTCCGTGGTACACATGGTTTTACCAATGGAGTAATAATGTTGTTGTTGTTGTGGTTTTTTGTTGTTTTTTACTTTTAGTTGGTTTGTTAGTTAAACTAAAAGGGAAAAACTTCTTCAGGCTAACAACAAACTTCAGGTTTCTCTAATGACACTTAATTGTGGACTTTGGTTGTGTGGCATTTTTAGGCAACTTTAGTTGTAGAGTAGTGTGACAATTACATGTCTTTTGTACAAATCACTGCTTCCGTTACAGTCCTCAACTAAGTCGGTCTGTCAATCTGCAGGGAGTGTCAGTGCCAATGGATTTATAGAAAATCGTTTAGCAATAAAAGAGGAGAAGATAGCAAGGAGCAGAAAAACAATGCAGCTTTTAAAAAAATTGATTTTTGCAAATATTGTATGAGATAGCAAAGGCCTTCAACGGGTTTGTAATTGTTTACAGATGCACAAAGAGTTGCATCAATAGATTTGTTCCTTAGCAACACGTACAAGCCACTTAGGCTAATATGTCTGGGACTATTTCTCAAAGTAGTCACGGACCAATTTGTCTTTTCACAGCGTCTGACTTCATGACAAACTGTTATTTCAGTCAAAGTTTGGCTCTGCTCTGATACGAAACATTGATGGCAACTGCATTAATATTTAATATTGTTATTTTACATTAATATAAAAATACAAAAATGTTCCAAAAGATGTACTCCAAACTGTAATTGTTTACTATGGATGCATGCTGCTTTGCTGATTTATTTGATCTAAGTAAGTACTTTTTAGCCAGACTAGGGAAATGGCTCTCAATGTTGATAATTTCCATCACTTTGGTCCTGACAGAAATCTCTGAACATTGATTGGATTGCTATGAAAATTGGTGCACGCATTTATGTCTCACTATGGATGACTAAAATGTGTTGAATTGTAATAGTTTTGGTTATCCTTTAGACAAGAATTCATGTAGAGCCACCGTCAAGTCGAAATTTTAATCTGTCCAACCCTTGGGTTTATTTCTGCCTCAGGTCCTGGGTCATGTCTTGATTACCATAGAAACCTGTTGTCTATAACATCTTGAGTTTAAGCTTTAGTACAAAGAGTGCCTGTTCACATGGGGTGCTTCCAAGAAAAATGTTTCTGCACCAACAACAAGCAACATCATCTGACTTTTTTATGACTGCAATGACTTAAGGCATATCCTTCCTGAAATGGTTAGCACTGCAATATCAGTCTAGTTCTATGTAATGCAGATGATGCAGATGGGATTTCAAATCAAATGATATTCCGCCATTGATTGATTTAGATTTTTACAGGTATTATCACATGACTTTCTGTGATATTTGCAAATTTCATTGATTCATTAGCAGTTTTCGATGGTTCATGTTATTAAATCTGGCATTAAAGGAAAATGTCAGAGGGATTAAAGCCTCAATACCCAGGTTCTGACTCACCATGGCAATTAAGATGAAAATTTGCTCATTTTTCATTTTCCTTTCACTGTTTGTGTGTGTGTGTGCGCGCGCGTGTGCGTGCGTGCGTGCGTGCGTGCTTGCGTGTCAGTTTGTGAGCAACTTGGATGATTCAAGCGTTGCATTGCATTTCCCTTCAGTCCCAAGACCAATAACCTGTGTGAAAACCAGACTGGACCTGTTGCTAAAGATAACTCCACCAAAAACCTGTCTCAAATACTCACCACTGGGACACATGAAAGTTGTCTCGGAAAAGTTTGTGGCTTGTTCCGTTGCAGAGAACGGCACCATTACTCAGCATGCTTTCTCTGCAGTTTGAATAGACTACAGAGGGCAACCAAATGTCTAACTCCTCAAGCCACTCAACAATGGGAATTGCAGCAAAACAGACATTTTTGTTTGGTCATAGACTTGTACAATAGACGCCGACATAACTTAACATAGCAGTTGATGCTGATACTTAATACAGTATTGGTAGGATTAATCATTGAGTCCTATGTCCCTATCCACTTGACGCCATATCTAGCCATATGTTGGTGAACATACAATTATGAGAACTTACTGAGCATTGGGACATGCAATGAAGAAGTGGATTGTTACGGGAGTGGTTTGATAACTTGCTGTATATTTTTTTATTTATTCATGTTTTTGCCATGAATTTGGGTCACCATTGTTAGCCATCGTGAATCCAAGCTGACTACAGCTGCCTGCCACCTTTCTAGTCAACAGGAGATGAGTGTTTGATATCCAAAATTAGGGTTTTGGTGCAGTGAGAAAGGGAACAAGTAATGAAAAGAGAGAAAATCATAAAAAGAAAAACAGATGAATAAGACGCAGACAGACCGTGATATTGAGTAAAGGAGAAAGAAAAGTCTGAAAAACAGAAAAATAAATCCCAAGGAGAGACCAACATAGAGAGATTGAGAGTGAATGAGTTATCCACACACTATATATACTGTATATCCAGGTCACTTCAAAGTGCAAAGAAAACCCAAAAGTAAAGTCTCGTCCTGGGACAACAGCCAAGTCCGACCTGCCCCTCTCCACTCCTTCCATTAACACTCCTCCCATCCCAGAGAAAAAAGAAAGAAAGAAAAAAAAACTGCATGAGATTTAGTGCAACTGCAGAAAGTGTATATTAAACATTGGCAGCTTAAATACGGCTCTCCATTAACACCTCCAGAAGTGGATTATGAATCACCAATAACGAAGCAGCCTAATTTTTTCTTGTTCCCCTAGTTATCAGTCATTGTTCCCATCAAAGGTTTATTGGCCCCAGGAGGGGACAGCGCCGCAGAAGTCAGCGCCACTAGAGTAATTGGAAGTTGGGAACAGAATGCGAAGTCGAACTAAGTTTTAGAAGCAGTGAGTAAGATAGAGGATGGAAAGAAAGAAGAAATCTTGCTCTGTGTGTGAGACTTTTATGTTGTTGTTTCAATCAGGAGAGCACGAAGACATCTTGTTGCTGCGGCTCGGCAACATTTGCATTTAATTTGTTCCATCATCCATATTTAATGTGCGGTGCATAAATGTATCTTTTTTTATTAGATATCGACTTCCAACTAAAAAGATGTCCAAGGGCAAAATAGTTTTAAGTCTGGATTTTAATTGTATGAGTAAGATATGTTGGATAGAAAACATTTTCTAACTCAGCCTACAAAGTTTAATCCCTCGCTGTATAAACAATTTATTTGACGATATGAAAGGTTAACCACAATTGATTGACAGCTGTTTTGAATTGTAAAACTTGTAAAATATTTCTCGTATCAAAATTGGACTTGGTTTAAAAAATACTGGATCTGCCAGTATGCCTGTCAACAGCCCGCATCACTGCCTTCACGTTAGGTCATTTGGAACAGGTCCACAGGCCTTTTCATTCAGATGTGTACTTTGTTTCAAACATACTGAGCCCTTCAAGCGCAACACACCCCATAGGTGTATGATTAGCTTGAAGACATTTGCATCCATTGTTTTTTTTATATAAACCCAAACTCAAAAAAATTCTTCAACACACTAGAATACTGTCTTTTTTTAAGTATACCATACATATAACATGTTGCGCATGTTAACACCATATCTTGATACAGAAGCCTAGATACAGTATGTTATTTGGAGCATTCGATAGAAACCAGGATACTGTGACAATTAAACACTATATCATCCCTACAATCGGCCAAAACTGAAGTCAAAACTTCCAAGGAAACAATCGTATACATGCCATCCATTTCAAACTTCTTGGATCCCAAAGTCCAATGGCTTTTCAAAAAGTTAAAGAGGCAGTAAGTCATTCAGAGTCTAGACAGGGAGTGTTTGGTCCGATATAGAGTGAGTTTTTGCTGCCAGACATCTCTGCAGTTGAAGAAGAAGTAGTTGTTTAGTCACTGGTATTGATCTGCGAACCCTATCAACCCTCTGCAGATGGGAATGTTGTGCTGCGGGGCAGTAAAGAAAAAAATCTTACTTATTGCTCCTTTAAAAGCAAAGCAGAATGGAGTTGAATAAATAAAGTCAACAGGCAGGAGAGGGAGACGAACAGACTGGTAATCAGATGTATAAGGTAGGGTCAGGACAGGCGAGCGCACGGTCGGATAACTTTACAGACAAACAATCAGACAGTCTTAGTAAGCAGACAGGCGGGCACTTAGGAAGGGTCAGTTAATCAAGGAGGGATTTCCTGAGCGGGCGTATGAGACGGCGTGGTCAGAAAGGCATGCCTCTATAAGGCGTTATATCGACATGTGGACTGTGGTCTGCCGGGCGGAGACATCCTGCATTCACGCTACAAAGAAATAGAGTCAGAGGTGTGGAACGCTGGTATTAAAATCATTTTTTTGGAGTGTCTTGCATTTTCTTGCAAAATTGAACATAGCACCCTCCTTGAGCTTTATCCAGGTTTCTTTTACAATCACACAGACAATGTTCTAGGTACAGTTTTGATGTACATCATGTAAGTATTGATTATGTATTGATACCAACAATTCAATAAGTTATCGTCAAATCCATAGTGGTGAAATGCCTTGCTCTAAGTGGTAACATTTTGTAATATAATCATCTGGGATTTCAGCTCTTTAACACCTGTTCCATGTTTTGCCATCATGTCAGTCACAGCACAGGGGCTCTTGAATGTCCCAAACTCTAGCAACAAAAGTTGAGCCTTTGGAAAAAATGAACCCCCATAGAGAAAGTTCCCCTGCTTCATTGAAGGCCCTACAAGAGTCTGAATATAGCAGCGTTTTATGTTTTTGTGTGTCTGATACGTGATGCCTGTGTTTATTCACTGTGTTTTTTCATCTTGATAATTGTTACTCTTTCATCTCATTTCAAAGGAAAAATCCTAGCTACCGTAAATGGAAATGAGACTTTCCAGACAGGCTTTTACTGTCAATTTGATGGCAATTTTGGTAATTTTGTTCTGAGATAATTATTTCCAGAGAATGAGTCCTGGTATGACACATACGCATAAACACAATACATGCATATACACACACACACACACACACACAATGAAACGACACACAAATACATCATTATGCCCACAAAGTAACATAAACTCCTGCAAAACAAACTGAATTCACACTAATGCATTTGGTAATTAAGAGACACAGGAAGTGAATAGCGAGGGTAAAATCCCAGAGGTCAGCCATCTTGGCTCAGTTCATGTAATGATGTTTGGGTTTTCCTTTCTGTTGAAACACTGGGAAGACTGACAACATCAATGCCAGTAATTCTTAACCAGACTATTTATAGAAATATCTACAGTCATGTAGCTGTAAACAAGTATGATATTTACAGTAATATATTTCACATTAGTCATACTTTCGCAAACAATTCAATGCAATCAGTTATGTACTTGAAGTACTTATTCAAACTATTTTAACCTACAAACAGACACATTTTATAACAGTGTTTTTCTTTTACATATATTAAATATTGGATTTGGTTTTTCTCCAATAAAAAAAGATTAAGCCAATGTCCACAGGTAAGTTACGATAGAATGTGTACCAGGCCTTTTGTCCAGGCGCAAACATCACAACAAGACATTAAAAACTTAGCTTTTTTAAAAACGTTCTGCTTAAATCCTAACGTCTCACACTTCTCCCTTGGTTCAAGGCTGTTGGCAGACACTTACACAAGATGATGCCACTATCCCCTCCAGTTTGTCTCCTGCCAGTTTACTGTCTCTTCCCTCAACTTCTGAATTTGTCATGGCTTTGTTGTTTTTTTGTGTTGACTCAGTGGTTTGTCATCTGAAAAAATTAAAATAAAACCTACTCCCTGGCTTCCTGGTGGATGATAGTTGGCTAGAGCATCAACTGCATTGCCCCACCCTAGCCGCTTAAAGGTAGAGTCAGTGATTCGGAAGAAAGATTGTTGTCAAAATCAGTGAATATCTCCTCACAATCTGCTATCTGTCCGTACTGCGTGTGTCCCACACACATGCAGCACGCATACGCAGCCTAGGCTCTGTAAACAGGTGTGACGCTAACGTGGCCCCTTTGTTTACATACCAATTTACAGAATCTAGGCTGTGTATTAACACTATTAACACTGGATAATCACAGTGCATGGACAGGTAGCGGATCATGAGGAGATATAAACTGATTTTGATATACAGTAATCAAGGTATCAAAGACAGATATATAGAAAATGACAAATAAAAAATATTCTGTGTTCTAAGGTGTCACTAAGTGCTAAATACTGCTGAAGTGATCATAACCTAGTGTGTCAAATTTGCCAATGGTGTGAACTGTTTGATGCCCATGTCCGGCAGTGACATTGAAGCTTGAAGGTTAGGCTTGTTGTTAGACAGGGTGTTCCCGCTGAAGGTGTTGATGGATTCTGGGCAGAGGAGGTGGTGAAGCTGGTGTCGGAGTAGGATTTCCTGACGGCAGCACTCAGATCTCTGACAGTCACCAGTTTGAAGGCCTGCCATGAGTTTCCATTCGTAGCTCTGAACTCAACAACAAACAACTGTTTATTTTTAAATGAACTCAAATGATCTTTAGTCTTTAAGAATTAACCAAAGCAAATCCATATTTAGATGTCTTTGGGCCCTATCAAGCAAAAACATAGATAAACATTACCAGAAAATGTCCAAACTCTAAAATGAAAGCGGTAATTTCAGTCTTCACACAACTTGTTACATTTCTCATGATTTACTGTACCATGTGTCACCAATAATGTAAAAGGTACCACAGGTGTAGCTTACACAAATTGTAAGTTCAATATAGTATTGATGATAGGCCAGGTGTAATAAACAAACGAAAGGATAAGTATGTGATACTTGTTTGTTAATATACGTGTTACATCTCTCTATATTCATACAGCAATCACAGTATGTGCAGTTCATAACATAGTCATTCAGCTGTGCAGTAATAGCCAGCTAAATTGCTGAGTATCCCGCTCGTTGTATCCAATCAGGAGTGGTTAAACCTGTGACTGAATGAAATATAAGCTTATTTCTAATGTAGCATATGGTGAATAGAGTGTAGAAGTAGTATATGGATATTTAATTGCAATCTAATTTAAAAGTACATCTCTGAAATATGCACTCACAACTATCACTTTAGAGTTGTTGATATCTGATTTACTGCTTGAGTAAATAATACATTCTCTGTGTTTTGACTCATGTAGAGATGTTAGACAGTGGCTCAAAGGTTTAGTTATTCTTTCCCTCACCAGTGTCCAGTGGCTTTGGACCTTTTGTCAGTGCAGGATGTCAAACATTGCACCAGTTCAGGCCGATTGTCATACTTGGTGCTCGGGGGGGGGGGGGGGGGATTTCTAAACAATAATCATACTGAAAGCCTGGTAATAACATCTGTGAACATTGTGCCAGGGGCTCTGCTGACCCCTTGGCAATGTCCCCGGCTTTCCATCCACTGCCCAGAACAAAACAACCGAACAGAAACACTTTATTTATAGTGTGTGTGTCCACGAGTACAATAGTAAGGGGTCAGCTCTGGGGCGTACCAGTGACTCAGCGGGATAAGGGCGCCTGTCAAACGTGTTTGTGGCCGTAAATAAATATTTTATTTGCTTGTATTTTATCCGCCTGTAGTTAATGTTTATTGCATCCATGTCACGATTATTTATGGTAGTTTTATTTATTTCAATATTTGTACTCATACTCATGCTTCTACATAATTTTTTATTATGATTATCTCACTTTTTTCCCTGAAGAAAAAATAAATATTGAAGCTAGATAAACAATACAATCCATATAACTTGCTTTGTCCACTGCTCGTTACCCAGTATTTATATGTAATCTTTATCTATATTTTTAAGGCATAACATCACAAGAATGTGGACACAAGGATATTAAACATTAACATTATTTGGGCTCTAAAGCTAAACGCATGTATTCATTTTAACATCTCACCGTTGCCGTAATTATGATTTTTAAGTCAAAGCAATAACATTTTATTTTTTTCTAAATTTATAATAATCTGATGAAATTTCCTGAGCATGAACAATTATTTAGGTTGCAGATTGACATAATAGATAATAATAATGAGATAGAATTAATTAAATATTCATCAAAAGTATGCACTCTCTTCTTATATACAGTACACTCTCACATACACCCATCTGCAGCTGGCTAATAATGAAAAAGAAAACATGGTTGACAGTATGGTAATGTTTAGGTTTTTAGCGTGGAAATAAATAAGGGTGAAGAAAATAACAAGATGGCAAAAAGAAAGCAATCCATCAATGTAATCCCCAAACAGCCATTTCGGCTTGTTATATCGACAACAGTGGAGATGGAGCTGATTGGTTCTAGTTAAAGGAACAATGTCAAACTTTCTCCCAATTTGGAAAGTCCAATTAAACATGTACTACAGATTTTAGCTTTTACCATGATACCTCCATGACAGAACATGAGGTTCATACGTTTGACACTTTCTAGTGGTTAAAAAAAGGTATGAAAACATTCCCAAGCAGTTCAGAGTTACAGCAGCAGTGAAGTGAGAATGAGGAATGCCCTTCTCTAACTCCATGGTTTAGCCTGATAAATGCTCTGAATGAACACATTTAGATTCCTTATATTAATTCAGCCTGATGTTGTGTTGTTTGCCAGTATTAACTTGTGATACTTTCTGTTTTGTCTTAAACAATCAATAGCAAGTGATTCATCCAGCCGACATCATTTTCAGTCTGCATGGAAGGTTTCTTAGCATGTTATAGAAACAGTCCATGTTTCCAACTATTTCTGTGGCTAGTGTGTTGTAATTGTTCTTGGATGTAGCTAGATAGAAAGGTAAGTCTGTTTAAATGAACCTCTTGGTATATCTTTTTCACAGCACAGGGGAGTCATTTGATTTAGAAAAGATATCGAAAACATCACTCAAGCAAGGCATTCCTGTTGCTTATTCCTCACAGATGCAGTAGTGAAAATGATGTGTTCTACCTTAACACAGCATTCTACCTTTTGTGTTTCTCATTGTATCACTGGCCCAGTTGTTGCCACTGTGATATTTTCTGAAAAGATCACTCATATCGGAAACCCTTGTTCTTGCAGTGCTAAAATAAAACTGAAGGGACAAACAGATGATACAGATACATCTTTATGTCCCCAAATCCTATGAATCCAGATAATAATCATTTGGAAACAACAAACAGCACATTTTGATTATGACAGAATCATACTGGCAAGAAAATGAAGGGCCCAAACAGTCTGCTGTGTTTGCCATTGATTTGGTTTTCAGGAGGCTCACTCCTCATACAGGCACCTTCCAAATGAACTGTGTGTGTGTGTGTGTGTGTGGCAGGCCCATTACTTCACACTATCAGATCTTTTCTAAGTGCTAATAAAGAGCAGCTCCAATTCATTTTCCCAATCAATTGATTGTGAAAGACCATGTGAGGTCGCTCCAGTCAAGTCCTGACCCTGTGACGCCAAACTTTAGAAGCAATTAATGTAATGTTTACTTCAAACAAAGATTTAATCAAGATATTCATTCCTGTGGGAAAGTTTATACTTAGCATAGACTAGTGTTACTTTAATAACACAGAGAGACAGAAGCATATTTGCTATTATGTGTAAATTAAAGGAGAAGTAAGCGATATTTTTCGGTTAATATACGTGTTAAATTACTCTAAATTCATTCAGCATCACTTTAACAGAATGTGCAGTTCATAACACAGGTCTCATAGTCATTCAGCTTTGCATTAATTACCAGATAAAATGTTGAGTATCCTGCTCGTTTTTATCCAATCAGGAGACAGAGAGCTATAAAGAGGCGGCGCTCTGTGCCCGTGAACGAAGACTCATTGCTCTCCATCGCGGCAATATCTGACGAAGATGGCAGCACGTTTTTTTTCTTTGTTTTTTTTCAACCTTTATTTTTCCAGATAAAACATTAAGAACAGTTTCTTATTTACAATATTTCATTTGGTTCATGTGGTGGTGACGAAGGGACGAGGGAGAGGACTGCTAACTGCAGTTACTGACAGGAAGATAGCTAATCGCTTACTTCTCCTTTGATAATTGTCTTTGATTTTATTTTTATTTTTTGCCTTTGATAATTGTTTATGGGAAAACCATATTTTTGATCCAAAACGGTAGCGCATATGCATGTCAAGCTTGCAGCCAGAAAATGTGTGACACAGAGAGGGAAATATATACAGTATTTGGGTGGGATTGCAAGAAGAAGAAAAAAAAACAGATTTCACAGATATCTATCTTGTTCTCAATCCACCCCCCCCTACACTGCATGACGCACTTACGGTAAAATGTGAAACATGCAAACCACAGGCACTCCACAAATTGCTCTGAAAGATCAACATTACCATGAAAACACCCACAAAAAAACTAATTAGGGTTCTTTCATTCACAGAACTGTGTGTGTGTGTGTGTGTGTGTGTGTGTGTGTGTGTGTGTGTGTGTGTGTGTGTGTGTGTGTGTGTGTGTGTGTGTGTGTGTGTGTGTGTGTGTGTGTGTGTGTGTGTGTGTAGGTGTGTGTGTGTGTGTGTGTGTGTGTGTGTGTGTGTGTGTGTGTGTGTGTGTGTGTGTGTGCGTGCTTGCGTGCATGCGTTAAGTGATATCTCTCCTTAAAATAAAATCTATGTCTCAAGAGATCAAGACAAAGCTTACTAGAAATGAAGTTGATTCCAAGACCTTCAAGTGCTTGTCATTTAATACCTGCAAAACCAGTGACATTTCCATCAGCCTTA